>NW_027507788.1:194186238-194681238 GCF_037356315.1 Lithobates pipiens | reverse complement strand
TCTATGCTAAAAAAATATATATATAATTTTTTGGGGGGGTCTAAGTGATTTTCTAGCAGAAAATACAGGACTTTTACTTGTAAGCAACAAGTGTCAGAAAAGATTTAGTCTTTAAATGGTTAAACTGAGAACTCTACACATAGAGTTGAGTTCATTCAAGTGTAAACATTGTATCTTTTTGCTCTTTTCTTGGCAGACTGCCCAGAGGAGACAAGTGCTTCTATGAAGACTAGGCAACTTGCTTTGACTTCCATTACAGAAGTCATTTCCAAGTCCCGCTGTAATTCTAAATTGGCCTTTATCATCTCAATCGGCCGATGGCAATTAAAAAACGGCAAATATCGGCCAACCGATATATAATATATATCTATACTAAACTTCTATTTTCAAGGTATAAGAATGCAGCCACCATGCCAAGGACTAGTAAGATTAGTAAACTGCAATATAAAAACATTTTTACATTTTTATTTACCATAGCACATGGCTTTAATTAGTTGCAATTATTGTAGCTATTTACTAGAATACGGAGCTGCCAACATCCTTTTAAAAAGTTCAGACTCCAGAGTTGCTACCATGTAAAGCAATGACATGGAACAAGCATGAAGGATGGAATTAGCAATGCAAGATTGCATATTTCTATCCAATAGGTTCACTTTAAAAAAAGGTGAAAAGCCAAAATGTTCCTTTTTTTTTTCATAGCAGAAGAGTTTTCATTGCTGTCTCTATAGTCTTATTATAGAGATTTATCCTGAATGACACCAAAGGCATTGCTGAGAGCTAACAATTTAACCTGCCTGGACTCTCACTTCTTACTGGCTGAGACACAGCAGTGGCACCATTGGGTCCCACTGCTGTCGATCGAGAGAGAGAGATCGAGATCGAGATCGAGAGAGAGAGAGATCGAGATCGAGATCGAGATCGAGATCGAGATCGAGAGAGAGATCGAGAGAGAGATCGAGAGAGAGATCGAGAGAGAGATCGAGAGAGAGATCGAGAGAGAGATCGAGAGAGAGATCGAGAGAGAGATCGAGAGAGAGATCGAGAGAGAGATCGAGAGAGAGATCGAGAGAGAGATCGAGAGAGAGATCGAGAGAGAGATCGAGAGAGAGATCGAGAGAGAGATCGAGAGAGAGATCGAGAGAGAGATCGAGAGAGAGATCGAGAGAGAGATCGAGAGAGAGATCGAGAGAGAGATCGAGAGAGAGATCGAGAGAGAGAGACTGCTCTGTCTGAATGGGCAAAAACAGCTGCAGCTCAGGTGCCCCCATAGCAAACTGCTTGCTGTGGGGGCACTCGGCAGGGGCCAGGAGCACTGAAGAGGGGCCCGAGAAGATGCTCTGATGACCAATCACAATGATCCCAAATGTAAACTCTCTAGCATTAACTTTGGAAAGCTTCCAACTCCTTCCAAAACATGAACAAGCTATTTAGCCTAGGTCCACATAGATGCAGTACGAGTTGAATCCGTTTTGCAGTGCAATTTCAAAGAGCAGCTCCAGTGTGAGTCGATGGGGTTCAGAAGCAATTCTAATGTGTTTTTTTATGCGATTTGACTACAGTCTCTGCTGACACAATCCAGGGATGGGAGATAAACAAAGCAAAGACTTTCAGAAAAAAAAGGTACTGAAAGGCGTTATCTTAAGCCTCATACACACTATCAGATTTTCTGCTGATTTTTTGCTTCAGATTTACCAAAATCATATAATATGAGGTCAAACCTTAGGGGTTTCACTTTGTATGCAATCAGGCAGGCCCTTCTACTACATGGTTTTGGTAAATCTGAAGCCAAAAAAGAAAAAAGCAGAAAATACGATAGTGTGTATGGGGCTTTAGGACAGAAAAGCAAACTGCACGCAATTTCCATTTAAAGTCTATGTACCGGTAGCTAAAAAATATCACACAGAACACTTTAAAATTGCATCAGAATGGCACTGCATATATGTGAACAGCCTCCATAGAAACTCATGCTATTTCACTTGTCATGTGATGCCATGAATTCTGGAAAGCATCAGAAAATCAGTCACAAATCAATCGCATCAGTGTGAACCAGGGCCAAGGTTCATTCACACCAGCTGCTGTGTTACATTGCAGCGACTGGTGTGCATTGCGGTGCAGGCAATAAGTGATTCACCAATCCCAGTGCGTAGCACGGTTAAAAAAAATTAATAAAAATTAAATAAGCTCTATTGAAATGTTGCACTGGTACATTTCATAAAGCACTACTGGTCAGCAGGTGTCAATTGTGCTGCACTTGAAAGGAGTATTGCACACAGTACTTTTTCAACGCACGCTACTAGCACACCATCACAATGCACCGGCCCCATCGAATACAAGGCAATTTGCTTTGTTTTGTCGCAGTGGGAGTGTGGAGGGACTGCACTGAATAGTCATTTAACACCATCTCACCTGCCCTGTTGTGAATGCACCCTAAAGCCCCATACACACTATCAGATTTTCTGCTGATTTTTGTCTTCAGATTTACCAAAACCATGTAAGTGCAAGGGCCTGCCTGATTGCATAAACACTGAAACTCCTAAGGTTCGACTTCATATTATATAGTTTTGGTAAATCAAAATCTGATAGTGAGTGTGAGTGAGTGTATGGGGCTTTCGGTGTGCATCAAAACTAAAAATTGCACAAACAGAGGATTCAAGAGGCATCGGCATGTCAATTTTTTTTTCAATCTAGTCATACTTTTTATGAGCCTACAACAACTAACTCTTCCCTCTGCTGTCTATTTTTATGTCATGCTTATGCGCAATCAGCATTCTTGCTGGACAATAGCTTAAAAAAAAAAAAAAAAAAGGCAATTGCAATAGCAGATAGTGTTCCAGACTTCCAGAGACAGTCTATTCCAGGAAAAGATTGGAGCTAAAGTGATATCGTTTAACTAGCTTTTATCAGTTGAAACCATGGTTCAACATTCTGCTGCTAAGCACAATCTACTACTGCCATACCTCTGTATACGGGGAGCCATGGAATAAGTGGAGAAATAAAGAGCAATCATTCACTGGCCTACAAAAAAACCAGCAGAGACAAAATGAGCAAATACAGAGCCCCATGTAAATGTAGAATGTAAAGCTTCAAAATAGAACCTCAATGAAATATACTTTATTTCCACGTTAAAAAGTGTGATGAATATATGGTGTTCCTTTCACTGAGAACAGCAGACTTCCTGTATGTACGGATAGTAAATCGCATACAGGAAGCTTTACTGTGCTGATAATCCCGGACAGCACCGCACAACAGCCTGCAGTAAATGACAAGTCACATACAATGCCCAAATATTGGGACATGGCAACTTTCCAGACTTCACTCACACAGGAGTAGTTTTGTCCATTATGTGAAAGTATACTGAAGGAAGTAGATAAACAAAATATGCTTTTTTCACCTCCAGTTTCATGTGTTTGGTACAGTTTATGTGCTTTTACAGGCTTTAAAAAAGTAAAACAAAAATTACATAGATCTGCATATGCACCCTCTCCTATGTTTTACCCATTTTACATACCCTACAAGTATAAAAAAAAAAAAAAAAAAAAAACCCCAACACACACACACGTAGAAAATGCATTTCCTGGAGAAAATGCATGGGAATGCTGAATAGCAACAAAACTAAAATCATATTGTCCCCATCATATTCCTCCATTATAAATCAGTACATGGTGAGTATAAGAAGTGTTGGTAAACATGGAAACAAAAAACAGAAAAAAGCCTGGCTGCCTTAAATTTAATGAAATTTTCTGAAATGATCACTAAACTTAAAAAACTCCCAAAAAAAAAAAAAAAAAAACTGTAAAAAATATATCAAAACTGAAAAGATATAGCCAGATAGCTGAATATTTTGTGAACATTTTAAAGTTTGTTTGGCATCTGTAGGTGAAAGTATGAAGGAGCTGAAACATGGCAGCAGAAGAAGATTTTACAGATTTTAAGCATGCTCTCATTGACTTCAATGTTAAAAAAAAAAAAGTGTTAAAAAGCTTAATATTTTAAAAAAGTATAAATAGTAGAAAAAAGTTGAAGAAGTCCCATCAGTTGAAAGAGCTGAATATTTTAAAAGTTGAATGGCTTTAATAGCTGAATGTAGAAGTTACGCAGAGCCAAAAAACTTACGGAATAATAATAATAAAGACTGGAAAATACATTTCCTGGAGAAAATGCGTGGGAATGCTGAATAGCATCAAAACTGCCCCATCATATTGCCCCATCAAAACTGCCCATCATATTCCTCTATTATAAATCAGTACATGGTGTGTCTGTGCTCTCCCCCACTGCCCATCACTGTGTATAAGAAGCTTTGGCAACCATGGAAACAAAAACACACACACACACACACACACACACACACACACACACACACACACACCAAAAGCCTGAATGCCCTAAATTTTATGACATTTTCTGAAATGGTCACTAAACTTAAACAGCTTTTTCACAAAAACTGTAAAAAGATATCAAACTGAAAAGATACATCCAGATAGCTGAACATTTTACAGTTTGTTTGGCGTCTGTAGGTGCTCTCAAGTCCTGTTGTAAATTGGCAACACATTGCATTTTTTGGGGACTGAGGGCCCTTAATACCACAATCCCAAGGTTTCCCTTGTGTTAGAGCAAGTACGTTTACATGCGTTGCCATGTGTTGTATCCAAGTGTGTTGCTTTTGTTTTTTTGTAAAGATTTTTTTTTTTTGCTTTTTTAAAGTGTTACTAAACACACAATCAGTCTGTATATGCAGTAAAGCATACTTGTTATACTCACTGTGGAATCTAAGGGGTTAAAGAGGAAGTAAACCTTGATGGGTTTTACTTCCTATTTATTTCCCTGCAAAGGTGAGGCATAATGGGCTACTATGCATCGCATAGTAGCCCATTATGTGCCACTTACCTGACACCGAAGCCTGCGATGTCACCGCTTTTCCCACTAGCAGCGAGCGTCCATCTTCACCCCTCTTCCTTTCCGGGGCCGCAAACTCCAGGTCTGTGACTGGCCAGAGTCATGTGACATCGCATGCGTGCGGGAACCGCCAGTCACGGCGTGACCCCTTTAGAAACGGCACGATCTGTCCTTTCTAAAGTGTGCATGCGCCACAGACATCGGCGAATTGCTTTATTGTAAATATCTCCTAAACCTTGGAGGCTTAATATAGGTTTACCTGTAGGCAAAAGTGGTTGCAACCACTTTAATCCTCCATTACACTGTGTAAAAATTCTGTTTATTCCCGTCTCCTCTAATCCTCCCCTTATTCCACTGGCTCCAATATATTTTCCTTAGGCTCCATGCACACTGGAGCTCATAGAATGCAGTTTATTGGAGTTTGGGCGTTTTTAAAAGCCCATAAACTCAACTCTATGTTAGCCTATGTGTCCATGCACACATGGACGCTTTTTTAGCTTTAATGAGCAGTGGAGTTTATGGGCTTTTTTCTGAACGCCAGAAATTTGCGTTCAAAGGCCGCTTTTCACTGCCAAAAAACAACGCACGCCGACAAATGCGCATAAACGCTCATAAACACACGTTACTGTTCGGCGTTTTATTTTTTCAATGCATTGTGGGATTTTTGGAGTGTCCTCCGAGTATTTTTATTAAAAATGCCCATAAACGCCAACGCTAGTACAAAACGCGGTTAAAAGCAGGTTTTTCAACCAGCGTTTTTTTTCTGCCAGCAATCTGGCTCCCAGAAAAAGCTTTTTTGAGCTTCAGTGTGCATGGAGCATTATATTTACAGAGCTAGGGGCCAGGCTGCACATGCTCAGTTTGGTGCGTATCGCTAGAGTTTGTTTTTTCCTCTTCTGTTGGGAGTGTGCATGTGATCAGCACAGGGCCAATCAGCACTGTCCAGATAGAGGGTCAGGGGTCCTGCATTCTCATAGGACAATCAGGGGAAAATAAAAAAACTCCTCCTACCAGCGTTAACCAGACACTCATAGAAGTCACAAGACTGCTATATACTGCTGATGAAAAAGGGTATTTAGTAGTTTATATTTACTAAAATAATTGCATGTCCCTGTTCTGTGTACTGTGGGAGACCAGATACAGTAAATGCAGGGTCTGGGGTTTAGTAACACTAACTTTAATTTTTTGCCCAGAGTCATGTTACATAACAATTCAGCCTATAGTACTTTTGTCAGCAAACTGAAATCCAAAAGTGTGAACTAGTCTCATTGGTGCTTTTTATGGTCTGTGTTTGGAAGACATTAAAAAAATGCTTGCAAATGCTTCATGTGTAAGGGGCCTTAAAAGGTTTTTTAATTTTTTATAACAAACAGGTTATACTTGCCTGCTCTGTACAACAGAGTTGCACAGATTAGCTTTGATCTTCCTCTTCTGGGGTCCTCCGTCAGCACTCCTGGCTCCTCCTCTTCTCAGTGAGGCACCATAGGAGACGGATTCCTATGGCGCAACACCTGCTGGCTCGATCCCGAGCCGTACTGCCTGCCGCTATAGACACAGATAGCATAGCTGTCGGCTAAACGGACTCCTTGAGATAACAATGGAGGTGTACAGAAGACAGGAGCAGATCTGAATTTCAGATCGGCGTTTTTCTTTTTAAATCAACTACATATACACACACCCCAAAATGTGAAATATAGTGCATCCGGAATTTATGGGGTACAAAATGTGGAAAAAATGTGGAAAAAATGTGGAAAAAAAAAGTGAAGAGATGTGAATACTTCCCGGGTGCACTGTACATTATTAAGCAGACCAAAAAGATGTTCACTGTAAAGCCGTGTACACGCAAACGGATTTTCCAACAACAAAACTGCATTTTTTATTTTTATTTTTTGCGAAGGATGTTGGCTCAAACTTGTCTTGCATACACACGGTCACACAAATGTTATCCCAAAATTCCGAACGTCAAGAACGCAGTGATGTACAAGACGTAAGACAAGCTGAGAAAAAGGAAGTTCAACAACCAATGCGGCTCCTTCTGCTCAATTCCAAGCATGCGTGAAACTTATGCAACGGACTTGTGTACACATGATTGGAATTTCTGACAAGAAAGTGAAGTTGGCGGAAAACTTAAGAACCTGCTCTCAAACATTTGTGGCTGGAAATTCCAACAGCAAATGTTCGATGGAGCATACACACAGTCCGACTTTACGACAACAAGCTCACATCAAACATTTCCCATCGGAAAGTCTGACCGTGTGTACGGGGCATTTGATTCACATACACACCAATATTACCTTAAGCCTGGGTCCACATTAGTGCAATCTCAGATCGCATGTAATTCGCACCACTGGTGCCGATCACATGAGATCTCTGAGCAATGCGAGTTCAGCCACAGTTGTATGGCTGAACTCGCATTGGGATTCGCACACAAAATAGTGCAGGGACTTGCTTTTCCCCGCACTAGAATCAGATCACAAGGATGTTCTCCCCTATGCAATCCGATTCCTGAGCGAGTTCACAGTTCACACTGCGATCTGTAAACTAAACTAGGGGTGTTAACGACACCTGTAGTGGTTCGCACAAGAGGAGAGGCGCTATATGGGAACCGACGCTGGAATCGTGCTGGTTCCCGCATCGCACTAGTGTGATTTGCATATCATGTCAACATCAGATTCAGACTTTGGCGTTTTGACCTTCAGAAATTTTCGTTTGCAAAATTTCTCTCATAGGTGAGCAGAATGAACAATTTGTTTAACGTGTACGGTTTTCATACAAGAAAAATTGGAGACGAAAGGTTGCACGATCAGAAACAATCTACCAAACATTTCGACTTAAATTACTTGGGCCAATTCTGACACTTCTCTCCTACGTGTATCAAATCAGAAACCCCAAATATTAGGTTTTTTTCTTTAGCAGAGACGCTAGGGAATAAAATGGTGGTCGTAACTATTGTTTTTCCCCCCAAAAAAAACCCCGTAAAGTGTTAGCCCAGTTCTTTTGCATAAATTTAAAAGGTGATATTACGCTAAGTAAATAGATACCCAACATGTCACACTTTGAAATTATGTACACTCGTGAAATGGCGCCAAACTTCGGTACTTAAAAATCCCCATAGATGATGCTTTACAATTTTTTTTACAGGTTACCTATTTAGAGTTTCGGAGGAGGTCTAGTGCTAGAATTATTGCTCTCACGCTAACATTTGCGGCGATACTTCACATGTGTGGTTTGAACGGCGTTTACATATGTACGCAAGCACGGGGCGCTTTAAATTTTTTTTTTTTTTCCATTTTCTTTATTTACTTAAAAATATATATTTTTTTTTTTTAACATTTTCATTCCTATTACAAGGAATGAGAAACATCCCTTTTGCGACGTCAAAACATTGCACCCGGCCTCCGAAAGATCAGAGATGTCCGGCATGGACTGATTCCTTCTCCCTCTTGCCAATCGTAGGGTGGCGGGGGGGGGGGGGCGGGGGGTTTTGTAGCACCTGAACAACCGTTATGATTGTTTTTACGGTGCAGTGCTGTGAAACTTTAAAGGAAAAAAATAGAAAATAAACAGACGGACGCCTAATTTCCTTATTGTGTGTAGCTTTACTTGTCCAAGTTAAGGCCAGGCACCCACAGATAGGTGGTAAACATGTGGCTCAGCAGCCCGGAAACCAATCTCTGCCCAACTTACACTAAAAAGTGAAAGTGACAGCACACACCTCTGTGGTTGCAGCGGCTTGTTTGTAGCTGGTCACTGAAGCCACGTGCAAGACTCTGTGGGTGTCACTCGCATATATTCATAATTCCAAATGCTCACACTTAAAGAAATGAATTTGGGGAGTTCCAACACCCTAGAGCGCACTTTAACCACTTCAATACAGGGCACTTTCGCCCCCTTCCTTCCCAGCCCAATTTTCAGCTTTCAGCGCTCTAGCGCTTTCAGTGACAATTGCGCGGTCATGCTACACTGTACCCAAATGAAATTTTTATCATTTTGTTCGCACAAATAGAGCTTTATTTTGGTGGTATTTATTCACGACTCCGTTTTTTATTTTTTGCGATATAAGCGCAAAAAAGCGGAAATTTGGAAAAAAAAAACAATATTTTCTTTTTTCTACTTCAATAAAAATCCAATAAAATCAAATTTTGTCATAAATTTAAGCCAAAATGTATTCTGCTACATGTTTTTGGTAAAAAAAAATCCGTTAAGTGTATAATAATTGGTTTGTGTGATCACGGACATATGTACGCAAATGATCATGTACATATGTGTGCAGGTGATCACGTACATATGTGTGCAGATAATCATTGGGACATGTGATTTTAGTGGGACATATGTGGGGGACATGTTTTTATTATTAGGGACATGTGTTTTTATTATTTGGGGACATGTATGTTTTGGGGACATGTGTGGGGACATTGTGTTTATACTGTGTGATGTGTTTACTGTGTGGTGTGTTTACTGTGTACACTAGACTGGTGATCAGTGAGTAAAAAGCTGTAAAAAACAGCTCATACTCACTGATCAGCAGCCGGCTGCAGCGATCTGCTCTCCTCTCCACAGCGATGACTTCTGTGTGAGGAGAGGAGGAGCCGATTGCCTAGCAACCGGCTGTTTGTTTACATCACATGACGGCCGTGATTGGACACGGCCATCATGTGATCAGGAGGGCCAATCACAGAGCCCTCCTGCCGATCTGAGATGCGCCGTGTCCGGGTGACACGGGCGCATCGGGATCGCGCCGCTGCGCGGGCGCGCGCGCGATCCCGCTACTCCTGAATGACGTTCCTGAACGTCCTATCAGGAGTAGGCGGCTCCCACCCGGCCGTATATGTGCATTGGCCGGGTGGGAAGTGGTAAAAAAAAAAAAAAAAAAACAGTAAAGTTAGCCCAATTTTTTTTATATTGTTAAAGATAATGTTATGCCAAGTAAACCGATTCTCAACATGTCACTCTTCAAAATTATTCATGGAATGGCGACAATTTTACCCTTAAAATCACCATAGGCAATATTTAAAAATGTAAACCAGTTACCAGCTTTGAGTTACAGAGGAGGTCTAGGGCTAGAATTGTTGCTCTCGCTCTAACGATCGCAGCGATACCTCGCACGTGTGGTTTGAACACCGGTTTCAAATGTGGGCGCTACTCATTTATGCATTCGCTTTTGCACACGAGCTTGTCGAGACAGGGTGCATACATACATACATACACACATATAGTGTATGTATGTATGTATGTATGTATGTATGTATGTATGTATGTATGTATGTATGTATATACACACACACACACTTTTTTTAGATTACACACAAGTCTCCTTTAAGAGATATGGGGGGGGGGGATGTTTGACATCGAATCTAAGAGTTCCAAACTTGTGTTGGCAACATGAGCCCACTGCACGGAGATAAAATCACATAATTTGCTTTGCAAGGTGTATTTAAGCCCTTACAAAATGATATTTTCTGTTATTATGTACACTGCACTGTCACAGCTACTGGGTGGATCATATACAATGCACAATACGCAGACATTTACAAATACAGCCTGGGATTTCATGCTGGAAAAGTTAGTTCATCACTGCAAGGATGCTTAGCCCATTAGCCACAATAATTACCAATTGTTTTGAGAAGTATGATACTCACTAATGCAATTTAAGAGAAAGCTCATTACAAGCAGCTGATGTAGGATCGCAATCCACCCGAAAAAACAGACATAATGCATTTCCTTATATCCATTCTGCAGCCAACATCAGCTTAGCTCTGCAATTAGATTTCCAACTCCCTGCAACAGCTGCCAAATATTTACCCTGGCACGAGCCACCACACTTCCAACTATCCGAGGAATATTCAGCCGCGGACAGGCTCAGCCTTTGCGCTCACGTCTACAGATCTTAAAAGCCTTAAAGAGACTGTCACCAGGGAGGGGAGCACACTACTGCAAGTATGAAGTGCATGCGCTCCCTAGGTGCCCCCAAACCTTCCCCATCATAGCCAAGTCCCAGGAAAGGCAAAGCTTTGGCATTTTCTGATGGTAGCCAAGACCTTTTCTGCCCCCTGAGCATTCTTGTTAGCCGACGCAGCTGCTCACCACCACATACGGTTAGGGTGCAAACCTATTGTGTTTGGTCTAACAAACCTGAACTGACCCACATGTAAGTAGAGGGATACGTTGAAATATGTATTTTGACAAGTCTAATCTTGGGTCAAAAAGGACTAACAAAATGCCCATGTGATAATGATCCAAGGGCCCACTCAACCAAGCAACTGTGTGGTAGGAAGTCAGCAGTACCGATATGCCAGTCACAGTGAATGGCACAGTTTTTATTTATTTTTTCTCAAAGCAAAAACTTTACTGAAATGACAAAAAGTGTAATTTTCACTGGCTGGAGTGTGGTGTGGCAGTGGATTGTGTCGCACTGTGCTGCATTGAAAAAAGGTTTTACACACCATAATGCAGTGGTATGACCTGGCCTGGTAGAAGACAAGGCATTTTAACTTCCCTGAAATAGATGCCCAGCGCAGTCCCACTCAGTGGCGGGGCGTCCATTAAAAAGGCGCACAGGTGCCGCCCTCTCTCCAGCCACCCCCTGTATTTAGAATGGATAGATTCATACATTGCATGAATCTATCCATGGCCACTGAAGCCCCCTTCTATTCATGTGTCCAGCCCCTTTTCGGACGCTGGGGCCTGAATTGCAGCAGCTGGGTTTTTATTTTTTTTGAGCACCTGATTAGAACCATAGGCTCCAATAGGCTTCAAAAAAGGTGAACTGTGAGCGCAGAGCATTGCGCTCGCAGTCCATCCAGTTGTGTTAGCAAAGCAAATGAATATTTGCTTTGCCAACACTGAACCGCCTCTCTGGCAATCAGGAGGTGCGGATCTAATACCGGTCACCCGATTGGCTGAAGGCAGAGTCGATCCCATTGGCTGTCTAGCAGAACAGGAAGAGGAGACAAAAGGAGGACACAGGAGCCATCGCCTGACCCACGCTACCCGTCCCACAGCTCGCTGCCTGACTCACCACTACGATGGGGTAAGTGTCAGGCCGGCGAGTGGCACAGTGGCTGCATATTATTGGCACAAAGGCTACAATTGATGGGGCACAGTGGCTGCATACGATTTTGTTTCAGAATCTTTCAGTTCGGTTGCACAGCCGCCACTGGTCCCACTGCACCTGGTGTAAACAGGCCCTTAAAGAAAACCTCCCTTCCCTTCTGCAAATGTGAGTTACCAGGGCCAAGACAACCCTCTGGCTTCAATACAGTGAGTGCTTTGTACAGGCTTCCTGGGGGGGGGGGTTCTGTCCGCACACCCCAAGTGCTCAGCCACAGGTTTTCACAAGATACATGATGCACCATGGCTGCTGATTTGGCCTTGTGAATGAGGGCTTACCGACCTGGAAAAAAATATGCATTTCTGATGTTCATACTTGCTCTGGGTCAGCGAATGTTACCAGTAAACCTGCACTTTCCCCAGTCAGGACACAGAAACACCCTCCTCCCCCCTCTTCCCCTGCCAAGTTTAGGAGACGAGAAAAAAAAAAAAAAAAAATAGAAGGATAAGTTCATAAGTCGCTTATTGATCAACCAGCCTGCCCATACATGGATCGAAATTTGTCCGGTCCCTGCTGAACCTGAACCATGTATGGTTGGCTTTAAATTTGTCCTCGTTTTCTAGGCCCATGTCATTTTAGGGCTTGACATGTGTGGTATCCATTTATTTACGCATCACAACCTCATCTTTTATATTTTTTTCCAAATTGGAATGTATTGTGTTTGTATGCACCAAAATTACCCTTAACGTATTTTATTTATTTTTATTTTTTTTACTGAAAACACGGCCTTGATAAATATACGCACTAATATGTGAAAAAAAAAAAATTGCAACTACCATCAGTTTACCCTCCAGGGTCTTTGCGTTCAGAAAATATAAAATAAAGATTAAACTTAAATGGCAAGTTCACCTTTACAGAAATATCTGTAAGGTGAACCTACACAGGACCCCCTTCGTCACCCAACCTCCCGGTCGCGCTGACCTGGACTGCGGCAAGCTCCTGTTCTAAGCCTTGGTATAGCTGCATAATAGTGCAAGTATAAGGGTAAATGTTGTTACCTATATAAAATGAAAAGTGACAGACCCTGTTCCCTTGTTAGGTGCTATGTGCCTCTATAGTGACTAATAAAAGTGCAATCCTAATAAAACACCAATGTGCATAAACCAGTGGTGCAAACCTCACTAGGTTGGGAAATAAATATGAACTTGATATAAAGGTTCAAAAGTGATACATAAACCGTGATACTCCATTACCAAAAATGAAAAGTATAAAAAAATAAAAAGAAAAGTTGAAATGATATACAAACGATCCCAAAAAACGAGTGTGCCAAGTCCCAAGAATACATAAAAATAATCAATCCAACCAAAGTCTTATTTAGAAAATAAAAAACAAACCTTTACAACCCCTTTAATTATCACATAGGTTCCTTTAAGCTAGTGCATTGTTGGTTCACTTACCTTTTCCCTTCTAAAGGTTTTTTTTTTCTTTGTTTTCTGTCTGAATTTCTCACTTCCTGTCCCTCCTCAGTAAGCTGCTCTGGCTGACTAAACACCACTCGGATGATGGTGTGAAGTTTACTGAGGAGAAACTGGAAGTAGAAATTCAGACAAAGAAAAACAAACATTTAGCAGGGAAATCGAAGGAAAAACGGTAAGTGAACAAACAATGCACTAGCTTAAAGGAACCTATTTAGAAAAAGAAAAAAACAAAGCTCTACAACTCCTTTAAGTGCTTGGTGACGATAAACACAGGAACAAAATCCAGGTGACTTAAGGGCTCACCCTCTTGGGTCAGCTACAACCTGGTATATCTGCAAAAGGAGTCCGGGGCTTAGAAACCCCCTGAGCTGAATGTCCAAAACGTCCCTCATCAGGAGCGATATTTGGGAGCATTTCAATTGGTCAGCGCCATCACATGGGCAGAGCCGACCAATCAGCAGCCGCAATTGCCTGTCCTGTCAGCTATGGAGAAGACGTGTGGATGCCGGGGGGGATTTCTAAGCCCTGGACCCCTGATGTGCATACACTGGGGCTTAGAATGGGAGATTGCCACGGTCCAGGTCAGCGAGGGCGTAAATTCACCTTTTTCTGTAAGGTGAACTTACACTTTAAAGTGGTTCTAAAGCCTTGGGCCCCTTTCACACATGTGGACTGTTTCTACCATCAGTTAAAGAAAAAATAAAAAAACGGATGAAGTTTACATCAGTTTGTCATCAGTTTTTCACATCCACCAGCTTGAGTCCCGGAGCCATTTTTTCACACAAAAACAGACCATTTGTTTACATTCTTGCATCCAATCCATTGTTAATGGAAGAAAAATAGGGCTTTGATCCAAAAAAAAATCTAAAAGGGATGTTGACAGAAGTGGATGTAAATAAATGATCCTCCGTTTACATTTGTATTTCCATAGAGATGCATTGATGTCCGTTTTTCATCCCTCAACAGATGGATGAAAAATGGTCCCCATGTGTGAAAGTGACCTTCAGGCTTTTTTGAAGGTATTCAATGCATTAAGGTGAAAAGCATTCTGTGCTGCAAACTCAACCCCCAACCATACTTACCCGATCCAGCGATGTGCACGAAAGCGGCGTCTCTCACCACTGTCTGCCTCCTACCTGGGCAGATTGATAGCAGCCATTGGCTCCCATGCCATCAATCAAATGCTGGGCTTAGCGAGCGGGAGGTGGGTCAGGTGGCACAGACAGGGTGGCTCAGGAACGAGCAAGCACTGGTCACCCCCATGGAAAGCGATGGCACTTGTTGAAGACGAGGAGGCTGGGGCACTGGCAGGGGACCCCAGAAAAGGACCGGGGCTGCTCCGCAAAAAAACATTTTAGGCAAGTATAAACATGTTTGGCATTTTAATATAAAAAAAAATAAAAAAAAAAATAATTTAAGCTTTAAATGTCGTTTTAATCTTTAAATGTGCATTTTCACATGTGCAAAAACAGAGAAAAAAAAGTCTCTGGTGAAAAACCAGTTAAAATGAATTAGCTTTAATGCATTTGAAATACTGCCAAGTAATACTTTCACAAGTTATACCCGTAGCTAGAATACAAAACCAGCACCTGGCACACTGTGGACACCCCTCCGGTGTATGTGCCCACCCGCTGCCTCACGCTATGGCAGTTCCAATGTGCTCAACATTTCTGTGCTTTTCCTGTGAACTTTCCAGTTTCCTCCTAAAAGCCGAAAGCTTATTGATCCGTTCACTGGCTTCCACCCAAAACTGTCCCCTCTGGTGTGTGCAGTGGTGATAAGGACATGGGGCTGTAAGCTTTTCTGGGGAAATGATGGATGTGAATGATTTAATGTCCCCAGAGAAATGCTGTGGATAAAGTGTCAGCACTCTATAAGGGCTCATCCACACCAGTCCACATGCTACAACCCGCACATGCCGGTGTAAGGCCATTGCGATGCATGGTTACAACACATCACACCATTTACCTTTTTAGCTCCCCCCCCCCCCCATTTTGCTAAAGTGTCACAAAATGACAAATTGTCAAACTGTATGCACTGCAGTGTGTTGGGATGTGCTGCAATGCAGTGATGTGTTGCAGAATGCAGCGTGTCTGCATTTTTACGCAACTCACCTCAAAACAGCATTATAGTGTGTGGTTATCTAGGTGCCCTTGCATAGATCCATGCAGGTTGAGCGGATATGGCGTTGACTATCCCAAAATTAGCAGAATAAGCACACTTCAAGCACAGCTCCGTGCTGTACATAAGAGAAAGCTCCAACTGCATTGTAAACCAGGAGTTTCCCCCCCCCCCCCCCCCCCCGATACGCTTGATTACCAAAAGTAGTGTGCTTCCCTTTACACGCACATGAACTTTAACGGCATCCCAGTCTTAAGCCTCGTACACACGATCGGATTTTTGGCAGGGAGTTGTGCGATGACAGACTGTTTGCCTAAAATCCAACCGTTGGTACTCTCCAGACAATTGTTGGCCAACTTTGCTCCAACAAATGTTGGATGGCAGGCTAGTAAAGTTTCGGCAATGGTCTGTTGTCAGATTTTCATATCGTGTGTACACAAGTCAGTCACATATAAGTCCAAAGTATGTACATGCATGATCAGAATCAATGCTCAAACACGACATTAGCAGAAGGTGCCCAAAGGGTGGCGCTTAAGAGCTGAAATTCAACATAGCATGTCACTATGTTCGTGTCTGTTGGCCGACAATTGTGTACTGTTTGTATGCAAGACAAGTTCACCGCACACACCCTTCAGACAAAATTTTTACGCTTTGACAGCAGAAAATCTGATTGTGTGTATGAGGCTTTAGGCCAATAGTCTAGTTCACACCAGTGCAGAAAATACTGCATTTTTTCTGAACTGTACTGGAATGAGGTAAATGTATCAAAAACACACCGCAACTAATCAAAATTGCATTTGAAAAAAATGCACGGGCCCCAAAGCAAAGCATAAAGAAAACAGGAGAAAGGAAAGGAAAAGAAAAGAAAAGAAAAGGAAAAAGAAGGAAAGGAAAGAAAAAGAAGGAAAGGAAAGAAAAAGAAGGAAAGGAAAGAAAAAGAAAAGGAAAGAAAAAGAAAAGGAAAGAAAAAGAAAAGGAAAGAAAAAGAAAAGGAAAGAAAAAGAAAAGGAAAGAAAAAGAAAAGGAAAGAAAAAGAAAAGGAAAGAAAAAGAAAAGGAAAGAAAAGGAAAGAAAAGGAAAGAAAAGGAAAGGAAAGGAAAGGAAAGGAAAGGAAAGGAAAGGAAAGGAAAGGAAAGGAAAGGAAAGGAAAGGAAAGGAAAGGAAAGGAAAGGAAAGGAAAGAAAAGGAAAGGAAAGAAAAGAAGGAAAGAAAAGAAGGAAAGAAAAGAAATGTGTTTTTGTGGTGTAAACTGGCCCTAAGGCTTGGTTAACATCTATGCAGGTGGCTGTGGGTGCAAGAGTCGCAGTGATTCCCACAACCACCCGCATGCCCCTATTTAAGATGAAGGGGGGGGGGGGGGGGGGGGGGAAGTGAAAAAAAACTCACCGGAACGCATTAAAAACTTGCATGCAGAAACGCACCAGGGCTGCGTTTGTGGTGTGAACTGGCCCTAAAATAGGATATCCACTGCCTTGGCACTCTTTGCAGAATGGGCAATCCTTGTGCAGTACTAAAGAAAAAATAAAACTTGCACCAGCATCATATGTCGTCTTTAATTAAACGTCATTATAATGGATTTCAGCGTGACAAAAGCGTATAAAACAAGTTCCGTTCAAAGGAGAACCTTGCTCATTTCACTGAATACAGATGGCCTTTTGTTAAGTTAGTTCAAGGAATCGCAGCTTCACAAAGTGTATCACAGCTCACGCATTTCGAGAGCGAACCCTCTTCATCAGGTCATCTATATCCAGTGGACAGAGTGAGTGTCATCTAGGATGGAATTTATGTTAATGTGCATCTGTCAGGTACTTCTGTGAATAGAAGTTATTCTTTTTATTAAAGATGATGCCTGTGTACTATGTTTTTTTAGCAAAATAAAAATACAAATCTTGCAATCAACTCCCCGACCACATTGATGGAACCTGTGATCAGCGCTCCCTGTGATACCGTGGAGCAGCTCGACCCCGGAAACCCATTTACCTTTAATGGGCTTCACAGACATGGCTGCCTCAAGCTGTAGAAAGCCAATCAGCTGGAATCAATGGTAACCTCAGTGCTGCTTGGCTGAGTTCCAGGGAAGGGGAATACCAGCAGGTTGGCGTGCACGCAAGGCTTTAAATTTCTAGCTGAAAGTTTTTTTTTTTTTTTTTTTTTTTATTGGATATTTAAAAAAAAAAAAAATAATAAAAAAAATACACGACATAACAGAACACAATACAATGCAATCATGTGGTTAGGGAGAAGCATAGCTGGCATAATAACATGCTGGATGCTGTGTAACTATAGCTCTTCATTTCAAACAATGGCAAAACACAACAGAAATGACAGACGCTTCACAACAACTCCAGGCAACAAGTCATATCAATCAGCTAATGTATGCCACCCAGAAATGTCAGAGGCCATTCTGTTTACTTTTATCTGAATTTTGTGTTCAACTGCAATTGGATTCAGTAGGCTTTTACCAGTGCTCCGCACTACGACTGCTGGCTTATATTAAAGGAGTAGCTTCTCAACTTTTATTGAGAAAAAAAAAAAAAAGAAAAAAAGAAAAGAAAAAAAAAAAAAAAAAAAACACCCCTGGCGATCAATGTACATTGCAAGCATTTTAACCCTTTCGCCCCCGCCTCCGGCCCTTTAAGAGGTTCCAGATGCTGGGAGGTAGAGCTGCACAATTAATTAGCAAGAATGGTTATCGCAATCTTGACTAAAGTGTTTTACAATTCTTTCTATGCAAAGAATTTCCTCTGCTCTTCTGAAGCCACAGCCCTCAAAAGAAAGGAAGAGAAAAACTGGGCAGTCTGCCAAGAATCACAACATTCTTTATCAGTTGAACTTAAGTATAAACATTAACAATTTGTCTATAGAATAGACTTTGTATAAGTGAAAAAGGTTTAACCACTTAAAGAGGAGGGCCGGTTTAAAAAAAAGTCAGCAGCTGCAAACACTGTAGCTGCTGACTTTTAATAAGCACACTTACCTGTCCAGGGCACCTGCGATGTCGGCCACCCGAGGTTGGTCAGTCCCTCGGTCTCGGGTCCCGGCGTCACCATTTTGGCTAAGGGAAACAGGCTGTGGAGCCTTGCGGCTTCACTGCCCGTTTGCTACTGCGCATGCGCGAGTCGTGCAGCGCTTTGTGAGTGGGGCGTGCTGTGTTCTGGGACACACAGTTCCCAGAACACAGTGCAACCCATTACCCAGAAGACGCCGCACGAAAGAGAGAAGACCAGAAGATCTCCACGGAGGAGGAAGAGGCAGATTAGGATGATGTGCCTAGCAACAGGCATTTCTGGCAAGTAAAAAAAAAAAAAAAGTGTCATTTTTTTTTTCAGGGTGGCCCTCCACTTTAAACACTAAAGCTTTTTCTGACATTTATGTTTTATTTTTATTTGTTTGCTAGAAAATTACTTGGAACCCCCAAACACACATATACATACATATATATATATACATATATACATACATATATATACACACATACACACATACACACATACACACATACACACATACACACATACACACATACACACATACACACATACATACATACACACATACATACATACATACATACACACATACACACATACATACATACATACATACATACATACATACATACATACATACATACATACACATACATACATACATACACATACATACATATACATATACATATATATATATATATATATATATATATATATATATATATATTTTATTTTTTAGACACCGTAGGGAATAAAACGGTGGTTGTTGCAATATTTTATGTCACACTGTATTTGCGCAGCGGTCTTTCAAATGCAATTTTTTAAAAAAATTAAGGAAAGAAAAAATAAAAAATAACCAGCAAAGTTAGCCCATTTTTTTTTTTGTATAATGTGAAAGATTTTACGTCACGAGAATTGTGATCTTTTTATTCCAAGCAAAAAAAAATGCGATTCTCATTTTGGCCAGAATCGTGCAGCTCTACTGGGAGGCAGAGGCAGGCATTTGGGTGATGCGACCACTGCGATTTGCGGTCACATGAGCGGAGCGGTTTAGGACATGAACCACCGCATCACAACACTGCTGCAGTGAACAGTGCTGTATAGAAATGTCGCTTGTCAACGAAAGGCCTCACTCTCCACTCTTTTTTTTTCTCTTTCAATCCCAACTATTTCCCTCTAGATATAACATCTGGCCCGTTCTGTGGTCTTCAGAAAGGCTGATTTCAAACCTCCCACTATCTGACTTCAGATGTATGGTCCTCGGTCTCCGCAAATATGCAACTGGACGGAAGGTATGGACTAGACTTCTAGTAAGCATTACAACAGCCATTTTCTTCGTACCCTCTGCCCCCCCCCACAAACTTAAGACGACATTTGACCATGTTTGAATCTTATTGTGAAGACAGTGGTTCCCTTCCTCTTTCTCCATCTAAGATGTACTCGCTACTAATCTCTCCTCCAGAAAACGTTGATTTGCCTTGTCTTAGGAAATGGGAGAGGGACCTAGATAGGAGCTTCATGCCGGATCATCATTCATCTCACTTTGAAATCCTCTATATGTACGCGTATGCAGGAAACCAAATTACAAGTTACTCACGTGCTGGCATCGCACCCCATTTGTCCTGTCCAAATACTTTCCTGGATTCTGGACTTGTCCTGAAATAAAACAGCATTGGTCTGAGGTGCAAAAGGTCACCCAGCAATTTACTGATTTCCCGATATCAGGGGATACTGCCTACTTCTTGCGCCATTGATCCGAAATTCCATTAAAACATAAGAAATCAATACTTCGTCACATGCTTAATGCCGCCAAAGCCTGTATCACATTGTGCTGGAAGAACCCCAACCCTCCTTCCATTGCCATGTGACGCAACAAAGGAGGAGTATTAACGCTTTGGAGGTCCTAGTACTTCCTGCCCAAAACAGGAGAGAGCAATATACTAGAACATGGTCATATTGGAACATGTACGTATAGGTGGACGAGGGCAAGGCCTTTCTGGAGGATTGTTCTGGGGATTGAGATCTTCCCACCATTCTTGCTGACTCATTCACGTCTCACCACCCTCCTTCCCCCGTTTTAGTGGGGGGTGGGTTGGGATTTTTTTAGTATTTTATTTCTCTTACCTCCCACCCTTCTTAGAGCATATTCCCAGGTAGTGAATAGTTTTCTGGCTGTGCTGGGAGAACAGCCTGCCTGTGCTCCAATGGCCAAGATTTGTGCCGACAGCCCCCCCCCCCTCCCCCTCCCCCCTATACAGCCATTCACTGGCAAGGGGTTAATATCAAGGACAAATTATTTCTTATTTTGAAAGAAAAAAAAAAAAAAAAAAAATTCTACTTATTTCAGAGGGATCGGATTGAATTCCATCTATTTCCTGCTGAATTGGCAAAATGTAATCTGTGGATGGCTTTGATGCCACCAACCGGCGTGAAAATAGTGGATTTTTCAACAGACATTTGTCAAAGGAGTTGGGTAGAAAAATAACTGCCAAACATTGGCTGCAGCCAATCAGCTTCAGCCAATGTCCGGGTTTCTTGACAACCACGAGCGCCAGCTGTGAAAATACAATAACTGTCGAGGGAGATGACTGTCCATGCCATTTAGCTTGGATGGAGGTATTTGTTTGATTTCTGCCAACTTTCTAAACAAGGGGCCAATTTGGTGTCCTACAGGCTTTAGGGGGACCGGACTGTGGGCAGTGGGAGTAGAAAATGCCCTGAAACAAGTGTGAGAAAACCGCGCCCCACCATTGGGGGTCAGTGGAAGGAACCGTGCCCCACCATTGGGGGTCAGTGGGAACAATTTTGCCTCTTTGTGGGGTCAGTGAGGGGAAATATGCCCATCATTGGTGTCAGTGGATGGAATAGTGCCCCAAGGGCAGGAAAAAAAAAAAAAAAAGCAAAGAGCCGCAGTTCGGAGACCAGTGTTCTGGACAAAGGAGCAAAGGGGGCACCTTTGGACAGCACCATTGTCATCCTGAGGGGAGGGGAGTGTGAGAGGACTAGAAGATTTAAATACACTAACAAATGTAAGCCAAACTTACACTTACAGCAACGTTTTTGTTTTAGGGATATAGGTTTTGCATGAATAAATAAAATAATTTAAATAAATTAATTTAAAGCAGCCCTGCCAGTGTTAAGTGGTTGACTAATCCATGTAAACTGATACATTCTGCTGGGAGTTTGTGCTGTGAAAAACAAACTTGCTGGCTGGATTACCAAATGGGGGGGGGGACACGAAAGCCTAAAAAAGGAAATACAAACATCACATGAAAGAATTGGTAAACCGACATAATAAGGGTCTGTTTTTGGGTTGAATACCACTCAATCCACATCATCCCAAATGCTTTACCTGCTGCCAAGCAATTTAATAAACCTAAAAACATTCCATAAAATAAAAATTAAAAACCCACAGATCAGCGACACAAGACTAATAATGTTTCCACAAAGGATTATCAGAGGTATTCAAGAGAAAGGAGCTTGATTCTCAGCAGCACAGAAAATTATACAATGTGCGGAGAGTTTGTGTTAAATCAAGATATGAAAGCTTCATGACCTCCATGTGTGGAGCCTTTTTGCACCCATTGGGCACATGCGCCAAGCACCCCATTTTAACACTTGTTCGTGCAAGGTCTCTACTCCATGTAGGAAATAATAGATAAGAGTCCTTTCACACTGGGGCATTGGCTTTACCGTTTTATCGGCGCTATTCAGGTTTTAAACCCCACTAGTGGCCGAAAGAGGGTTAAAACTGCCCGCAAAGCACCGCTGCAGAGACTGTTTGGCGGCGCTGCCCCACTCTTTTCAATGGGCAGGGGCACTTTAGGAGCGGTGTATACACACTCCTACAGCGCTGCAAAGATGCAGCTTGCAGGACTTTTACCGGCGCTATTAGTGCTGTAGCGCCTCAGTGTGAAAGGGGTCTAAGGGAGCTGTACCCAACATTCTAGATCCTGTTCACACCCGATCGATATTCTGCTTGAAGCTCCAGGATACTCAACAAGCAAAATCCAATTTCTTTCAAAAGGTGCTTGTTCATAGCCGTAGGTGTGACACGTGGAATCCTGTGCAAATCGCCCACAAAGAATCGCGAGAGGGAACGTGCGTTCCCACTATGCAAAATGTGAATGGGGCCCAAAATGCTTGTATACACTGGCAGAACTCAAAAAAATAAAATATATAGCTCACCTTTACCACAAAACTGCCTATGCAGACAAGGGGCATCTGTAGATAAAAACAAACCGTGCAGCTCTGACTAAAGTTTAATAATTTCCTTTCTATAGGTGTAGGCCATTTCCATACCTAATGAAGCCTGACTGGAATACTCCCAGGACGTTGCTAAGTGAGGCCTAGTCATCACTGCTCACCTCCTCCATCACAGGAGTGAGCTCTCAAATGCTGAGCTCAGAGCTACTGCACTATGAGAAAGATTATATGAGGGGGTTTGAATCGGAGAAAGAGCTCACTCCTGTGATGGAGGAGGTGTGAGCAGTGATGACCAGGCTCACTTAGCAACCTCCTGGGAGTATTCCAGTCAGGCTTCATAAGGTATGTAAATGGCCTACACCTATAGAAAGGTAACCATTCAACCTTAGTCAGAGCTGCACAGTTTGGTTTTATCTACAGATGTTCCTTATCTGCATAGGCCGTTTTGTGGTAAAAGTGAACTATCTTTTTAACCATTTAACCACTTCAGCCCCGGAAGATTTGGCTGCAGAATGACCGGGACATATTTTTTTTGCGATTCTGCATTGCATCGCTTTAACTGACAATTGCACGGTTGTGCGACATTGCACCCAAACAAAATTGACATCCTTCCCCCCAATAGAGCTTTCTTTTGGTGGTATTTAATCGCCTCTGCGTTTTTTTTTTGTTTGCACTATAAACAAAAACAAAAAAAGTGCGACAATTCAGAAAAAAAAAGAAAAAACAAACAATATTTTGTACTTTTTTGCTGTAATAAATATCCACTTTTTTTCCCTTTCAAAAGCAATTTTTTTTTAAAAAATCCCAATAAGCATATATTGATCAGTTTGTACAAGTTATAGCGTCTACAAAACAGGGGATAGTTTTATAGCATTATTTTTTTTTATTATTATTTATTTAATTTATTTTTTTTTTACTACTAAGGGCAGCGATCTGCGGTTTTTATCGTGACTGCGTCATTATGGCGGACACATGGGACAATTTTGACACATTTTTGGGACCACTGGCATTTATACAGTGATCAGTGCTATAAAAATGCATTGATTACTGTAAAAATGTCACTGGCAGTGAAGGGGTTACCCGTGTTCCCTGGGAGGTGATTCTAACTGTAGGGGGAGTGGACTGACTAGAGCAGGTATATGCAATTAGCGGACCTCCAGCTGTTGCAGAACTACAGGTCCCATGAGGCATAGCAAGACTGACAGCCACAAGCATGACACCCGGAGGCAGAGGCATGCTGGGATTTGTAGTTTTGCAACAGCTGGAGGTCCACTAATTGCAGATCCCTGGACTAGAGGAAGTGATGGATTGTGGTTCCTAGCTAATAGGAACACACTATCTGTCATTCCTCTCAGAACAGAAAAGTATGCGTTTACACACATTTCCTTGTTCTGCCCCTCCTGCTCAAGATCGCTCATGGCTGGCAGTCATCACGACTGTCGGCCACAAGCATCAGCACCCCTGCCGTGAGCGCGCACCTGCTATCCCGATCCCGCGAGCCGACGTATAGCTACAACGCCGCAGTCAAGCGGTTAACCAGTGTTAATTTTGTCTACTAAAATATTTTCGTCTACTAAATTAACACGATTTGAGTAGATTAAAACCAGTCAGATGACAAATTCGACTAAAACTAAAATTACATTTTAGTCAAAAGACTGAATGAAACTGAATTGAAATCACAACTGCTAAATTTGTGTCTGTAGTGCATGTCCATAACATAAATATTAAAACAAGTAAGGCCTCATGCACACGAGACGCAGATGAAACCTCTGTCAAAAAAAAGCTGAAACGCGCGTTTAGAAACGCGCGTTTTGCCGCGTTTGCATGTCGCGTTTAGACGCGTTTAGACGCGTTTAGACGCGTTTGCGTTTAGACGCGTTTATAAAGATAACATCATGTAGACCCTCCCCAAGCTCTCAAAGCATTTTTTTTAACTATTTCTGCTATTTTGATCAGAGTGAGCAGCAGCAGCATAGAGAGCAGTTGTACACTTGCATTTGCCGTGTCACTTGCCACGGCACCTGCCACAAGTTGTGGATTGTCCACTTGCCACGTCACTTGCCACAAGTTGGGGATTGTCCACTTGCCACATCACCTGCCACGTCACCTGCCACAAATTGTGGATTGTCCACTTGCCACGTCACTTGCCACATCACCTGCCACGAGATGTGGATTGTCCACTTTCCACGTCATCTGCCATGCCACCTGCCACAAGCTGTGGATTGTCCACTTGCCACGTCACCAGCCACATCACCTGCCACAAGTTGTGGATTGTCTACTTGCCGCGTCACTTGCCACATCACCTGCCACGTCACTTGCCACATCACCTGCCACAAGTTGTGGATTGTTCACTTGCCACGTCACCTGCCACGTCACCTGCCACAAGTTGTGGATTGTCCACTTGCCACGTCACTTGCCACGTCACCTGCCACGTCACTTGCCACGTCACCTGCCACAAGTTTTGGATTGTCCACTTGCCATGTCACTTGCCACGTCAGCTGCCACGTCACTTGCCACGAGATGTGGATTGTCCACTTTCCACGTCATCTGCCATGCCACCTGCCACAAGCTGTGGATTGTCCACTTGACACGTCACCAGCCACATCACCTGCCACAAGTTGTGGATTGTCCACTTGCCACGTGACTTGCCACATCACCTGCCACGTCACTTGCCACATCACCTGCCACAAGTTGTGGATTGTCTACTTGCCGCGTCACTTGCCACTTCACCTGTCACGTCACTTGCCACGTCACCTGCCACAAGTTGTGGATTGTTCACTTGCCACGTCACCTGCCACATCACCTGCCACAAGTTGTGGATTGTCCACTTGCCACGTCACTTGCCACAAGCTGTGGATTGTCCACTTGCCACATCACTTGCCACGTCACCTGCCACGTCACTTGCCACGTCACCTGCCACAAGTTTTGGATTGTCCACTTGCCACGTCAGCTGCCACGTCACTTGCCACATCACCTGCCACGTCACCTGCCACAAGTTGTGGATTGTCCACTTGCCACATCACCTGCCACGTCACTTGCCACAAGATGTGGATTGTCCACTTGTCACATCACCTGCCACATCACTTGCCACATAACCTGCCACAAGTTGTGGATTGTCCACTTGCCACGTCACTTGCCACAAGATGTGGATTGTCCACTTTCCACGTCACCTGCCATGCCATCTGCCACAAGTTGTGGATTGTCCACTTACCACGTCACCAGCCACATCACCTGCCACAAGTTGTGGATTGTCCACTTGCCACACCACTTTCCACGTCACCTGCCACGTCACCTGACACAAGATGTGGATTGTCCACTTGCCACGTCACCAGCCACATCACCTGCCACAAGTTGTGGATCGTCCACTTGCCACGTCCCTTGCCACGTCCCCTGCCACGTCACCTGCCACAAGTGGATTGTCCACTTGCCACGTCACTTGCCACGTCACCTGCCACAAGTTATGGATTGTCCACTTGCCACGTCACATGCCAGTCACCTGCCACAAGTTGTTGATTTTCCACTTGCCACGTCACCTGCCAAGTCACTTGCCGCGTCACCTGCCAGGTCACTTGCCACGTCACCTGCCACAAGTTGTCTATTGTCCACTTTCCACGTCACTTGCCACTTCACCTGCCACGTCACTTGCCACAAGTTGTGGATTGTCCACTTGCCACATCACTTGCCACCTGCCATGTCACTTGCCACAAGTTGTGGATTGTCCACTTGCCACGTCACTTGCCACAAGTTGTGGATTGTCCACTTGCAATTGCAATTGTTTAAAATATTTTTCTAATGGTTTTTCATCATTTGCAATCATTTTTGAGATTTTTAATGTAAAAAAAAAGGTCACCTTTAAAAACGCATATAAACGCAAACGCGGCTAAACGCGGTTGCCGCGTTCAGCCGCGTTTAGCCGCGTTTAGCCCCGTTTTGCGTCTGAAACGCAGAAATTTTTGTCTCTGAACGCATTTTTTTGCTTCTGGAAAAACGTGATTAAACGCAACTGCATATAAACGCAAAAAAACGAGACTGTGTGCATGGACACATAGGATAACATTGAATGAGTTCAGGTGCAGTTGAAAAAACTGTCCAACTGCATCTGAACGCGCGTTTAACTGCGTCTCGTGTGCATGAGGCCTAAACATTCAATGTTTACTCCAGGAACATATAACGTTCGGCAGTTCTAAAGAAATAATGCATTCAGATTTAACTAAACCCATTAGATTTTAGTCGACTAAAATATGACAAAAACAACTCAGATGACTTAATATGACTAAAACTAAAAAGGCATTTTAGTCAAAAGACTAACTAAAACTAAATTGAAATTTGATGTAAAAATTAACAGTGCTTGACGACCGCCCACAGTACATTTAAATCATTACTTTGACGCTAAATACCGTTGTTATGGCAACAGCAAACTACCATAACTTGATAGCCTACAAAATAAAAGTGGTCTATATGGCTTATTTGACACAAGATCACTTTTAGAGGTGCCCCTCCTCCCACCACTTCCTAGTCACTTCCCTGCTTACCGGAGATCGGTAAAGACGGAAACGATCCAATTTTCTGGAGGGACGGGCAAGAAGGGAGGGCAAGATGGCCCCCACTCAACACTGCCCTTGGAGGACCGGAGCAACGCGTAACTTCACTTACGCCTCACGGCCTTAAGGGGCCGATTATTTTTGGCCGATATTGCAACGATTGCCATTTTATTCCCTAGGGCAGTGATGGCGAACCTTGGCACCCCAGATGTTATGGAACTACATTTCCCATGATGCTCACCTATTCTGCAGAGTGCATGAGCATTATGGGAAATGTAGTTCCAAAACATCTGGGGTGCCAAGGTTCACCATCACTGCCCTAGGGTCTCTGCTAAATAAAAAATTTTTTTAAAAATTATTAATAATGTTTGGAGGTTCTAAGTAATTTTCTAGCAAAAATATACGAATTTAAACTTTTAAACAAAAAGTTCCAGAAAAGGCCTGGTCTTTAATCTGGGTACACGTGGACTGGAATCTGGCAAGTGCAGCAGGAACCAGACAAATTTTGATGCATCTGTATCTGTGTCCCTCCCGGTTTTATAGAAACAAAATCGTTATATGATGCTGTTAAAGTGGTTGTAAACCCTTAAGCTTGATTCACACTAACGCGTTTTTTTGATGCATTTTGCATTTTACAGAAATGCAGGGAAATTATTTTTTTTTTTTTTTTTTTTTTTTTTTTTTTAACATGGAACATGTTCACATCAATGCATTTTTGTGCCTCTGAGTTTTTGGAAAGGGTCGTGGACCTTTTTTCCCCCCATGCAAAATGCAGCGTTTTGCATGTAATAGAAGTCAATGGACCTGCATCAAAAACGCAAGTACCGCGTTCTTACCGCTTTTTTTTTGTCATTTTTTTCAAAATATATATAAGCTAAGCAACCACAGTGTAAGAAAAAAAAAAAAAAAAAAAAAAAAAAACAAACACACACACACACACACACACACACACACACACACACACACACACACACACACACACACACACACACACACACACACACACACACACACGCAAAACCGCGTGTCCAAAAGCACGACAAGCACCGCAAAAAACGCTCAAAAGCAACATGCATAGATGTGAATCGAGCCTGACAGACCACTTTTTCCTACAGATAAGTCTATAATAAGGCTCACCTTTAGCTACCCAGGATATCTCCTAAACCAGTTTAAGAGCTATCCCCTGTATCAGCATGTGCCAACGTCATCGGCACATGTGCATTGAAGCAACGGGCACAGACAAGGAAGAAAGCCAAAACGCACGTTAACACTACACTACACATGTTTAGGCTGGTGCATGTGTTTAAGTCTAATAGCCAGAAAAAAAAAAAAAATTCACATTTTGGCCAATAGAATGCATCAGCACCAAAAATGCATACAAAAACGCAGCTTCAGGCACGTTTAAGCTGTGCTGGAATCTAAGGGAGGCAAAAAATAAACAAAAATGCCCTGTGCGCGTGTGGCCTTACAGAGGAAGCTGGCAGGCTTTTGGCTGAAGTAGGGCTAGCTGTGGCAACTGAAAAACAACCCTCTGGGGACTGGGTCATTGGGACGTATTGCTGGTGAGGAGGTGGACACCGAAATGCTCTGGCTATTGTTAGGTAAAGCCGGCACTACGTGAGCACGTGGCAATTAATGTCAACGTAGCCCAGTCTGTCCTGGCAAAACACCAGCGGTCAATGCTGTCACATTTGCGACTACAGTCTCACACGGTGCCGGCTTTAACCAAATGATAGCCCCGGCATTTCAGCGCCCACCTTCTCACCAGCATTAGCTATATAAGCATGTTGGGAAAAATTGCATGCCCAAATGCTTTCTCAAAACATTTGTCCACTCCAGCACCGCCCCAAACATGTCTGCGTTCAGAGACAGACGCAGCTATGAGAATGCGGGCAAGCCATGAGAACATCTCGCACTTTCTGGTCATTGTTGATTACGGTTGTAAAGTTTTTCTACTAGTACAATAAAATTCTGTTTTGTATTAGGATTTAAAAAAAGTTTGTTCAAAACAGACAGAACAAACAGTTTTTATAAAGGTTGCATTAACACCTGAGCGTTCTTATTTATTGTTTATTAGCCAATAGAGAAAACAATTATCCGTTGCTAGCTTTTTCAGCTTTTCCTATTTACTTTTTTTGTTCGGGCGTTACTACTAAATCGAATAAATACAAAACGAAAAAAAGAATCAAAATAATAAAAAAACAATAAAAAAAATATATAAAAATAATAATATAATATAATAAATCTCAATAAATGAATACTATGTAATAAATATATCTCTAACCCTTATAAACAAATTTTTATAATATAAAAATCCTTCACCGATAATTGAAGAAAAAAAAAAAAAAAAAAAAAAAAAAAAAACACACACACACCACGACAGGACCGATCCTTCAATGCAAGTCTTCTTTACTTCAAAGTATTTCAATGATTAAATACAGAAAAGTGCAGGCGTGCAAGCCACTGTACAGTATCGAGCATCACTGCTCTTCTATGGGCTTATCTGGCAGTGTGTGATATAATGATAAAAAAAAATAAAAATTGTGTATTTTATCCAGACCCAAGATGTGCCACACAGGTGTAAGGCCCAATTATCTTAATTACCAACCTGAAGTTAACCCCATCTTACTACATTTATAATTGCAAAACAATACCCTCCGTGAACTACAAACAATTAAATATATACAATTATTAGATAAGTATACAGGCAGGATGAGACATAATGTTTATCATCCTGCCTGTATACTTATTTAGCAATTGTATATATGTAATCGTTTTAGTTGTAGTTCACGGAGGGTATTGTTTTGCAATTTATAAATGTAGTAAGATGGGGTTAACTTCAGGTTGGTAATTAAGATAATTGGGCCTTACACCTGTGTGGGTCTGGATAAAATACACAATTTTTTATCAGTATATCACAAACAGCCAGATAAGCCTGATGAAGAGCAGTGATGCTCGATACTGTACCGTGGCTTGCACTTTTCTGTATTTGATCGTTGAAATACTTTGAAGTGAAGAATCTGTCCGGTCTTATCCATCAAAAAAAAAAAAAAAAAATGTAATAAAAATATTTTTATTTTTTTCCTGGTTAGCAGAAAATCTTAAGTGTAAAGGGAGGGGAAAAAAATAAAAAAAAGGGTGGTTTTATTAGGATATATCTATATCCTAATAAAACCCCCCTTTTTTTTTTTTTTTTGTTCAGGTCTGGGTATTTCTCAATAATAAATCATTTAATCTTTAAGGTTGGGGGGTTAATAATTCATTATTTATTATTAATCTATTTTATGTATTTATGATGATTCTTTGTTATGTGTGTATTTTACATTATTTTTATATATTACCATTTTTTCCTCTCTTTACACTTAAGATTTTCTGCTAACCAGGAAAAAAATAAAAATATTTTTATTACCTTTTTTTTTTTTTTTAATGACACACACAAGAATGTATAATCAAAAATAGCTTGTGTCCATTTAGTAGCCAACTCCAATCCATAATAAGATATCTGGTCCCTTTAAATGCTCTCCCTCCCCACACAGATCTCTCTCCTCCTTCAGGATATATGTTGCAAAAATCACCATAAAAGAAAAGGGCTAGTATAGTACTTCACCTTCTAAAACTATTATTGCTGCCCACAATCATTTATAATTCACTCACTTTCACTTATGCATAAATGCACCACTTTAAACAGCATTACAATGTGTTTCAGGATATTCAGACAATATTAGATACTGCACGCTGGGTTCCTTACAAGGTGATGACCTCATCCAAAATCTACACCCAACATGTTTCGGCACGTCATGCAACTTCCTCGGAAGGGGGAAGAGACACGTGTTGGTGATGAAACAAGTCACACGTCACTCTGCTCTGCCCCTCCAGCATTAACTGGAGCTCCGGGCTGTGGAAGGTGCAGGAGCGGCTGGCTCGCCGAGAGGCTCCAGGCATCTGGGTGGATCCTGACTGTGGCTCTGCTGAGTGACTTCAGCTCGTTGTTAGATGAAAATGGGCCACGGGAATGCAGAAAGAACTGCACTCCTGTGATCCCCAAGAGAAGTATTGCAAAAAAAAAAAAAAAAAAAAAAAAAAAAAGCTTTGGCTATACTTCTCCTTTAACGCAAGATAGGTGGGAGGTGTTCTGTAGTTCACAGAGGCTTACAGTGATATTAACACGGACTGATATTTCAGTGCAACAGATGCACAGTGCACTAGAATTTCCAAGTTCAATGGATTTCTGGCAGGATCAGTTTTTTTTTTTATGCTTATTGATCAGCTATAACATGTTCTTTTTTGGAACATTTAACAGACCAACAGAGAGAAAGAGGAAAGAATACACTAACTACGCATCTTTTTTTTTGTGTAATTCAACTGGGTAATTATTTTAACTACCTATATAAATGATATGCAGATTGTGTAGTGCTGGCTCCGTGGCGCTCAGGGCCCGTCTCCCTGGCGCTCAATGTGGGTTCCTCGTTTTGGGTGAAATTTGTCCGGGTCTGGCCCAAAGAGACTTTTCTTTTGGCACCAATTAGTTTTTGTCTAAGTCTGTCTGCAGTATCAGGAGAAATATATACATTATATCTGAAATAGAATTGTCAAGCAACTTCTGATAACACATCCTGCCATCAGACTAACTGCTAGTAAAAGTTTTTTTTTTGTTTTGTTTTTTTTATTTCCCTCCTTTCACAACTGGAATTTCACAAGCCACCAAAACACAGAAATTTCAAAGTAACTCCCAGCATCCAGAAAAGGATAAGGAAATGTAAGCCAAGACAGGATTTAAGGATGTAAATGGCAGAAGATGGATAAGGAGAGGAGGGGGGACAACACTGCACAGAGCTGTGACAAGGAGATGATGTGAGAAGAGGAAATAGCAAAGAAAAAACACAGGGAAGAGACAACAGTGCAGAGAATGAGAGAGGAAAACAGAAGATAGTCACCAGAAATATTTAGACAAGAGAGAGACCTGGAGGAAGGTTCATCAAGCCTGCAGAAAAGAAACCAAGAGGGGAACTGTTGCCCTTGGAGACCAATCAGATTTTTTTTTACCTCTGTAAAATGAAAGATGAACCTGATTGGCTGCTCCCGAGAACAAGTATAGAGAGTTTATTTTCGGTTCTCCACTTTTAATGGATCAGTCCCATAAGAATCCCTCACAAAGATATGTAGAAAACCATTTCTGGTCAGATATCTGGAAGATGGTGACATCAGAGGAAGCCGGAGTGTGATGAGAGTTGTGGAAAGGGAAGAAAGCACAGATGGAGATCGGGAAAAAACACAAGATATGGGGGAGGGGGGGATATGGGGTTATAGTAGAAGTGACGGACGGGAATATAAAAATGATGATTGGGGGGGGGGGGGGTATATAGAAGTGATGAAGAGGTGAGATATAGAAGTGATGGGGGTGTATATAAAAGTGACCGGGGGGGGAGTAATGAGAGGAGTAGCAGTGAGTAGGGATGAGGGGAGTAGTAGTAGGATATTGAATTGATAAAAGTGGTGGGGGTATGGAAATAAAAAAAGTGATGGGGGGGGGGGGGGGTGAGAGGTGTAGTAGTGGTAGTGAGTAGGGATGAGAGGTGTAGTAGTGGTAGTGAGTAGGGATGAGAGGTGTAGTAGTGGTAGTGAGTAGGGATGAGAGGTGTAGTAGTGGTAGTGAGTAGGGATGAGAGGTGTAGTAGTAGGGATGAGAGGTGTAGCAGTAGTAAAGATGAGTGGTGTAGTAGGGATGAGAGGTGCAGTAGTTGTGGTGTAGTAGGGATGAGAGGTGCAGTAGTAGGGATGAGAGGTGCAGTAGTAGGGATGAGAGGTGCAGTAGTAGGGATGAGAGGTGCAGTAGTAGGGATGAGAGGTGCAGTAGTAGGGATGAGAGGTGCAGTAGTAGGGATGAGAGGTGCAGTAGTAGGGATGAGAGGTGCAGTAGTAGGGATGAGAGGTGCAGTAGTAGGGATGAGAGGTGCAGTAGTTGGGATGAGAGGTGCAGTAGTAGGGATGAGAGGTGCAGTAGTAGGGATGAGAGGTGCAGTAGTTGGGATGAGAGGTGCAGTAGTTGGGATGAGAGGTGCAGTAGTTGTTGTGTAGTAAGGATGAGAGGTGTAGTAGTAGTTGTGTAGTAGGGATGACGCCAGGGCTCGGTAATGAATGGCCAGTGATGATCGCTCCCCCGGGATATCGGCGTGTATACTCCGGATCGCACAGTCCGCCAGCTCTCTCCTACCTGCGGGACGTCATGTCAGCTCTCCGCTCGGCCTATGTGCTCTGCTCACAAAGCGGACCGGTCCCGTTCTTCCTCCTCCAGCACGGATGGTCGGCTCAGGGTCCCAGACTATCCGCTCTCCCGGCTCGCCTGCTTCATACAGATCCGGTCACCCCCAGTAAGCGCCTGTAACTCCCGGACTTCATAACCCCTCCCACCATCACACCCACCATGACTACATAACGCGGCGCTACCCGCCCCTTCATAGAATATTTAAGAAAGGTCACGCCTCCGAGCCGGTCTGAGCTTCGCTCTGGAATGACCTGCCAATCAGGCGGCAGCACATGCCGTCTCTTCCAGCAGCTGACTACCCACTGGCTGTCCGGGTGTAGCGCGTCACGGCGCTGGGAACACCCCGCCCACATGGGGGCAGAGACCTTAGTTGGGCGGGGCGGTGAGGGAGCGAGTTCAGGTGTATGAGGCGGTGAGGAGGAGGAGCTCTGTGTTAGAGCGGAGATGGGGGCGGCGTGCACCGAGCTGCTGTACAGGTAGTCATGTGACGGGGGAGATGGGGGTACAGTGCATGTAGTGAGGTCTCTCTCTGGTAATATCAGAGGCTGGAGTCTCACTTCTCTTGCTGTCCTGTCACACACGTGTGAGGTGTATGTGTATTTGTAGTGTGTTGTCACCAGGGCTGGCTCCAGGCCATCCAATCCCAGAGGAATGCACCCTACAACCCTCCATTGGGTGGTGGGGGGTAATAGTGTCACACACACACACCACTATGCTATATAATTGTACCAATGTTTGTGTATTCTGCGGCCTCATTTAACATTAGAGTTTGGGGAAGTTTGGGCGGTACATCACCCGTTCAGTGAACACCCCCAATTTGTAATGAGAGAAGTAGTAGGGATGAGGGGAGTAGTAGTAGGATATTGAATTGATAAAGTGGTGGGGGTATGGAAATAAAAGTGATGGGTTGGTGAGAGGAGTAGTAGTGGTAGTGAGTAGGGATGAGAAGTGTAGTAGGGATTAGAGAAGTAGTAGTGAGGATGCGGGGTCCACAATCCACTGAAGTTTATTCAAAGCTTTGCCCAATCAGGACACAGTAAATAGCTGGTTGCTAAGGAGTGGCCTGGGAAGGCGGCAGCGGTGTCCTTAACAACGGATGAGTCAACAGCCGTCCCCACTGACAGCTGCATGGGGAAAGAAAAACATTGCCGGCAATAGAAAAATGTTTTTTAAAAAAATGGCGGCCCCCCCCCCCCCCCCCCAATGCATACCAGGCCCTTTGGGTCTGGCATGGATTTTTTATGGGGAACATCAAGCTAAAAAAAAAGCGTAGGGTCCCCCCCCCCCCCCCCAAAAAATAAAAAATAAAAATAAATCCATAGCAGACTCTTATCCAAGCCTTCAACCTGGAAGGCCAGAAAAAAGAGGGGGGGGGGGTGGCATGAACCCACTGCCTAGTCTTGGTGTGGATGTCAGAACTGAAAGTGAATGTCCTCCTCACCAGGCCAGACTAGAACAACTGTCCATAATAACGTGGTGCCCCAGGCTGAGCTCTCAGGAGAACCTCCAGAGAGCAGTTGTGGTGTCCTCCTCTCCTCAGAGCACAGATGCTCCCACACACACACACACCGTTCCTAGACAGGTTGGTGGTCCTTGTCCATCAGCTGGAAAAGCCCATCCAGTGTGTACTGGACAAGGAAGCCATATTCCTCATGGATCCTCTTCATAAGATAGCATTGTAGATGCGGCGAGTTTCCTGCTGTCCCCCATACCTCGGAGGTAGATCAGAAACGGTTCTCTAGTTCTGGGTAGAGTGGGGGGGGGGGAGGGTTAGAACTCCTGTCAGGTTTTACTGCAGTCAGAAGCTTGGTTGGAAGGATGCCTTGACTTCTTGGCTGATAGAACCTTGTCCTTAGAACAAAAAGTGAGAAATCTCTCCTCTGGGAGCCCCAGATAGCAGTAAGACCTGACAGGGGGGGAATCCAGACATACTAAAACCTTCCTCATAATATACACACACAAAAAAAAATTGGGTGTATATATAAGCTCCAGAATATACAATATCTAACTCATGGGTGCTCCACCTGTGGCCCTCCAGCTGCTACAGAACTGCAAGTCCCATGAGGCATTGCAAGCCACTGACGGTTACAAGCATTACTCCCAAAGGCAGAGGCATGATGGGACTTGAAGTTCCGCAGCAGCTGGAGGGCCACAGGTTGAGCACCTATGATAACTAATCCTAAAACTGCTCCCACCCCCCTCCCTCTATCACCGCCTAAATTTTCAGAGCTTCCCTGTGTTGGCCAGCATCAGCTGCAGGGGAGAAGAGAGCGAGAGCGCACTCAAAACATCTGCTGGAATGCCTGAGCAGTGACATCACCCATAGGCTTAGTGTAGGCCAGGGATATGCAATTAGCGGACCTCCAGCTGTTGCAGAACTCCAAGTCCCATGAGGCATAGCAAGACTCCGACAGGCACAAGCATGACACCCAGAGGCAGAGGCATAATGGGACTTGTAGTTTTGCAACAGCTGGAGGTCCACTAATTGCATATCCTCGGTGTAGGCCATCCGTTGTCAGGTGTCCCTCCTCTCTCCTGAAGCCTCTGCTACCTGACACAGGGGAGAGGATCACATGAGCAGACCAGAAAGGCCTTGAAAATAGGTAAGTATACAGATTTTTCTTCCACAAGGTAGGTAGGATTGGGGAGGGAGTAGGTTTAGGTTTTGGTTATCATGTGATAAGGCTGATCCGCCAAGCAGTATGTATAGCGATTGTCAAAGAAAGTGAATGGAGTAGTTGTAGACATTGGTGTGATGTGACAGCGATGTATGGTTACAATTCTGGTATCCTTCCCAACTACCAAAAGGTAGCCACCCATCTTGGGTTTGATGACAACTGTCAAAGGCCAGCTTCACACAGGCTACAGCTTGTATAAGAGCAGTGTGAACCACAAGCTTTGACAAAGCTTTTTCAGAGCTTTCAGCAAGTTTTGTTGAAGCTTTTAACCACTTCCGGACTGCCGCACGCCGATATACATCCTAACTTTGAAGAAGGTTATCGTAATGGCAGCAGCTATCTGCCTTAACCTGGTATACTCTTGTTTGTTCAGCAGTCGGCTTCAAGATAAAAGTGGGGTCTGCAGCGGATTCGCTGCAAGATCACTTTTATCGGCAGCAGGAGAGGGCCCCCTCCTGCCCCGCTCCGATGCCTTCCACCACTTACCAGAGTTGTCGGCAGCGGCGGAGGAAATCAGGTCCTTCTGCTGGCTGGGCATGGAGACGAGTGAGGGGAAGATGGCCCCCACCAGTCTCCATGACATTGCAGGGCAGAAGCGACGTCAAAACGTCACTTCTGCCCATAGCTCTTAAAGGGCCATTTTTTATTTTTTTTTATTCTTTTTTAAATTACAATTATTATTATTTTTTTATTGAATTTTAGTGTAAATATGAATTCTGAGGTCTTTTTGACCCCACATCTCATATTTAAGAGGACCTGTCATGCTTTTTTCTATTACAAGGAATGTTTACATTCCTTGTAATAGAAATAAAAGTGACACAATGTTTTTTTGTTTGTTTTTTTAAAAACAGCATAAAAATAAAATGTAAAATAAATAATAATAAAAAAATTTTTTAAACGCGCCCCGTCCCGCCAAGCACGCCTGCAGAAGCGAACACATACTTGAATAGTGCCCGCATGTGAAAACGGTGTTCAAACCGCACATGTGAGGTATTGCATTGCTGCAATCGGTAGAGTGAGAGCAATAATTATAGCCCTAGAGCTCCTCTGTAAACCTGCAAACTGTAGAGTTTTTTAAATGTCGCCTATGAAGATTTTTAAGGGTAAAAGTTTGTCTCCACTCCACGAGAGGGCGCAATTTTGAAGCGTGACATGTTGGGTAACAATTTAATCGGCGTAACATTATCTTTCAAAATATTAGTAACTTAGAACAGTAACTTTTACTGTTCTCTTATTTTTTAATTAAAAAAAAGTGTATTTTTTCCAAAAAAGTTTGCTTGTAAGACCACTGTGCAAATATGGTGTGACAGAAAGTATTGCAATGACCGCCATTTTATTCTCTAGGGTGTTAGAATTTTTTTTATAATGTTTGAGGGTTCTAAGTAATTTTCTAGCAACAAAAAACTGTTTTTAACTTTTAAACGCACATCAAAAAAAGAGGCTTGGTCCTTAAAGTGGAGGGCCACCCTGAAAAAAAAAAAAAAAATTAAAAATTACAACAAAAAAAATGAAAATTTTTTTTTTTTTTTTTACTTCCCAGAAGTGCCTGTTGCTAGGCACATAATCCTAATCTTCCTCTTCCTCCTCCGCGGAGATCTTCTGGTCTTCTCTCCTCGTCGCGGCGTCTTCTGGGTAATGGGTCGCGCTGTGTTCTGGGAACTGTGTGTTCCAGAACACAGCGCGCCCCATTTACAAAGCGCTGCGCGACTCGCGCATGCGCAGTAGGAAACTGGCAGTGAAGCCGTAAGGCTCCACTGCCTGTTTTCCTTACAAGGAATGGCGGCGCCGAGAGCCGAGAGACGGGTCGGCCTCTGGCGGGCCGACATCGCGGGCGCCCTGGACAGGTAAGTGGGCTGATTAAGTCAGCAGCTGCTGACTTTTTTTTTTTTTTTAAACGGCCCTCCTCTTTAAGTACCAATCATCTCCAGTTTGTAAATGACAAACACAGATCCTAATAGAAGTACTGATTAATACTTGGTTCACATTGCTACGATTTGGCATGCGATTCGACATGTCAAATCGCATGCCAAATAGTCTTTGTAAAAAAAAAAAAAAAAAAAAAAAAAAAAAAGAAAAGCAACATTGGGCTGTACTACAGGTACAAACAATAAAAAACATTTTCTTTTCTATTTATTTTGGGTTGTTATTGGTTGTGCTGTGGTAGTAGCAAAAAAATATACAGCTAAATAAAAAATAAATAAATAATAATAAAAAAAAAATAGATATATATAGCCAGTTTTCCTTTTGATAATATCAAATTAATTATTAAAATTAAAGAGATATCCATTACCATTTCCCAACAAATGAAAGCCTGATGTTTGTCCTGAAAAAAAAAATGGTCTAATCCACCATGATTAACAAAGTAGTTAAGACTCTGGGGAACATAATTGAGGCTGGGGCCATGATATCATTCACGACTCTCCAAACTAAACACCATCTGCCAGGTTGGTTGGTTTTCCGATACCACCAGCTGCGCCACGCTATCAGGGCCCAATTCCCAACACCAATTCGACTTAGAATGGACCCCATTGAAGAGGTACAAGCTCAGGAGAAACTAGGAAAACCCCTATCTGCCCTGTACCTGGACCTCCTTGAGGACTGACTCCACTAAAATAGACAAACTTTGGGACCAGTGGAAGGCCAACATACCCGACTTAGATAAAGAGGACTGGGAAGATTGCCTGGCAGATAGGGCTGCCACCTTGATATCCTCCAGAGAAAGGTTGATTCAGGTCAAATTCTTACATAGGGTCTATTACACTCCCCAGAGACTGCACAAAGTTTACCCGCAGCGATCACAGGACTGCCCCCGGTGTAAAAATAATATAAGCACGTACTTACACATGTTCTGGAGCTGTCCGGAAATCTCTAAATATTGGGCTGCGATAGTGGACTCTGTTAATGGTCGCCTCCAGCTGGAACTCCCCCTGTCCCCAGAGCTGGTTCTATTAGAGATTCAAGACGATGATCAAAGACCCAGACACATTAAATTTACTACTAACTTACCTCTTTTTCTATGCAAAGAGAGAGATTGTATTACGGTGGAATACCTCCTCCCCTCCCACGGTTGGATCGTGGGAAAAGTCGATCAATGCCGTGCTCCCACTATACAAACTAACATATCTAAATAGAAATTGCCCAAAAAAATTCCACAAAGTATGGCAGCCACGGACAGCGTAGAGGGGAGTATTCATTAAGGGGGGGGGGGGGATAAAATAATATTAAAGGAGGGAAAAGTAGACACATGGGGGAAGTGTACCTTGGCCACTCTTGACTGTGTGGTATGGTTGGAACCCTGCTATATAGGTAAGAAATATTTTTAAATTATGTACATTTTCTTGGTCTGGTTTACCTGTACTGTGTATTTGATTTGGTCCATGTTAGACGACTGCTGTATCGTGCCTTAATCGTTTTGAAATAAAGGAACATTTTTTTTTTTTGTGAAAAAAAAAACAAAAAAAACAAAGTAGTTATGATATGTACAGTTTTACTAACATGTCAAAGTTGCAAAATTGTGCTTAGGCATTAAGATTTGTTTTACCCTTAGGCTACTTTCACACTGGGGCGTTGCAGGCGCTGGTGGTAAATCGGCGCTATATTTAGGAACTTCCTTTTTACAGTCCCGTCGTACATGTTATACGTCACTGCATTCTTGATGGTTGGAATTTGGTGTGATCAGAGCTTTTTCCGACCGAAATTCAGATTGTGTGTATGGGGCATTAGTAGTTTCAGTGTTTTATGTGGTTGCAGAATCTGGACAGCACAGCTTGTAATGCACAACTGTCAGGAATCATTCATTATTTGCACCATTTTGGCTGACACTATAAAGTTCAGTGGTGGGAACGCAGCCTTCAGGAAGGGAATTAAATCATGAGATGGCTTGTGTTGGTGGGACCTGACCTAGACAATTGTGTAGAAAGAATCTCTGCGATTTGTGGCATGGGCAGGTAGATTTTTTTTTTTTTTTTCTGCTGAGAATTTTAGGCATGACCTAATTTCAGATATTTTTGTGTTTGTTGATGTGTGGAATGTGCAAAAAAATTGTCATATGTTGTGCAACAAATCTGCTACATGTGATCAGTTATAGTGACAAACTAAGCATGTGACCTTCTGCTGTAGTAGATATAAATAGTGTTTTTTAAAACTGAACTCTAGGCATATATAAGACACAAAGTATATAAGAGACACTGGAAAAAGAAAATTAAAAGTCAGCAGCTACAATATAATAACACTTGCCTGTCCAGAGTTCCAGAGCTGTCCTCACTTGGGCTAGTTCTTCTCTAGCCTTCATCATAACTGTGGGCAGCCAGCTGTGCTGCTTGCGGCTTCGCAGCCGGCTGCCCACTGCATATGCAATCTACGCTTTAACAGCCTACAGCCTTCTGGGATTTGTGATGTGTCCCAGAAGATTGTGGGGAGGGGGACAGGAGCATAGTTGATTCGAGGGAAAGTTGGAGCTGGTACCTGTCAAAAAACCCCCCCAAAAAGACATGCCAAATGTGGCATTGGAGGAGGGCATAAAGTGGTTGTAAACTTTAGATATGAAATATGAGTAAAGCTATCCCTCTATAGTGTGTACTTGTCTCAATTAGGAGCACTAAGTGCCATTCCTGTCTACTGCTTCGTTCCTCTATTGGCCTTAATTTCTACAACTATGCTGCGTGGGGGGGGGGGGGGGGGGGATTTTCAGATTCTAGTGGGGCGCTTTTTTTAACCCCTGCTAGCGGCCAAAGAAAGGGTTAATAACACAGGTTGTGACGCTGCCAAATCGTTTTGCAGGCGCTTCAGCACCGCTGCCCATTCATTTTAATGGGCAGGGGCAGCGGAGGAGTGGTGTATACTCTGCTCTTCCACCACCCCAAAGATGCTACTTGCTGGACTTTTTTTCCCATCCTGCCACACTGGGGTGACTTGAGAGGCCCTTTCAGGCTCCAGGTTTTTTTTCTTTGTAGATACTAGATCACATGGCAAACACAAATAGCCTGGCAGGCCGAATTCAGCCTATCAGGCCGTTTCATGTGGCCCTTGCACACTGGCCACAATAAAGGCATAATCTCTCCCTCCTCCTAAAGGTTCTCTCATCTGCAGAGAGACACGTGAAGCCCAAATGCATGGATGCACCTTTATGTGACCAAGGCAAAGGCAGAGATCATCTGGACTGGACAGCTTAAGTAGGCAGGACTGACGAGCAGAATATCATCAACAGGTGAACTGTGGAGAAATAGGAGCTGAAAATTAGCCAACAGCAGAGCGGCCAGCTTTGAGAAGGAAGGGCTGAGCCCAGCCCCGACAGTACCCCCTCCTCAATGACCCCTCCCCCGGAGGACCACCAGGCTTGAGGGGAAAACGTCTATGGAAATCACGGAGGAGGATAGGGGTATGTACGTCCGAGAATGAGACTCAAGAGCACTCCTCCGGACCGTACTCTTTCCAATGCACCAGGTACTGTATGCACCCACGGAACCTATGGGAATCAACATTGGACTGTACTTCATACTTCTCATGGTTCTCACCCTGTACAGGGTGAGGACGAGGCACTGAGGTGGTAAAGCGGTTGCAGACCAAAGGTTTTAATAAGGAGACGTGAAATACATTTGAAATACGGTTAATCCTGCATAGAGTACAGAAAGGCCCAATAAACCAATGTGCGAATTTCAGAGAGGGAACATGAAGTCAGAGGTTGAGAGATGACTGCCAGACCCTGTCCCCAACCTAGTAGGAAGGCGGAGGCAGATGTGGAGTCTATACCTATCATTAGCATGTCACAAAGCCTCCTGGACTTGTGCCCAAGTGGAACAAAGACCACAGAGATGCTCCTCCTAATGCAGGAATACTCTGCAGAACAAATGAGTCAGGCAACATGGAAAGTTGGAAACCATAGTTCACCATAAACAGGAACAATCGGGAATTCAAGGCATTATTGTGAGCAAACTCTGCCCACGGTAAAAGGTCTGACCAGTTATGTATACTGGTCATAAATATAGCAACGTAGGAATTGCTCCAAAGACCGATTGGCTCGTTCTGTGGCCTCATTAGACCGCAGGTGATACACAGAGGAGAAAGCAAGCTGAATTCCCAACTGTGCACAAAAGGCTCGTCAGAACCAGGACCCTAACCCTGTCTCGGAAACTACCCCTGTCCGAGACAATCGCCTTGAGTAGCCCATGTAAGCAAAAGATCTCCTGAGCAAAAATGAAAGCCAGTTTCTTAGAAGTGGGTGACTTTTTAAGTGGAATACAACAATGGACAAACAGTCAACCACTTGGGCCGGTTGTCCGTTTCTTTGGGTCCATCTAAAAACCAGCAGTGGAAATTACATAACCCAGGAACTTCTCCAATTTACAATAGAGATTGTTCTCTCTTAAGGCCCGTACACACGGTCGGACTTTTTGACAACAAACATGCAAATTAGCTGTTTTGGAGCAACATCCGACTGTGTGTACGCTCCATCGGACAAACTTTTTCTGTTTTCATCGGACTTTTGTTGGCTCTGCGAACGGACAAACTTTTTGACAACAGAAGTCCGATGGAGCAAAGTCCTACCGTGTGTATGCAAAAGCATCGGACTTTTGTACAAGGTACAAACACGCATGCTCAGAACCATTGCAAACGATCAGACTACAATACAGAAGTTGACCAAAGGTGGCGCTGGAGTCATTGAACGTCCTCTTTTGAAGCGGCGTCAGTACGTTGTGACGTCACCACGTTCGTGTTTGTTGTCAAAAAGTCCGACCGTGTGTATGCAATACAAACTTGTGGACAACACACTTTGTACAAAAGTCCACGGAAAAGTTTGTACAAGTCCGACCGTGTGTATGGGGCTTTAGTTTCTGAAGCACATGACAGACATCTGTGTGGTGGCTCTCCAGGGAAAATATGAGGGTATACATAACTGCAACAAATCTCGGTGGACACCGTTAATTCCTGGAAAACTGCCGGGGCGTTACAAAGGCCAAAAGCCATTACGAGGTACTCATAATGGCCTATTCTGGTAAACGCAGTTTTTCACTCGTCGCCCTCAAACCTCATGAGATTGTATGCCCCTCTCAAATCTAGCTTAGTGAAAACCGTTGCTCCCTTGAGGCGGTCAAATAACTCCGTAATCAACGGAATCGAATAGGCATTCTTAATCGTGAAACGATTGAGACCCCTATACCCAATACAAGGTCTAGAACTGCTGGGAGGACCTTCTTCCAATTGGTATACATACCTCCAGTGGCCTTCCTGATATTTTCCTTAATGGTTCTGTTCATCCTTTCCACTATACCTGAATTTTGAGGGTTATAAGGTATGTTAAAACGTCCAGTAAATTTTGAGCGTTTTTACTAGATCTTGGCAGACTTTGGCCACAAATGCAGGGCCATTGTCTGAGTTGATCTGAAGCGGGAATTCCCATCTGGGAATGATTTCCTGTGTAAGAATGCTCACTACTGTTTGTGCATCTTCCTTTGTTGTGACAAACATTTCTATCTTGAGAACATGTCCACTATTACAAGTAGGTATGCTTGTCTCTTACCTAACTTGTGCATGCGTGTGAAATCAATTTGTAAATGAGTGAATGGTGTGGATGGATAGATTAGGTGTTCATGTTTTGCCTTGTGAGGGTTCCTGGGATTATTCCAGATGCATGTGATGCATCTGGAAACATATGCCTTAACAAGAGAGGGAAGACCTGGAATGAAAAAAATCTCTATCCAAGAGTTCACATGTAGCCTGCCACCCTCTGTGACCTACACTATGGTATTGTGCAATGAATTAAGGAGCACTTGCTACAGGACTACATGGTCTCCCCTCATGGCAGACAAGCTCAGATTCTGAGCTTTTCTGCTCACCTACTGCATTCCATGCAATGTTTGAGCTAGGAGTGGGATTTCAGGTAAGAGCAATGGCATTTGGATGTCTGCTGGCTTTGTGGATGCTGCCTCTCTTGCTGCTTTGTCGGCTAAAGCATTCCCCTTGGCTATGTCATCTTGCTGACATGTATGTGCCTTACAGTGCAATATATAGCAATCGATTTTGGTAGTTGTATGGCTTCTAACAGGCTTGTGGAATGTGAGATTGACTTACCACCTGCTGCTATGTAGCCCCTTCTTTTCCATATAACTCCAAAATCGTGCGCAACACCGAATGCATACTTGGAGTCAGTGTAAATTTTTACATCCCGGCCTTCAAAAAGCTGACGAGCTCTAGTAAGTGCTATAAGTTTTGTAGCTTGTGCTGATTGGAATGGGACAGGGTTTGCTTCCAGCATTTTATCATTTAATTGGAAAACAGCATACTCTGCGTGGTATGTGTTATCATTTGGTCTTGAACAAGACCCATCCACAAAGACATTCTGTGCTCCAGGGAGAGTAGTCGAAGACATGTCTGGTCTGGGGATGTCTATGGTTGATGAGGTCCATGCATTCATGTTGAGGCACTATCTCATCTTCCTCACCTTTCAAGCCCAGCAATGCATTTGGGATTGGAGCTGGGCCAGAAATGGGAGAGGCATATTTTATCTCAAGTTTTGGGTTAGAAAGTAAAATTATTTCATAACAGCTCAGCCTTTGGGATGACATGTGCTGGGTATGGATATTCTTTAGTGGAATGGAAACATTGTGAGTGGTTTGTAGTGTGGTGGCATGTCCTATAGTGAATGATGTAGCCATTTCCTCCACCATCGCACAGGATGCCAGAGCTCTGAGACACGCCGGCATGCCACGCACTGGCATAGGCACAACCCTTGAAAAAAAATGCAGTAGGGTGAAGTTTGCCCTGTGCTTCTGTGCTAGGACCCCCACCATTGTTTTACATTGTCCCTGGCAGCTGTGACCATTGCATTTTTAAGATACACAAAAGCATTGTACATTTGCACACAATCTGGCATGTCGATACCTGTGGCTTGCCTCGGGAGATTATCGTAGTAGGAACAATCAGGTATCCATTGGCAGCAGTAACCAATCATACCAAGAAAAGATAGCATGTCCTTCTTAGTGAGTGGGTGGGGCAGACCCATGAGAGCTGCAGCTCTCTTGTGACTGATTTTCCTTTCTCCTTTGGAGAGTACAAAAGCTATTCAACAGTCTCCTGATGCCATTGTAGCTTTTTCTTAGAAACCTTGTGACCATTATCTGCTAACCAATGTAACAGATCTAAACCATCCTCCTTGCATGCAACCTGGCTTGGACTACACAACAAAAAATCATAGTAGGAACGGAACCATGACAGGGTGTCCAGGACCGCAGGATTGCCTGGAGGACCACTGAGTAGACTACAAGGGAATCTACATAACCCTGTGGCATTCTACACCAGGTCATCTGGCAGTTTTTTTAAACAAAAAGCAAGGATTGGCTATGTCTCCTTATCCACAAGGATGCTAAAAAATGCATTCATTAAATAAATCACAGAAAAATACTCTGCATCGGATGGTATAGAGGTAAGGATTAATTTCACATCGGGCACTATAGGTGCAATTGGCACCACCAGGTTATTTACAGCTCAAATGTCTTGAACAAACCTATAACTGCCACCCGACTTTTTAAGTGGGTTGATGGGTGTGTTGTAGGGGTATACAACTTCTTTTAGAATGCCTTTCTTTAAGAAGTGTTCTACCATAGGGGCAATACCTTCCTCGTTTTCTTTTGACAATGGATACTGTTTGTGATAAATGAGTTGTGCCCATTCTGTGAGGGTGACCTTGTATGGGGTACAGGAGATGACCCCTACATCTAGATCATTCGCTGACCATATTTTTTCAGAATCACCAGGGAGTCCTGTGTCTGTCACTTGCACTTCAGTATTCAACATTATGGGCCATATGGGGATCTTTTTAGAATGAACAATCATGTTTATCTCCATTCTAATCCCCAACTTGCCTAGTAAGTCTCTCCACAAAAGATTGACAGAACAGTTTGGTATCATCCTGAAACTGTGGTGCAGCAACACTGATCCCTTTTCTACATTTACTACTGGGAGGGGAGGGGTTTTGAAAGTTTTGGTGAGTATCCCATTAATTCCCATTGAAGGCTCAGCATTTGTTGTCTCTCCTCCTGTAGTAGTCCTCAGTGAGCGTACTACGAGTAGTTCCTGGATCCAAGAGGAAAGGGGTTAACTTTCCCTGGACATGCAGAGTCACTATTGATTGTTTGTCAAAGGAGCGAGAGACGAGGGAAAATGCTGGGATATTACCTTCTGGGCAGCTTCATTGTTGTTGGGGTTTAGGCTGGGTCCACTGGGAGGGGGTATTTCACTCCCTGATTATGCTGAGGGTTCTGTATCTGGGTAGGGGCTTGACTATTATGTTGTTGATTGAAAGGTTTATATGGGCATTGATTTCTCCAGTGGCCGGCCTGTCCGCAGTTGAAACAACTGGTTCTGGACTGCTGAGGCCCCCTAGAAAATCCTTTTCCTCTTCCTCTGCCTCTTTCCCACTGCCCACCATTACCATGGGGAGGCATTTGCTGTGCCCCTCCTTGGTAATGGGCACTTACTGGTTTTTCCTTTGCTATATCAAAACTACCTGCAGCAACCCTTTCTGTTAATGTTTTCTGGAAAACATCCAATATACTTGTTGGCCATTCAGAACTCACTTGCCTGACCATTAAGCCTATCTGTGGTTTCAGGTTAGAGCTGTAAGTCTAAATCATCAGACTAGTCATATCTGCCTACAAGGATAACCCAGCCTCTTGAGCCCAGCTATCCAAGAATCTCTTCCAAAAATCCAATACTGATTAACTTGACTTTTGTTTACACGTTAAAGCAGTGGGGTGGGGAGACTTATTTTTAAAATCATGTGTCATTTCTTTTTCAATTTCTTCACAGATTGTCTTCCTATCATCTTCAGTGTTAAGCCTATAATCTACTACTTTGGTGTCACCGTCTTGTATTACAGCTATGGTTGGGACATGAACCCAGTTCCATACAGTTGTGTGTCCAATTATTCCATCAATAATCAGGTGCATGTCTTCTTGTGTGTAAAATCTATATCTTCGTTTGTGAGACTGGGATAGCTTTTGTTTGTGTATGGTGAAGGATTAAATGGAAGGAGGGGGGCAGTTGGGTCTGGTCTCTTTTTATCTGCCTTTTCCCTGTGCTTCCTCTCATAATACTCCTTACTTAAACATTTGTTGGGTTTCTTTTGTTTCTTATCTCTCTGGAACCAATACAGGGCATATTTTAACCAGTTTTCCCCTCCCTGTCTCATATAAGTCATGTCCCATTGTGGGTCCCCGGAGTACCAGGGAAAAAAAGCCATTTCCCTATCTCCTAGTTGGTGACGATCAGTTGCACCCCTATCCGTGATCCGAACGGGTCACCCTGTTTGAATCGGCACACCACGCAATCCGCGGAGCTCTCCACTGATCGTGTGGTTTTGAAAAGGCTGTGGCTTTGGCCTAGCTCCGGAGCGGTGGCCATCTTGGTACACCCGGAAGCCGCTGTCTCATCAGGAATGGACGTTTCGACACCGCCATCTTGCTACACCCTACACTCCTGCACAGTAATGATAGTGAGAAGGGGGCAAGCGGACATCTTGTTACACCCACCGGAGTTTTTGATTTCACAGTTATTTTCAACACAAACCGGAGCTTATATGCTTAAATACAGTATTTGTAAATCCGACGGACTGTTTAGATTTTAAAAGCAGCAGCAAACCTGCTGACCTTACATGGTTGTTAATGTGACAGAACACCTCTGATTTTCACATTTAACATTTAGTTAACAAGATTTGTCTTTTTTTTTTTTTCTGATCCGAAAAATGATCCGATCCGTGAGTCTGATCCGAGGAAACTATCCGATCCGTGAGTTTTTTGATCCGTTGCACCCCTATCTCCTAGACATAAACCTTTTACCATGTCCATGTGAAATTCATCACTAGCACCATCCTGGGGGAAAGGATTGGAGCTATGCATAGTTTCAGTGCACCCCGATAGATTTGATACTCAGAGAACTATGAACTCACAAACCCTAGCTACATAATCTTTACATGGTCCCCCAGGGTTGGGAGGAGGGGGAGGAACTTCTTTACCATATTTTTGACCCATATTGACAGTGGGGAATGACTGTCTTAACTTAGTCGTCTGATCCACACAACAAATCATCTTATACTCCTAAGCGACAGAAAGAATAAGCAGAAAAGTTTTGGGTCGTGTTGGATTTACCTCAGACTATTCTTTTCAAAAGGAGTAAACAGTACTGTTTAAATATTTATGTCTTCACAAAGGACTTTCTTAGGTCTGCCAAAGACCTTTTTTTGCATTGGTGTTCTCCCAAAGGACTTTCTTAGATCTGCCAAAGACCTTTTTCTATATTAGTCTATGTAGGCATGGTCCATCTCCTTTCTATACAATTTAAACGAGACTAAAGCTTTATCCACGGCAAGGAAATAATTTGTCAGATAAGACAAAAATTCACTTACCATGGAATGACTGGTTTAACTGGGATGAGCCCCCATCTGAAAGGATAGCATACTGGACTGCCGACAACCCTTATTAATCCACAGCAATCCCGTCAGAATTCTGGAGACCCCAATGACACACACAGCTAGCTTTCGTGTGCAAAGTGAGTCTAAAATCTTTATTCAGGATTGATAGCAATATATGCAAGTAACAAAACAAGAGGGGAGGGGTAAACGCGCTCCTAAGTTTCTAAGGGTTAACCAGGCTTCTATAGAGAGATTTTTTCATCATTCATTTTAGGCAGCTGAAAGGAGTTTACAAAGATAGCTTATCTGCAAGGACATAAACTATCGAAAATTGGCCTAAACACAATGAGTCATGCAGTGGGGGTTTTTAATTAAAATTTGGCTCAAACAAAAAAAGTCTAAAACGCTAACAAGAAAGAAGTGTAAGATAAGGCACGTACATCCTTTAAAAACAAGCTTATAGAATGGAGGGGAGATTAGAAAATGGAGTTACAGTTGATCATATAGCGCTGTTACACTTCTCCACTAATATCTTGGCCACCGTGGATGCCTGTTGATATTTTGTGGGAAATGCCTGGGTATAGTGAGTGAAGTGGTCAGTCACTACCAGGATGTTTCCCTTTCCACTCAGATCAGGCTCCAAGCACAAAAAGTCAATGCACACCAGCTCCATGGGTCCCTGACTCTGAAGATGGTCCATTGGGGCAGCTCAGTGAGGCAAAGTTTTTTTCTTTGGATATATCTGATTCAGGAGTGGCAATAGCCCTCGAATCAGTCTCACATCAGGTGGAAAGTCATCTCGGGCCCTAGGTTGTCGTGTAGGGCAATTAGTACTGCCTCCCTATGTTTTTCCGGTAGAATTAACTGCCATTTTTCTTTAGGATCGTCAGAGGGGGCCCTTCAGTAGACCCACCCTGCAACTGATCCCTTTCTCTGTGCAACAGGTGTGCTTCCTTCAGGGAGTCAGTGAGGAGCAGGTCAGGATGTTGGCTCTCCAAAATCTTCAATTACAAGCTACAGATAAGGTCTTCCAACTGGTCCCGTCTCAAGTCCTTCTTAGAGAGCTTGGGCAGACCTTCATCCCTGCTTGTGTGATGTTGCAAAAACATCAGGGGACACCAGCGGCTGACACTCCAATGTCTTGGGCCCTGGATCCGCCTCCAGCTTGGTATTCTGCTCCTTGACATAAGGCTTGTACCCCTTCAGGTGTCAGCTGGGCCCATTTTTCTGGAAAGTCTCTGGAGCAACAGTGCTTACTTGACAGAGCATCTGTGTCTTTGTTCCCGACCTTGGTCGATACTTCAGGCTGAAAGCAAATCCTGATAAGGCAGCCAACCATCTGTGACCCGTGGCATCCAACTTGGCAGTAGTGAGGATGTAGGTGAGAGGATTGTCGGTCCTGATCACAAACTCTGCTCCATACAGGTAATCCCTCAGCTTAGCCACAACTGCCCATTTCAAGACCAGGAACTCAAGTTTGTGCACGGGGTAGCTCTTCTTGGTGGGTGCCAAGCTCCGGTTCACAACAAGCTGTAGGTGGCCATCATGCTCTTGTTACAGCACCCTGCCTAACCCATCTCGACTGGCGTCAATGTGTAGTTCATATGGCTTGTTTGGATCTGCATAGGCCAGGACTGGAGCGGTTGTTAGGCTTCATTTCAGCTGCATAAAGGCCTCTTCACATTGGTCAGTCCACTGTTCTTGAATGGACTCTCTGGGTTTTCTGGGCCCTCCAGCTGGTCTAACAGGCTTAGTCGGATCTGGGTCATCGTCTTCATCTTCACTTTTCAGTAGCTCATTGAGTGTGCGAGCTATTTTAGTGAATTCCTCTACTAATCTTCTGTAATAGGAACAGAATCCCAGAAATTACCTGAGCTTGGTCACATTAGTGGGCCTCGGCCAGGAGATGACGGTTTCTAGCTTCTGGGAATCAGTGGCCACTTTGTCGGCAGACATGATGTGACAAAGGTAGTTGACCGAGGGTTGATAAAACTGGCACTTCTCCAGAGACAGCTTCAACTGCTCGTCATGGAGTCTCTTGAGGGCCTTCTCCAGATGCTCATTTGTGCTCCTCTAAGGTCTTCTCGAAGACAATGATGTCGTCTAGATACACCAACACATCTATCAAGTTCATGTCACGCACCGTCTTCTCCGTGAGCCTTTGGAAAGTGGCTGGGGCGCCGGACAAGCCCTGAGGCATACGGATATACAAATTCAAAGAACCTCACCGGGATAATGAAATCGGTCTTCTCCCGATCTTCAGGATGCATGGGGATTTGATAGTACCCGCTCTTCAGATCCAGCACGCTTTATTATTTTGGCCCTGACAGGCTCTTCAAGGTGTTTTCTATCAGTGGGATGACGTATTGGTCGGGAATGGTCCTTCTGTTCAGCATTCTGTAGTCGATACACAGCCTTGGTGACCAATTCTTATTCTGTACCACCAATATCGGAGAAGCGTATGGACTTCAGGATTCTCGGATGATGCCTGCTTTCTTCAATTCTGCCAATTGTTCACGCAGGTCTTCCAAGTCTCCTAAAGGAATCCGGCTGTCAGGTAAGGCTTGCTGGGACTAGCGGTTCCACACAACTGTGTTTGCGCTTGTGGATGCCTGTGCATACACGTATGCGCGCCTGTGTGCATGCGCGGGTTCGCAACTGAGTGCGCGCACGGGAGTACCGATGTCAGGGGCGCTATTTAAACTTCACTGTGACAAGGAAACCCTGCTGTCTGATCTACAGCGTTACCTGAGAGATACCCGTGTGTTCTGATCTGTTCCTGTGAAATCCGGCTTGCCTTGTGACTACTCTTTGCCATCCACCTGCACCTGATCTCGGCCTGTCCACGACCTTGCTCCTGTCTGATCCTCTGGCTTATCCACACCAGTCTGTTACCGACCCGGCTTGTCCTGTGACTCTCCTTCAGCCTTTTGTATCTGCTCCATTACCGCCCAACTGTGTATGACCCGGCCTGCCTGAATTTCCTGTGTCTCAATCACTGGGACCATCTTTCTGCATCCAGCGAGTGTCTCCCTGCTTTGCCTGCTTCAGCTCCTGTCTGCTGCATCCCACCTGTTATTTCAGTTGTCCTCATCCGGATCTCCAGATCAGCCATCCAGCTGTTGATCCTGCCAGGCACTCATGCTGTCCTGTACTTCTGTGCTTCCTGTCTACTCTATCAGGGGCCGTGAATCAGGGACGTAAGAGAGGCCTCCCCTTTGCAGGGTCAACGACCAGATACGTGACCATATCAGACAGCCACGCACCTTCTCCTTAAAGACTACCAAAGTGGGCATCGTGAGCTCCCCGCTACAGGATGAACCTCAGTCCTGGGCACACCGATTACTGGAGCAAAAAGCTGTAATCCTGACTAACCTGACCACATTCCTGGATGCCATGGCACAACTTTATGAGGATCCCCAGCTATCTGTGACTGCGGAAGACGCACTTCATTCTTTGCAGCAAGGACGCAGAGCTGCGGAGGACTACATTGCTGAGTTCAGGCGATGGAGCGCTGACAACAGCTGGAACGACGCGGCCCTCCGCTACCAGTTTTGTATGGGACTGTCAGATCTTCTCAAGGATGAACTGGCTAGGGTGGGAGTACCAGAGACCCTGGATGCACTCATTAACATGGCCATACAAATTGACAGACATCTGCGTGAACGCAGGTCTAAATGATTCATGAGTAAACCCTGTCCTGCCTGGGTGTTACCAAGGGTCTCCAGCCCCGCTAACCCAGTCCCTCCAGTGTAATCAGCACCGATTCCTGACACATTTGAACTGATGCAATAGGCATGCTTCACCCCTCTCTCATAGGAGAGGAGCGCCAACGGAGACGCCTGAACAATCTGTGTATGTACTGTGGGGAGCCTGGGCACTACATGAGAACCTGCCCAGCTAAGCTCCGTAAATCTCTCTTAAGTCCTGCTGCGATTAATACCTCTTCTCACCTCGCTCTCCCTGTTTAAAAAACACGAAACCGCATGCCTTGTCCCGTATGTTCAGTGACTCTGGAACAACTGCATCACCAGACACCATTCTGTCCGTGGAAAATTCTCTTCTGGTGCAGGAATACTACTATGTCCAGGTCAAGCAGGCTTCCCTCAATATTCCTCCCTCTCTGGAAACAAAGTTACTTGCAAAAGATGGCCTGCTGTGGCATAAAGATAAAATCTTCATACCCAAGAGTCTCTGGGTCACCATACTTGAACTTTGTCACGACCATGTTTTAGCCGGGCACTTCGGTACATCCAAAACATCTGACCTGCCGCAGCGTACATTTTGGTGGCCTCAGGTGATGAGAGACTGTAAAGATTATGTGGAATTTTGTCCTATCTGTGCCCGAAGCAAGTGTAACCGGGCCAAGGCCTGGGGTCTGCTTAAACCTTTGCCTGTTCCAAACAGGCCCTGGAGACTTATTTCCATGGACTTTATTGTGGAGCTTCCCCCCCCCCCCCCCGCAGAAGGTCATACTGCCATATTTGTAGTGGTAGTCCAGCTATCCAAGATGGCACACGTCATTCCTTTGAAAGGAACACCATCCGCCCCTGAAATGGCACAGGTTTTCATCAGGGAGATTGTCAGACTACACGGATAGGGGAGTACAATTCACTTCCAGATTCTGGAAAGCATTATGAAAATCCCTTGGCATCAAATTGTCCTTCTCCTCTGCCTACCACCCACAGACAAACGGGCAGACAGAGAGGACCAACCAGACTCTTGAGCAGTACCTACAGGGCCGTTTTTAAGGCAGGGCAACGGGCAGCTGCCCTGGGCCCTGTCATTGTTGTGGGGCCCAAAGCAGCTGCCTCATACTTGCCAACTATCCTGGTTTAAATTCCCTCGTCCCTTGAGGGTTTAGTCCTGTGCTGTGTCCTGATATCTCAGTGTGAAGTGCTGCTACTAATGCTGCCCTATTGCTGTGTACAGATGACTCCCCTTCAGACCCTGTGTTTACATGTAAATTACCGGCATTCATATGTAAATAGCGACGGCCAATGGCATTCATATGTATATCATGTCCCCCTGAGGTCATATCCACAGTAATCTCTAGCAACCAATCAGCAAGCAAAAATCATGTGCTGTAACCTCTAGCAACTAACCAGTGAACCATAATGTGTGCTGTAACCTCTAGCAATCAGTCAGTAAGCGGTCATGATACACTGTAACCTCTGGCAAACAATCGCAATAGCTGCCCAATCTGATTCAGTAAACTGATTTTGAGTTTAGCTGCTATTTATTGTATGTCTCAGAGCAGGTGGAGAGCAAAACTGCATGGGTGGGGGGGGGCCCAAGAAAAGTTTTTTGCCCAGGGTCCAATCAATATTAAAGACGGCCCTGAGTACCTATGATGCTTCTCCTCCTTTTCCCACAATTTAATTTTTCTATTACCACTGGCTGAATTTGCCTATAATAACTCTGCCCATTCTTCCATAAAACAGACTCCCTTCTTCGCCAGCTATGGGTACCATACATCGTTCCTACCTAATTCTATCCCAGAATGTTCGGTGCCAGCCGCTCTTGAAACCATGAACTTCTTCAACACAAACAACAAACTACTACAGGAAACTATGGCCAAAAACACAAGAATTTAACAAGGAGACCTTTGATGGGAAAAGATAAGGATAATTAAACCTGAAGCCTCGGAGACCAGGTATGGCTATCCACCATGAATCTAAGGCTAGCTTGCCCTACCAAGAAGTTGTCCTTCTTGTGTCTCAATCCCTGGGACCATCTTCCTGCATCCAGGGAGTGTTTAAAAACCCCCTGAGGAAGATACGCCACACCCTGAGTATCGAGCCGTGTCTCCTCGTACTGCTAGACCTAAGTGCAGCGTTTGATACAGTAGATCACAATACTCTACTCGTCTGCCTCACAGAAGTAGCCGGAGTCCAAGACATAGATCTCCAATGGTTCGCGTCCTTCCTAGGAAATCGGTCACAGACAGTAAAACTAGGAAAATTCCTCTCCGAAACTCGGGCAGTCACCTGCGGAGTCCCTCAAGGCTCTCCGTTGTCACCCGTTCAATTCAACATTTACATTCGCCCACTCCTTCAAATCATCAGATGCTCAGATCTCTGCTTCCACTCTTGCGCTGACGACACGCAACTTTATTTCCAGATCAATGGAAAAAAAGATCACCAACAACAACTAGAAAACTGCCTCAAATCAATAGAGGACTGGATGACCACCAACTCCCTCCAGCTGAACCAATCAAAGACAGAGCTTCTTATCTTACACCCAAATCATAAGCCCGCAACCAAAACCTGGTCTCCACCAACCGTCTTTGGGCAGACTATCTCCCCAAAGACCAAAGCGAAGAGTCTCGGGGTTATTTTAGACGCACAAATGTCAATGGATGCGCAAATAGGATCTGTAGTCAGTCGATCTCACCATCTGCTGCGCATGCTTCGCAGACTCATCCCTTTTATCCCAAAGAATGACAAAGCAGTGGTAGTTGGAACAATCATTAATTCACGACTGGACTACGCAAACTCGCTTTACATAGGATTACCACAATATCAACTTGCGCGATTACAACTGATCCAAAACACGGCGGCAAGGCTGATAACAGGAAAAAACCCTGGGAATCCATCTCTCCTTCACTGAGGAGCTTACATTGGCTAACCGTAAAAAATCGAATCACGTTCAAAACCCTGTGCCTCACCCACAAATGCGTGCATAGAGAAGCTCCGCAATACCTAATGGAGAAAATAAATCATTACACACCAAACCGCAGTCTTCGATCAGCCAACAAAAACCTCCTCCTCGTGCCCAAAGCCCGGTATAAATCCAAGGGTGATCGGAGATTCGCTGTCCAAGGGCCTCGGCTATGGAATGCTCTACCAACCAACATCCGCCTGGAAGAAAATCACCTGGCTTTTAGGAAAAAACTCAAGACCTTCCTCTTTTAGCAGATGATCAAAGCTCGCCACAGCGCCTAGAGGCGATTCAGTTCGCATTGTGGGCTATACAAGTATTTCATTCATTCATTCATCGACACGCGTAGGGAAGGGGCTAGGATGGAGTGAGAGACAGTATACCTGCCTAGAGGAAATACAAGCCATACCTATATTGTTTTCAGTATCTATTGGGCTCTATGAAGTACGGTGCACTGACGCACCTTATACATGTGAGTACCCTGGCAGGGGAGCGGTTTTTAACTTGTGTGTAATAAAATTTTAAAACTATATTGCACTATCAGCTTTTTTTCCTTTTTCATGCACTTTTTGAATATTGCATTGAGGAAACTTCTGATCCAGGGAAACAGCTGAGAAACCCATAGTGGTTCATATGCGTGATTTAACTTGGTGTAAAAGCTAGTCGCACGCTCCTAAGGTGAGAGCATTACCATAAGGGGTCTCTTGATTTCACCTATGCATGATTCAGAATCACGGATGTAGAAGCATGTTGTTAATTTGATCACTGGAGATCACGTCGTTTTGCATCTATCTCACCACCATCAGTACTTTGTTTCTCATCACACCCTTAGAGCCGGTTCACACAGGGTCAACTCAGATTCGACTTCAAGTCGCCCCAAGTCACCTCAGGTCGTACAACATGTAGAAATCAATGTAAGTGAATGAGAGCTGTCTTAATGCACACTACTGAAGTCGCTCCGACTTCAGAAAAGGTTCCTGTACTACTTCAATCCGACTTGTAGGCGACTGGTACCCATTGATTTCAATGGAGGTCGCCTCCAAGTCGGATCTCCGTCTATACGGAGGCGACTCTCAGAGAATTATCAGCTCTCAAAAGGAGTTCCCCCCTGAGAGCTCATTCTCTGATTGGCCACGGCAAGTCGCCTGGCCTGGGGTGACTTAAAGTAGTGTTGTAAGTCTGTCCAAATCTGTCCAAGTCGCGTCCAAAAATCGTGTTGAAAGTCGTGTTGCCCCTGTGTGAACCGAGCCTTACACAGGCTGCTACAAAAGACTGTTTAATGTTTATCATATAGGGACAATCATATGGTGTATGCACTTGCACATATACAGTGCCTTGCGAAAGTATTCGGCCCCCTTGAACTTTTCAACCTTTTGCCACATTTCAGGCTTCAAACATAAAGATATAAAATTTAAATTTTTTGTGAAGAATCACCAACAAGTGGGTCACAATTGTGAAGTGGAACGAAATCTATTGGATATTTTAAACTTTTTTAGCAAATAAAAAACTGAAAAGTGGTGCGTGCAAAATTATTCGGTCCCTTTACTTTCAGTGCAGCAAACTCACTCCAGAAGTTCAGCGAGGATCTCTGAATAATCCAATGTTGTCCTAAATGACTGATGGTGATAAATAGAATCCACCTGTGTGTAATCAAGTCTCTGTATAAATGCACCTGCTCTGTGATAGTCTCAGGGTTCTGTTGAAAGCGCAGAGAGCATCATGAAGACCAAGGAACACACCAGGCAGGTCCGTAATACTGTTGTGGAGAAGTTTAAAGCCGGATTTGGATACAAAAAGATTTCCCAAGCTTTAAACATCCCAAGGAGCACTGTGCAAGCGATCATTTTGAAATGGAAGGAGTATCAGACCACTGCAAATCTACCAAGACCTAGCCGTCCCTCTAAACTTTCAGCTCAGACAAGGAGAAGACTGATCAGAGATGCAGCCAAGAGGCCCATGATCACTCTGGATGAACTGCAGAGAACTACAGCTGAGGTGGGAGAGTCTGTCCATAGAACAACAATCAGTCGTACACTGCACAAATCTGGCCTTTATGGAAGAGTGGCAAGAAGAAAGCCATTTCTCAAAGATATCCATAAAAAGTTTTGTCTAAAGCTTGCCACAAGCCACCTGGGAGACACACCAAACATGTGGAAGAAGGTGCTCTGGTCAGATGAAACCAAAATCCAACTTTTTGCCCACAATGCAAAACGATATGTTTGGCGTAAAAGCAACACAGCTCATCACCCTCAACACACCATCCCCACTGTCAAACATGGTGGTGGCAGCATCATGGTTTGGGCCTGCTTTTCTTCAGCTGGGACAGGGAAGATGGTTAAAATTGAGGGGAAGATGGATGCAGCCAAATACAGGACCATTCTGGATGAAAACCTGTTGGAGTCTGCAAAAGACCTGAAACTGGGACTGAGATTTATCTTCCAACAAGACAATGATCCCAAACATACAGCAAAATCTACAAAGGAATGGTTCACAAATAAACATATCCAGGTGTTAGAATGGCCAAGTCAAAGTCCAGACCTGAATCCAATCGAGAATCTGTGGAAAGAGCTGAAAACTGCTGTTCACAAACGCTCTCCATCCAACCTCACTGAGCTCGAGCTGTTTTTCAAGGAAGAATGGGCTAGAATTTCAGTCTCTCGATGTGCAAAACTGATAGAGACATACCCCAAGTGACTTGCAGCTGTAATCGCAGCAAAAGGTGGCTCTACAAAGTATTAACGCAAGGGGGCCGAATAATTTTGCACGCCCCACTTTTCATTTTTTTTATTAGTTAAAAAAGTTTCAAAAATCCAATAGATTTCATTCCACTTCACAATTGTGTCCCACTTGTTGGTGATTCTTCACAAAAAATAAAATTTTTATATCTTTATGTTTGAAGCCTGAAATGTGGCAAAAGGTTGAAAAGTTCAAGGGGGCTGAATACTTTCGCAAGGCACTGTATAATAAATAAATATATATATATATATATATATATATATATATATATATATATATATATATTATTATTATTATTATTATTATTATTATTATTATATATATTTTTTTTTTTTTGCAATTTTCTTGTCACATTGGTATGCAATAAGCACTTTTCTCTTTTTATTTTAATTTGTGTTATATGTAAATGGCGGCACCACGTAACGGTTAGGTTTATATATCTTAAAGAGGAAGTAAACCCTTCCAAACAACTTGGACCTATAGGTAAGCCTAGATTAAGGCTTACCTGTAGGTCCAAGCAATATCTCCTAAACCTATATGGTTTAGGAGATATTTGCCCGAAAATGGGCACCGCTGTCTACGGCGCATGCGCCGTAGACAGCGGCGCGCATGCGCACTAAATGCGGCAAATCCAAGAATGGATTTGCCAAATTTGTCGACTCCCGTGCGCATGCGCGGGAGTGACGTTATCGCGGTTGCGCCGCTGTGATTCGTCGGAGCTGCGAGACGCCACAAGCAACATGGATGCGGCGGACTACAGGGATCAGCGGCGACTTCGCTGGCTCCTGTGTCAGGTAAGTGACACATAATGAGCTACTATGCGATGCATAGTAGTCCATTATGCTTTACCTTTGCAGGGAAAAAAAGAGGAAGTAAACCCATCAGGGTTTACTTCCTCTTTAATAAAATTTGTTGAGTGTGGTTCTGGCACTGTTTGCACTTGTGCGCTTTTTTTTTTTTTCCAGTTGTGTGTTTACATTTGTGCGCGCATTATTTGCTTGTCACAGATTGCACCTGCACTTTATACCAGCTGTGTGTTTATTATTTATGCACTTTATTACTCACCTGTGCATCTATAATTATAGATCAAGGCACAGATTATTAGGTATAGGACCTATCTAGCGCAGCATATTTATTTTTTATTTTACTTGTAGATATTACCAATACTAAAGGGGAACTCCAGGCCGGTCTATAATACCTTGAGGTCTATTGAGAGCAATATACTATAAGTATCAGTAACATGCCCCCTTTACTTATGAAAGGCAATGAGATTCCGTGGCAAGAGCCCCCTCACCAATCCTGTACATGTTTAGCAATCCTCCAAAGAGCGATCAAACGTTTCCCCCTGGCTGCAGATGTGTCGGGATGGCTTTAAGTCTGCTGACACGGCCGATTCCGTGACATTCCGTGTTGGTGCAGAGAGTCCTTATGGAAGCAGGCAGCGTTCTGACCCTCTGGGCTGGAGCTGCAGGCAGTGTGCCCCTTGATAGGCAGCAATCCCCTCTCACAGCAACAGAAGGGATGTGCTCACGATGGGATCCAGGAAACAAGATGCCTTGGGCCTGGTCTGCAGATTATTTTATAGTCCCTCCCGCCAGTCTCCTCTTTTTCTGCAGTGCAGGCTGGGATTTGCAGTTCTGTCCCTTTTAAAAGTCAATGAGAAGCTTTGTGCTAGGACTTCATATGCCAGACTCCTTTTTCAACTGCTGCTTGTTAACCACTTCAGCCCCGGAACAATTTACCCCCTTCCTAACCAGAGCACTTTTTGCGATACGGCACTACGTTGATTTAACTGATAATTGCACGGTCGTGCGGCGTTGCACTCAAACAAAATTGACGTCCTTTTTTCCTCACAAATAGAGCTTTCTTTTGGTGGTATTTGATCACCTCTGCGTTTTTTTTTTTTTTTTTTGCGCTATAAACAAAAATGCAACAGATTTGAAAAAAAAGCAATATTTTTTACTTTTATCTGTAATAAATATCCCCCAAAAATATATAAAGAAACAAACTTCTTTCTCAGTTTAAGCCGATATGTATTCTGCTACATATTTTTGGTAAAAAAAAAACGCAATAAGCGTATATATGGCATTTTTATTATTCTTTTTTTATTAGTAATGAAGGTGATCTGTGATTTTTATCATGACTGACATTATGGCGGACACATTGGACACTTTTGACACTATTTTGAGACCGTTGTCATTTATACAGCAATCAGTGCTATAAAAATGCACTGATTACTGTGTGCCAATTGACACTGGCAGAGAAGGGGTTAAACACCGGGGAGTGATCAAGGGGTTAAGTGTCTCCTAGGGAGTGATTCTAACTGTAGAGGGAATTGTCTCACTAGAACATGACAGAGATCACTGCCCCCTTTGACAGGGAGTAGTAGATCTGTCATGTTCCTAGACAGAACAAGGTAATGCCTATTTTACATCCCCCGTTATACCACTCAGTGACACGATCGCGGGCCCCCGGCAGACATCGAGTTCGCGGGACCCGTGGGCACTCTCGCAGAGCACACGGCGGGCACGCACTCCCTCTATGCCACGATTTAAAGGGGACATACCTGTACGCCCATTTGCCCAGCCGTGCCATTGTGCCTACGTTCCTGTAACTGCTTCTTTAATTGGCTTTCTTGCTCCTGCCAATAGGAACACAGGGGGGGGGGGGGAGACAGAATAGCCTGTGTACATGCAGTCAGTGAAGAGAGAAGGGGGAAGAGAGTCCCCACAGCTGCTCACTCCAAACTTTTCTCTGTCAGCCCATCTGTGTTAATGTAAGTCTTTGGCTGCAATACCCACTACACTGCATTCATGGCAATGGTGAGGGTGCATATGGGCATTGATCAGGTTGCACTGATGGCAATGGTGAGGCTGCAGATGGGCATTGATCAAGCTGCAATGATGGGCAGTTGTGAGGCTGTAGGTGGGCATTGATCAAGCTGCATTGATGGACAATGGTGAGGCTGCATTGATGGGTGTTGACCCTTATTTTGCTTCAAAGTTCTTTATTTAAAATGTAATTTCTTTATCATACATCACGGGACACAGAGCCATAGTAATAACTATATGGGTATATAGGCCACCTTTAGGTGATGGACAATGGCACACCCTAAGACAGGAAGTTCACTCCCTATATAACCCCTCCCATTACTTTGAGTTCCTCCGTTTTTTCGCCAATCTTAGGTGTTGGTCACAAGTAAAGATGTGCTATGCAGAGGCTCCACTGGAGTATTTCTTGCTGGAGCAAGCCTTTGCAACTGGATCCATCCAAAGTGCCATTGAGGCCAAGGTGCCTTGTGGCAGAAAAAAATAGGTTTTGCCTGTAACAGTTCTCTTTTGAGAGCTGGACCCTGGGATTCAGTGCTTTGTTCAGATTGCAGTGCCATAAAGCTTACTGACAGGGTGCTATACAGGTCCAGGGCAGTGGAACCCCGATAAAAAGGGACCCCAGTCCTTGAAGGTTTTTTAACGGAGCCTGCCGTGATGGGCGTAGATTGGGTCTGTTTGGTTTTACCACAGAACCCTGCGGCAGGATAAGGTAAGTGGAGATTTCTAAAGAATTAAAAAAAAAATGTAAAAATTTTTCTTTGGATCTCTCCTATTCAGTAAATGTTGTCATGCCTAAAGTCAACACTGGGGACTGTAAAGAGCACGTACCTGATCCATGCTTTCGGATCTCGTGTCAGCAGAAGCTGCATGGCTTCCTCCAGCTATCCATCCTGGGCACTGGTAAGAGGTGGAGGGGGGGGGGGGAATTTGGCACTAAAATTTCTCAATCTGGGAATGTTTTTTTTTCTCCCCTCTCTAATAGCAGGCAGGGGGGACGCTGTATGGTCTTGTGATTTGCCGCTCCGCTCCCCCCTCCACCGCCCTCAGCAGTGGCGGCTCTCCTCTTCCCCCACGCTCTACTCATCCACCCCCCCCCCCCAGCACACACCGATTAAATCGGATTGGAGACCCACGTGTGGTTGGGAATCCCTTTTTCTTTGTAAAAAAAAAAAAAAGGGGGCGTACTGAGGAAGTAAGGGGCGTGGTTTACCGCAGCATTGGTGTGGGCATCACAGCGCAGGGTGGATTCACTTATAAAGAAGCTCCATTGTCAGTCTCATTTGGACTAATGGAGGGACACAGTCCCGGCATGTGAGTGTGGGGCACAGGCATTCCCCAAGGCACATTTACTCCGAGCGCATAATAGCAGTAACGCTTACTGCAACAATTACGGGCGCGTTTTTTCCTCATAAAGTATCTCTGCATTTGTGCTTAAGACTATGTATTCCAGAAGGGACGTACCAATTAATTGTTGCAACTGTTTCCAACACTTCAGCCCCTGTCTACATTACTGAGGATATTTTCTCCTTAGCTTTGGTGGGGCTGGAGGAAATTGAATCTTCCCAGCATGGGAGAAAGAGCAATAGGTCCCCTGCTACCGCCCAGGACCCTCAAGCAGAGGATCGGTGGGACTTAAATGCTTAAGAATCCAACTGGTAAAAGATTGCAATTCCTGTTAAAAAGCTAATTTTCTTTGGCAGGAAAAGTAACTCAACCTGCAGTGGCAGCAATGGGTGTATGTCGATCCCTGAAGGACCAGTTGAGACAGGTGCTGAAGGTCATACCTTATCAACAGGCATGGGATTTAGCCGAGCTACCACGGGTATTATGTTTTGTTATTGATGCTATTAGAGATTCTATCCTTCAGGCTTCACGCCTGACGCTTGTACTTGTGCATATGCATAGGATCTTATGGTTGAAAAATTGATCAGCCACAGCGCCATGCAAAAAAACTCCTGGCTGTTTTCCTTTTCATAGTGAACAGCTGTTTGGAGAGGATTTGGATAAATACATCCAGAAAATTTCATGTGGGAAAAGTACCCTTTTGCCAATTAAGAAAAGAAATAAACGTCCTTCACTTAAAATGGGCTCCTTCTTCAGGGTCAGGGGCATCAGCCTCCAGGCAGTCGTGATGCCATCTGCCATCAGGTTCAAGGGGTAAACTTTAGGGTGAACCCCAGGGACAGAAGAAGTCCTGGGGAAGGAAACCTACAAAGCAGAATGCTAAGGCATCTTTATGAAGGGGAGCCCCCCGTTCGCACGAGTGGGGGGAAGACTTCTGCAGTTCTCAAGGGTCTGGCAGGAAGAATTCGATGCCCCAGTTGAAGACCCCTTTGAGTTGAAACGTGTCGGGCCTGCTCATATGAGACTCCCACATTGCTTTTTTTTTGTCCATTCCATGTCATTTTATTGGATTTTGGATTTTTTATCGTGATATTATCTTGCAAGTCGTTAGTGGTTGACCTGCACCATACAGAGTTTTTTTCTCTCATTCCTTTTTTATATATCATTCTGCTCCTTTTTGATCCTGGTCTGTCCATGTTCCTGTGGATTTTTTGGAGACGTACCTGGCTGGCGTTTCTGCGGTCCTTTGTGTGCCTTCATTGGTCGGAGATTGTGAGCTGCTCACCCATTTACTCCAGGTGACCTCCATAGGAGAATTACAGGCGCAATTGACTCACTGCCGTTGGTATGTGTGTCCATCACATCTGGTAAGCGTACCCTACCATGTGTACATTGTTCCTTTGGGATCTGATTGACCTACTCATATCCATACCAAGGCTTCTAGGAAGGGAGATTACCAAGGACTCCTTCACTGGCCTATGTACTGTTACACTTTGTTGCAGCATTTACAGGGTTCCCTTTTGGGAGACTTCGGATTTAGTATTATCTTTTTGGGACTTTTTTTGTTTCACACATTATCATGTATATTTTTCACCTTTTTGACCATTTTGTGTTCATGCATATGGTAATATCTTTAAAGCACCACACATTGTTTCACACCTTCACCCCGATATCTTCCTGGCAATATGCCAGAGATGGGGGATCCCGGGTGTAGACCTATTCGCATCCAGGTTCAACAAAAAGATGGACAACTTTGTGTCAAGAACATGGGATCCTCTAGCATGCAGGACAGATGCCTCAGTGACCCCGTGGGATCAGTTTTCACTGATTTATGCATTCCCTCCTATTCTGCTGCTTCCACAACTTCTTTGCAGGATCAAGCAAGAAAGGAAGTCAGCGGTTCTTGTGGTCCCGGCGTGGCCCAGAAGATCTTTTTGTATGCAGAGATCGTAAAGATGGAAGTATGGGACCCATTCTGCAAATAGGGTTAGAGATGAAGCTGGCCTTGAGTACTATCAAAGGCCAGGTCTCGGCTTTATCGGTATCGTTTCAATGACCACTTGCTTCATATTCTTTGGTCCGTAACTTTTTACAGGGGGTAACGTGGCTTAATCTACCAGTTAGGCCACCCCTGAACCCTTGGGACTTGAATTTAGTTCTGTCGGTATTACAGAAACAGCCTTTTGAGCTGATACGATATATTCCCTTGGTCCTTTTGACAAGGAATCTAGTTTTTCTGGTAGTCATATCTTCTGCAAGAAGGGTATCAGAGTTGGCTGCTCTTTCTTGTAAAGAGCCATTTTTGATTATTCACAAGGATAGGTTAGTATTGCATCCTCACCCTAACTTTCTACCAAAGGTAGTGTCAGGTTTTCATCTAAACCAGGATATTTGTTCTACCTTCATTTTTTCCAGAACCCTGTTCTACAGAGGAAAAGTCGCTGTATTCAATGGATTTAATGAGAGCAGTCAAAGTCTAATTGAAAGCAACTGCTCAAATGTGAAAAACAGATGTTTTGTCCGTGCTGCCTGAAGGTCCTAGGAAAGGACAGGCAGCAGCGACGTCTACTATTTATAAGTGGATTCGGCAAGTAATTGTTCAAGCTTATGGTTTGAAGAGGAAGATTCCACCTTTTCAAATCAAAGCGCACTCTACCAGGCCTGTTAGTGCTTCATGGGCAGTGCATCACCATGCCTCCATGGCTCAAATCTGCAAGGCCGCAACTTGGTCTTCAGTCCACACATTCACTAGATTCTATTAGGTGGATGTAAAAAGGCATGAGGATATCGCCTTTGGGCGTAGTGTGCTGCAGGCTGCAGTATAGGTCCTGGCGCCCTGTTTTTTGTTTGTGTCTCCCTCCCCTCAGATAGCATTGCTCTGGGACACCCCATATAGTTATTACTATGGCTCTGTGTCCCTTGATGTACGATAAAGTAAATAGGATTTTTATAACAGCTTACCTGTAAAATCCTTTTCTTGGTTACACATGTATTTCTTGGCTACTAAACTGAGGTACTCCCAGTAATGGGAGGGGTTATATAGGGAGTGAACTTCCTGTCGTAGGGCGTGCCCATCAAGTAAAGGTGGCCTATATACCCATATAGTTATTACCACAATGTACTTCAAGAAAAGGTTTTTAGAGGTAAGCTGTTATAAAATAATATTTTTCTTCCCTGAAACTCCCCCCCCCCCCCCCTAAAATGAAGGTGTGTGTTATACGCCTGTATGTGTTATATACCGATAAATACGGTATGTGTATATATATATATATATATATATATATATATATATATATATATACAGTATCCCACAAAAGTGAGTACACCCCTCACATTTTTGTAAATAACACTGAAGAAATTACACTTTGCTACAATGTAAAGTAGTGAGTTTATAGCTTGTATAACAGAGCAGAGCAAAATAACTCAACACACAGCCATTAATGTTTAAACCGCTGGCAACAAAACAGTACACCCTTAAGTGAAAATGTCCAAATTGGGCCCAAAGTGTCAATATTTTGTGTAACCACCATTATTTTACAGCACTGCCTTAACCCCCTTGGGCATGGAGTTCACCAGAGCTTCACAGGTTGCCACTGGAGTCCTTTTCCATCCCTCTTGACATCACAGAGCCGGTGGATGTTAGAAACCTTGTGCTCCTCCACCTTCTGTTTGAGGATGCCTCACAGATGCTCAATGGGGTTTAGGTCTGGAGACATGCTTGGCCAGTCCATCACCTTTACCCTCAGCTTCTTTAGCAAGGCAGTGGTCATCTTAGAGGTGTGTTTGGGGTCGTTATCATGTTGGAATACTGCCCTGTGGCCAAGTCTATGAAGGGAGGGGAAGATGCTCTGCTTCAGCATGTCACAGTACATGTTGACGTTCATGGTTCCCTCAATGAACTGTAGCTCCCCAGGGCTGGCAGCACTCATGCACCCCAGACCATGACACTCCCACCACCATTGACTGTAGGAAGGGCTGGTGCAACGATTTTTGGCACCCTAGGTGAAACCTAATTTTGCCCCCCCCCCCTTTGCCCTGGTGGGGGTGCAGTTTTTTTGTGTTGGCTCTCCACCTATTTCTTCAGCCACCTGCACCTCTGGAACCAGCCCGAAGACAAATAGTGGCAATACAGCAAAACAGTGCCTGCTTTACATCAGACCTCTGCATCCAAGTCCCCCAATTTACATCACAGCCCTCTTTCCCCCTTCACAGCATAGCACCTGTCTCCTCCACAGCTGCCCCCTCCCTGTATACAAGTCTCCTCCACAGCTGCCCCCCTCCCTGTATACCAGTCTCCTCCACAACCCCCTCCCTGTATACCAGTCTCCTGCACAGCTGCCCCCCTCCCTGTATACCAGTCTCCTGCACAGCTGCCCCCCTTACCTCACACAGCAGGTAGAAGATGGAGGATTGGGACATGTCTGAGCAGAGGGCAGGAGATTTTCAACTTTCTATTTAACAGACAGACAATTTGTTGCTAGGACCTCCCAAATCAAAGGAATTTTAACTTAAAAGAATGGACAGCTTTTGTCTTCTGCTCGGACATTCTGTCTTCTACCTGCTGGATGAGAGGGGCGGCGGGGGAAGGAGGAATCACACGGGAGAGGTGAGGACACCCAGGCAGGCTGGTCTCCTGTACATGCACCCCCCCCCCCACTCTCTCTAGCAGCGATACTCTGCAGCCCCCACTGGACCTAGCAGTGCAGGAAGCTCAGTTCCAGGGGCGGCCTGTGCATTGTGGGCGCACGGGCACTGCCCCCCTAATCCCTGCCGCCACTGCCTGACCCTCCTATAGCAGCGTGGGCGGGGGTGTTTTTTTTTTTTTTATCTTTCAATAATTTTTTTAAATTTTTCAAAACAGCATACAGCACATTATGTCCAAATATTCGTCAAAAGATTGTCAAAACAGGGATGCAGTATACAATGTGCTTGTTGACTCTTCTCATACAAGTAATAACAAAACCCTTTAAGAAACGTTATATTATGTCCCAAGAGGCTTCCTTGTCACCTGATAGCATCCCTCAAAACATCAAAAAACCAAGAAAAAAAGAAAACCCTCAAAAAAAAAAATAAAAAAAAAAGGGGAAAGAGAGGTGGAAGAAATAAGAAATTGGGTAGAGTAGAACAGAGTGGAATGGGATGGGTCCTCCGGATCCCAGCCCCCCAGCACGAACACCCCAGCCCTAAGGGAGCTTGAAGATATGCTTGGCTTCTGGTGGAGCGCCACGCTTGAGACGTGTGACTCTGTGTGGTGCTCACGTTGGGGGAGCCAGGTTGTGGCGTGTGGGGAGATATCTCTGGATCAACAGATATGAGGCCCAATTTCTTCAGCAGTGCGTCACCCTCCGAGAACGTTAAGAAAGAGTGCTTCTTTGTTGCGGTAAGTAAAGTTCAGTCGGAAAGGAAACGCCCAGTAGTATTTTATATTTTGGCTATCAAAGGTTGTAGCAGTGGTTTCAGAGCTCTGCGCTTCTGGATAGTGGTTGGCGAGATGTCTGCAAAGATCTGGATTTTGTGGTCTTGCAATTGCAGGTCAGCTATTTCTCTAGCTCTGGCCATTACTTGCTCTTTGACCCCATAATAATGAGGTTTTACAATGATGTCCCTTGGTAGACCATCGTCGCGGGGTGCCGTCAGAGCCCTGTGAGTCCTATCCAATTCCAGCTTGTGGGGGGGTATGTCAGGGATGAGGTGTTGGATAAGTTCTTTGATTGCTTCGGAATCAGGAAAGGATTTCGAAATGCCACGGACCCTGAAGTTGTATCGGCGAGACCGATTTTCCAGGTCGTCGATCTTATTTAGTGCATCGTCCAGCCTCTTGTGTATGTCTTCAATACATTCTGTGTTTTGGTTGGTTCCAGCGATAGTGTAGTCCAGGGTGGTTTCTATTATTCCTATACTGGAACCCAGCTCCTGAAATTCATGTTTAAGGTCAGATGTTTTATGCGTTTGCTTGCTTTTTCAAGCCCTTACTCTAACATGGTGCAAAATGGGATCTCCCGAATATGTATAAAAAGAAAAGGGGGGCAAGTGGGACTTTAACCCATCCCCGCAGAGCGTACGCAGATGTGCGTACTCGGCTTCCGGGGGGTATACCGGGATGATGCCCGCACCTTCATGCCAGTCATCAGGGGTGGGATGCATGTTTTTACTAAAAAAGCTAATAATTATGACATATTAATATATGTGGAACCTCAGTTAAATTGACAGAGTATCAAATTGATCCACTTAATTGATAAAATAACTTACAATATAGCCCAAAAACTGGGCAGAACTTCCATCAATGGGAACTGTTAGAGCTGAGATATAACCATCTCATCCGGGGTCTTTTTTGGTGACACATCACACTTTTCTCTTTTTTCTTTTTCACAGATTTGGGCAACACACATGTACATTCAGTACCTAGTGGACTAGTGTTGAGGGTGTCTGTGTTCGGGTCCCCCTGGCCTGCCCCCTGACATTGTTGGGGGGATGGTCGGAACCCTGCCTCAACCCCGGATGAGACGGTTATATCTCAGCTGTAACAGTTCCCATTGCTGGAAGTTCTGCTCAGTTTTTGGGCTATATTTTAAGTTATTTTATCAATTAAGTGGATCAATTTTTATTTTTTATTTTTTTATAATTAATGTTTATTAAAGAAGAGAAGCGTGTACAAAGCATAACGATCAATACATAAACCAATATCAATGGCAGCAGCATTATAGCGTTAATTACAATGGAACAGTCAAATACACCCACCTCTTCTATTATGAAAGAGGGAATATAGTGGACAGAAATAGAGGGAGTGAAATTATTAGAATATTATCGGGTTAATTGGCGCTACCTAGAAAACAGGTCTCCATTACAAAAGGGTCTTATGGAGAATAAATGAATGGGGAGCCAGGACACGGTCTTTGCAAAAAGCCCAGTATTCCCTCTCAACCTACTTCTAATGACACTGTATATTGGCAAACCCAGAATCACACAAAGAGCTAGGACACCAAGAAAAGCCCCAGCTCCGCCCAAAGAAAGGTTTAAATCAAACAATAAATGTAATAAATCTGTGGGCCACCATAGAAAAAAGGGTCCCAAAACATAAATTGCTAATGACGGGGATTACTAATCAAACTCATTATAAATTAATACTACAAAACAGCAGAAAATCAGGAACTAATGATGTTAGAACAAGCCAGGATACTTCCCTAAAGAATATCTATTCAAACACACATTCTCAAGTATGTTAAAAATACAGGCCAAAAGACCACATGTACAACCTGATGAAATTAAAGATCAAATCGCCTGAGATGCGACAAAATACATTCAGTGACAGGCCTATTAGCAACAGTAATGAAGAACCCTTTATCAGTATAAAGTGAAAAAGATATATATATATATATATTTAAAGTACCGTGCACTAATGAACAACCTGGGGCCACATAGGTGTACCCACCAGTGTGTAATGCCAAAAAGTGTATATATATATATATATATATGTATATACACCTCAAACAATATTAATATTAAATCAGTGTATAGTGAAAACCAAAAAGAAAATTATATGTGTAGGTCAAATAACTGAAAGTGTGAACGTTTCACACCCCAGAACCCAAACGGTTAAAAAATGTGTGTGTGTATTAGTGCATACAAAAAATGAAAATACAGTAATACAAAACCTTTTGGCGATAAAAGCTAAAAAACATGTGCGAAGTGCAATATCACCTAAAGTGAAAATAGTGAAATAGATGAAAAAATGAAAAGAAAAAAAAAAAGTAAAATCTGAGAATAAGTTACAAAAACTATATATATAAAACATATGCAAAATGGAAAATATATATATATGAAAGTAAGTCCCAAAAAAATATAAGTTCAATGGTATTAGTCCAAGGGATCCTAGAAAAATCCTTAACGTGACTTTTGTGCTTCCTATTCAGTCTTCACTGTGACTTCTGTGCTCCCCCACCAGGAATCCTACTCACCAGAAGTAGATACCCCTACAGGGGTTAAGCGCCTTAAGAATCAATCTCCAGATATCCCGTTCTTAATTTAGTGATAGATGCCCGAGCCTGTGTCAACTTGGAATCCACAAGTCCTCATGAGAAAAAAATGGAAGCCTCCATAGTGTAATCCGTATAAAAATGGTTTATTGGCACAATAAAAAATATATATAAGAGGCAAAAACAGCACAGCAAAAAATCAAAAATAAAACATAAAAATAAACAACCAAAAAATAAAAGATGTTCAAAATGGCCACAATTCTCATAAAGTGGGCTATTTTATAGAACCACAGTTGATCAGGGGGTTAGTATGAAAATCTCCCCTAAAAAGTTCCGGATTAACCCCAGAAACTACCATAGACCATATGTAATATCATTAAGAACACAAACGGAAAAATGGAAACACTAGTTCATAAAACCAGGACAAACCTCCCTATAGAGGTGGTAGATCACGGCTGTGTTCCCCCTGGGATAGGGCCCTTTCCGTAGTGTTCAAAAGCAAAAAGAAATCCTTCCTTCGGGGACCGTGTGATAGATACGCGGTTTGCGTTCCACCTGCGTACCAGAACAACAACGGCAACCCGGAAGTGACGTAACGGCGTGGTTCCGTCGGACGCGTTTCGTCATAGACGTCTGAAGACGGAAAGGGCCCTATCCCAGGGGGAACACAGCCGTGATCTACCACCTCTATAGGGAGGTTTGTCCTGGTTTTATGAACTAGTGTTTCCATTTTTCCGTTTGTGTTCTTAATGATATTACATATGGTCTATGGTAGTTTCTGGGGTTAATCCGGAACTTTTTAGGGGAGATTTTCATACTAACCCCCTGATCAACTGTGGTTCTATAAAATAGCCCACTTTATGAGAATTGTGGCCATTTTGAACATCTTTTATTTTTTGGTTGTTTATTTTTGTGTTTTATTTTTGATTTTTTGCTGTGCTGTTTTTGCCTCTTATATATATTTTTTATTGTGCCAATAAACCATTTTTATACGGATTACACTATGGAGGCTTCCATTTTTTTCTCATGAGGACTTGTGGATTCCAAGTTGACACAGGCTCGGGCATCTATCACTAAATTAAGAACGGGATATCTGGAGATTGATTCTTAAGGCGCTTAACCCCTGTAGGGGTATCTACTTCTGGTGAGTAGGATTCCTGGTGGGGGAGCACAGAAGTCACAGTGAAGACTGAATAGGAAGCACAAAAGTCACGTTAAGGATTTTTCTAGGATCCCTTGGACTAATACCATTGAACTTATATTTTTTTGGGACTTACTTTCATATATATATATATTTTCCATTTTGCATATGTTTTATATATATAGTTTTTGTAACTTATTCTCAGATTTTACTTTTTTTTTTTTTTTTTTTTTCATCTATTTCACTATTTTCACTTTAGGTGATATTGCACTTCGCACATGTTTTTTAGCTTTTATCGCCAAAAGGTTTTGTATTACTGTATTTTCATTTTTTGTATGCACTAATACACACACACATTTTTTAACCGTTTGGGTTCTGGGGTGTGAAACGTTCACACTTTCAGTTATTTGACCTACACATATAATTTTCTTTTTGGTTTTCACTATACACTGATTTAATATTAATATTGTTTGAGGTGTATATACATATATATATATATATATATACTTTTTGGCATTACACACTGGTGGGTACACCTATGTGGCCCCAGGTTGTTCATTAGTGCACGGTACTTTAAATATATATATATATATCTTTTTCACTTTATACTGATAAAGGGTTCTTCATTACTGTTGCTAATAGGCCTGTCACTGAATGTATTTTGTCGCATCTCAGGCGATTTGATCTTTAATTTCATCAGGTTGTACATGTAGTCTGGTACATATGGTCTTTTGGCCTGTATTTTTAACATACTTGAGAATGTGTGTTTGAATAGATATTCTTTAGGGAAGTATCCTGGCTTGTTCTAACATCATTAGTTCCTGATTTTCTGCTGTTTTGTAGTATTAATTTATAATGAGTTTGATTAGTAATCCCCGTCATTAGCAATTTATGTTTTGGGACCCTTTTTTCTATGGTGGCCCACAGATTTATTACATTTATTGTTTGATTTAAACCTTTCTTTGGGCGGAGCTGGGGCTTTTCTTGGTGTCCTAGCTCTTTATGTGATTCTGGGTTTGCCAATATACAGTGTCATTAGAAGTAGGTTGAGAGGGAACACTGGGCTTTTTGCAAAGACCGTGTCCTGGCTCCCCATTCATTTATTCTCCATAAGACCCTTTTGTAATGGAGACCTGTTTTCTAGGTAGCGCCAATTAACCCGATAATATTCTAATAATTTCACTCTTTAAAAGGAACCCTACTAAGGGGTTTCCTTTTGTCCGGGGGGCAGCAGCCTATGTAGTGTTTTTACATGCAGGTACGTTATATTCATACAGAGCTTTTTATTTGATTTGGTTTAAGCCTCTCCTGGTGTTGAATAGCGCGGTTTGTATATAGATCTTTATTTTTCATTATCAGAAATGGAGGGAGAGTAAAGGAAAGGGAAAATAAACAGAAAGAGAGAGAAAAAGAGAAAGAAAAGGGGGGGGGGAGGGGGGGGGAAGGAGGGCAGACCACCCTCAGATAAACACTTGCAAAATTACAGTAGATATAGTAAGAACATGAGTTATGATCACATCACACTGGTTGAGACATTATGGCTGCATAACTAGGGGAATATTTAAAGGCAACCCAGCAGGCCCAGATCTTCGTTGCCAACTCAGATTTACCCCGGAGGGAGAGAGTCATGTCCTCCATGTAATATGTGGTATCCACGTTAAGTAACCAACGCCGGAGCGTGGGGATCGTCTTCAGCTTCCAAAACTGAGGGATTAGGGTTTTGGCAGCGTTTAAGAGGTGTGGTGTAATCGACCTCTTATAGGGGCCCGTCGGCCTCCCCGTGCAATGGAACAGAACATACCACGGGTCATTGGGCACCTCCCACCCCTGGATTTCTTTAATCGTGTAGAAAATCGCCAGCCAGAATGGGCGGATGCTCGGGCAGTACCACCAAATATGAGCATGAGTGGCTACCTCCCCGCACTCCCGCCAACAAAGTGGGGAGGACTGAGGAGAAAACCTATGCAAAACAGCCGGTGTGTAGTGCCATCTGGTCAAAAGTTTATACGCCATTTCTGATGTCTTAGAGGATCCAGAGGAGGTATATGCCAGGGTGAGGATTTGTGACTGCTGGGACGGAGACAGAGCCGTATGCAGTTCCCTTTCCCAGTACCGTATGAAGGAGGGAGTACCCGTAGAAGTGAGGGACACCAATGCCTGATAAAAGTACGAAACCGGCCGCTCAATCGGGCCAGGTTCGGCAAATGCGGTTTCCACAGGTGTAAGCTCCGCCAAGGTGCGCAAGGGCTTTGGGAGCATGCGCACAAAGTTCAATAGTTGATGATGTTTCCATCGATCCATGTAGGATATGGGGGAGTCACCCATGATGGAAGAAAGAGGCAACACCCCGGATGAGCCGGTGAACTGATGTAGACATGTGTTAGTGCCCAGCCGCCACGGGTGAATCTGAGGGTCCATGTTACCCGGGGGGAAAAAATTGTGACCCACCAAGGGCATCAGGGGGGAGTTATTCAACCAGCCATACATCTTACAGATAGAGTCCCACACCATCAAGGAGGAGTGTGTAAGCGGTGACGTGGTGGGCAAAAGGGTCCGGAACTTCCTCGGGATCCACATCAGTGTGGAAGGTTCAGCTCCACAGAGGTCCATTTCTAAGTTTACCCAGAGTTTCGTGGCCTTGCAATACTTCAAGTCAGAGAGCCTAGTCAGCACAACGGCCCTATAGTACAGCTTGAAGTCTGGTACAGCTAAACCCCCGCTACACTTAGGGCGGATGAGGAGAGATCTATTCAGCCTGGGTCTTCTCCTATTCCATATGTACCGGTATACCAAAGATGTCAAGATTGTAAAAAACCCCACCGGTATCCCAAACGGGACCATCTGAAGCATGAAGAGCACCCTGGGCAGCAAGTTCATCTTAACCAGACCAATTCTGCCCAGCCAAGAATGTCGTAGCTGGGACCACTTCTGGATATCTGACCTAAGTGTGTTGAGCAGAGGTAGAAAGTTAGCGCGGAACAGGGACGATAGGGAGGGCGTAAGTTGAATGCCCAAATATTTCATGGAGCTCAACTGCCAGGTAAAGGGATAGTTCTTTTTCAGGTGAAAATACCTGTTTGGCGGGGACAGAGATGTTTAACATTTCCGATTTGGACATATTGATTTTAAAATTTGACACCGCGCCGTAGGCTGAAAACTCGGACATAAGATTTGGGAGGGTGATCAGGGGCTGTTGCACATAAAACAAAATATCGTCCGCGTAAGCCGCGTATTTGTGTTCCGTCGTACCTATTGTCACGCCATGTATATTCGGGTTTCGCCTAATAAGGGATAAAAATGGTTCCAGGGAGATCGCAAATAAAATCGGCGAGAGCGGGCAACCCTGGCGAGTGCCGTTGTATAGGGTAAAGGGTTCACTAAGGGTACCGTTAATCCGTATCTGAGCTGTGGGGCAGTGGTACAACGCCGCTATTTTAGAGCACAAAGTGGGTCCTATACCCAAGTGCGCCAGCGTAGCCATAAGGAAGTCCCAGTCCACCCTGTCAAACGCCTTCTCAGCATCCGTGGAAAGTAACAGGGTGGGCTGGGAAGTCCGCCGCACATAAGCCATCAAGGACAGTGTGCGGAGAGAATTATCCCGCGCTTCCCTCCCGGGGATGAATCCTGTCTGATCCCGTGAAATCCACTGTGGCACCAAGGGGAGCAGCCTATTCGCTATGGCTTTAGCATAAATCTTCGCATCAATATTCAAGAGTGAAATGGGGCGGTAGCTCGCGCAGTCACTAGGGTCCTTGCCTTCCTTGGGTAATACCGTGATGTGGGCATGAGTGGTCTCCGGGCGAAGGTCCCCGCCGTCCGAGGTCACGTTAGCGTATCTGGTCAGATATGGCAACAGTATGTCAGCGTACGCTCTATAATAAGATACCGTGAGGCCGTCTGGTCCTGGTGCCTTACCGCGCGCCATAGCTTTCATGGCTCCCAGAAGCTCCGCAGCCGTAAACTCCCCCTCCAAGGAAGCCAAAGCCTCCTCGGAGAGCTTCGGGAGGGCGGCACGGGCCAGATAGTCCCCAATAAGGCGTCCCCGAGCCTCTCTATCCTGGACACCCTGGCGCACCTGATACAGACGCTGATAAAAGTCCCTGAATGTCTTGGCTATACGGGGGGTCTCAAACACCAGGTCTCCCGAGGGGGTCTTAACTTTGGCAATAAACGCCGCGTTTTTACACTGTCGCACCGAGTTGGCCAACAGCCTACTGGGCTTATCTCCCCACTCATAAAATCGGTGAGCTACTATCCGCGAGCGTCGCTTTTGATCTAAGTGAAGGAGGGACTTCAGGGTCTCCCGTTTTTCCGTTAAGGCGTGGAAAAGGGCCGGAGTCTGGGTCAGCTTATGCCGTCGTTCTAAGTCCGTAATGTCACGCAACAAGTCGGACTGTTGTAGTAAGCGCTCTCTCTTTTTCCTAGAACCCAATTCCATGAACTTTCCCCTAATATACACCTTGTGGGCCTCCCATAGCACTCCCGGCGAAACTTCAGGACTGACATTAGTCTTAAAATAAAATTCCAAACTGTCACCCATCACCTTTTTATCCGCCTCTTCGGCTATAAGGTCCTCGTTCAACTTCCAGTTAGTGGATTTCAGGGGTATGGACGCCACTCTAATGGTTAAGGAAATCGGAGCATGGTCCGAAATGGGGGATGAGTCAATGCTTGACTTCACTATGAGCGGAAGGTGCTGGTGATCAATGAAGCATAAATCAATTCTAGAGTATGTTTGGTGCACCGGAGAGAAGTAGGTAAAGTCCCTTTCCCGCGGGTGATTAATTCTCCAGGCATCCATCAACTGTAGGTCGTGGAGTCGAGAACGTATATACCTCACTCCCCTGCCGGAAAGCGAGGAACCACCTCTAGAGGTGTCCAAAGTAGGTTCCAGGGGAACATTAAAATCGCCCGCTAGTAGAATGCATCCACGTGCAAAATTCCGTAGGGAGTTGAGTGTGGAAGCCAGGAAACGCACCTGGTTTTTGTTAGGGGAGTATAAGGTGGCCAAAGTACACTGCATGCTGCCCAGGGTGCCCCGCAGAAACAGAAAACGCCCCGCAGGATCACACAACATTTCCTCAAACGTGAACGCGGTTCCCCTACGAATCCCAATGGCCACACCCTTTTCCTTAGAAATGTCGGAGAGGCTGTAGTACCACGTGGGGTACTTCGGTGAGTGCAGTCTAACTCGAGTCGTCTGCGTGAGGTGGGTCTCCTGGAGGAAGACCACGTCCCCCCGCAAACGGTCCAGCTCCCTATATAAGTTGTGTCTCTTCCCCGGGGCGTGAAGGCCCCGTACATTAAAAGATACAAGGTTCACAGTAGCCACTGGGTCTCAGGAGGAGGAACCGCGATCACCACAACATTATCGATGCAATACAGAGGCGGTCTGCCGCAAAATAGGGGGGAGGGGATCAGAGGAGGTGGAGGCAATAGGCAAGAGAGGTGAAAGAGAAAAGGAAAGGAGAAGGAGAGGAGACAAGAAAATGAAAGACCCCACCTCAGTGGGAAAAACAAAATGAACCAAAAAAGGTGCTGTCGGAGAACAGCTAGTAGTGCACGCATTTCCATGCCGTGCGCGAGCGGGCTGCGTGACCGCCACAGGGCCCCCACGCCCGCCACCCCAACGGGAACGGACGCCAGGGCCCCGCGCCGGGCAGCCCCCACTCAAAAAGGGGGGGACGGGACTCGGACAGCCAGGCGCAAACCACACCATAAAGGTCCAAAGTAGCGCCCCGCGGTCCGGTGCCGACACCAAGGCATAAAAATCTAGAGATAACATCATCCAAAACATAAAACGGTAAAACGCCTGTAAAGAACAATATGGGTATGAAGCTAAGGCGGTAAGATACCTAATGGGGGGGGGGGGGTACCGCGAGTCAGTCACGCTCCAAAGGCACAGAGAGGGAGAGGGAAAAATCACACGCCATTAGATAAGGCAAAAGAACAGTAATTTTCACCTCCAAACTGAGGCCCCCAAGGAGGTACCGGGGTGTGGGCCACACGGCCAAACGTGACTCAGCCGTGGCCTTGCAAAAACTCGTTGCCTCCAGAGGCGGTCAGCTTCCTCGCACAAACTTGGTAAGGGAGCCCCCCCAATTGCGTTCAGGCGGTATGTCCCACAAATGTAAGTAGGCATCTTGAGCAGGTAAACAAGCTGAAGGGCAGGTTGCCATTTCAAGGGCGGTAATCAGGTGCAGAAGTGCGGCGGGCACGGCTCACTCTCTGCCAGCCCTGGTCGGCCCCAGTGGGCAGTGGCGGGATGCTGTTTTGCCATCCAGGCAGCTCCGGGATAGGAACGGACATATCCGTGCAGAATTTGGGCAGCTCCTCCGGGAATCGAAGTATTGCGGTTCTGCCATCTCTAGAGGCGATCAAGGCCGCCGGGAAGCCCCACTTGTATTTAATGGACGCTGCCCGAAGCAGTTCCGTGAGGGGTCGTAGGGCCCTGCGTCGATCCAAGGTTTCCTTAGCTAGGTCCGGGAAAAAGGATAACATCGCTCCATGAAAATCAAACGGAGTAGCTCCCCTGGCTTTCTGCATAATCAGTTCCTTTTCAGGATAATGGTGGACCCGGCAAATGATGTCCCGTGGGACGTCTGTAGCAAGATTGCGTGGTCGGAGTGCCCTGTGCACCCGGTCAATCCTCAAGGGGGCGTCAGCTGCTCGGCCCAGAAGGCTGTTGAAAATGCCCCGAACGGACGGTAACAGGTCGTCGTCCCCAGTCGCTTCGGGAAGACCCCTAATCCGAACGTTATTACGTCTGTTACGGTTCTCTTGATCTTCGATCTTGTAAATGGTCTTACGATGCGAAATGGCAAGTTGTCGTGTAGTTGCCTGTAAGGATCGGATAGCGTTCGCATGGCGATCTAGACGTTGCTCCGACTCTTCGACACGAACCAATACTTGCGAGAGATCCGAACGAACTGCGGAGACCTCCTTCTTAATGACCCGCTTGAGGTTCAGTAGCATGGAGGCGAGATCGGAGGTGGTAGGGAGACCGCTCACTCTCGGCGCCGCTCCGGCGGAAGGATGTTGCTCCCCTTCATCTCCCGAGCCCGCCGAGGACTCAGGCGAGCGCGACCTCCGGTCCGGCCCATCGCGGGGGGCGAGATCTACTCCACTCCGCGGCTTGCGGCCTAGGTCGTCCTGCTCCTCCACCTCGTCCGGTTCCACGGAGTGGAATCGTTTAATTGACCCCGTCGAGGCTCCTTTCTTGGGCAGAGACTTGCCCGTCCGCCGGCCCATCGTTCAGGTAACAAAAATGTAGTTTTTTGGATGAATTTAGGTACTTTTCTCGGTGTCGGCCTCGGAGCTCACAGAGCACACGTCTGCTCTAGCACATCACCAGGCCACGCCCCCCAAGTGGATCAATTTGATACTCTCTCCATTTAACTGAGTTTCCACATATATTAATATTTGTCATATTTATTTGCTTTTTTAGTAAAAACATGCATCCCACCCCTGATGACTGGCATGAAGCCAAGAAACGCATCGGATTCTCAAACTAAGGATGTACAATTAAGCTTATTTTAATCCTTGATAATATCAATTTTTCTCCTATAGAGTTTGTACTCATTCATGTGATTTTTTGATTGGTAATTTATGTATTTCTGTTATGAACTGCATCTATATATGTCCATTGATTTGTCTATACTCCAGATTTTCTGATCATTATTATGAAAATATATTGAGTTGTATATCTATATTTATATTACTGTATTACCATTGTATGCATTCAGGTCATGGACTACCTCTAGGGGTTATTGATTACAAATTAAATCTAAATCATTTAATCTACTCAAATGTATTTATTATTTTTATTTTCAATTGACATGCTTCATTTAAAGTCCAACTTGCCCCCCTTTTCTTTTTATACAATTTACCTGGGATGGAAGCATGCCATTGCTACTGTGGCTGGTAACTTCTCTTAAATCTCCCGATGTAGTTGACGGAGCGACTGGGGAAAGATGTGGGTTCATCCTCCATGCTTCCCTGGCTTAATGCAGTGTCACATAGTGCCCTGTTCATGTCTGATTGAGAGGAGAAGATGTCTCTGTCTGGGGATATGGAAGCTGCTTGTCAGGTTCTGCTGCTCAGAGCTCTCTTTGAACCATGAACAGGCAGATCTGGGGGTTGTGGCTGTGTCTCTGAATGCAGCCCCTGTGTGTGCTTAGCGGCCGCCATTTTGGACATGCTGGCAGTGATCCTATCTGTCTGCAGGCACTTGGGGGGAGTTAGACTTAGCCCCATTCAGTAACTGAGTCCTGGAAATCACTAGAGTCTGGCCGAGCATGCAGCAATTGTAGGCGGCTGCTGCTCGCGTTCCGGTCATTCTTGCCGGCGGGGAGCGGAGCTGTGTGTCCTCGCCGCTGATTGTCTTCCACGGGAGGCTGTGGGGGTTTACAGGCTTCCCCCGTATGTCCCCCGGATCCGGGTGTCAGCGGGATTCCCGGCAGATATGTGGCTGTCACGGGCGGAACCGCTAGACGCTGTGGTGGGGTGTTTTAGGCCGGCGGGGAATGGAGCAGAAGAATTACACAGCTGACATCTTCAGCCTTGGGCATGCGCCGTAGGGGTGTTTTTTTTTTTAAACACCTAATTAGAGACTGAGAGTCTAATAGGCTTCAAGAAAGGGTTGGCTCAGGGCACAGAGAGTGCCCGTAATCCCACCCTGTTGTCTGACCATAGCAAATAAATTTTCGCTATTTTTACACCACAGTGCCTCCCCGCCAATCATGAGGCCGGTCAGGGAGACCTTTTTCCCAATTGGCCAAAGCTCAAAAACTCACAGGAGAGGAAGCCAGAGGATCGGACTCCGCCACCGCTGACACAGGAGGAGAGGACGAGGACACAACAGCCGGAACGGAGGAGGAGATGCACAGGATGCAGGATCCGCCGCCTGCTCATCCCCCAGCTCGCTGCCGTCGCCCGGATGGGGTAAATGCCGGTGTGATGGGGGGGCTTGTCACAGTGGCTGCATCTGTTGGACACATGCTGCATATGATGGGCAGAGGCTGCATATGACGGGCACATGCTGCATACGACGGGCACATGCTGCATACGACGGGCGCATGCTGCATATGACGGGTGCGTGCTGCATATGATGGGCACATTATGCATATGATGGGCACAGAAGCTGCAAATTATGGGCACTGAGGCTGTATGATGGGCACCGGCTACATGTGATGGGCTCAGAGGCTGCATATGACGAGCACATGCTGCATATTATGGGCACAGGCTGCATATGATGGGCACAGGCTGCATATGATGGGCACAGCAGCTGCATATGATGGGCACAGAGGCTGCATATGTTTGGCAGAAGCTGCATATTATTGGCACAGGCTGCATATAATGGGCACAGAAGCTGTATATGATGAGCACAGACTGCATATGATGGGCAGAGAGGATGCATATGTTGGGCACAGGCTGCCTATCATGGGCACAGGCTGCAAGGGATGGGTACAGAGGCTGAATATAATGGGCACAAACTGCATATGATGGGCACAGAGTCTGTATATAATGGTCACAGAAGCTGCATATGATGGGCACAGAAGCTGCATATGATGGGCACAGAAGCTGCATATGATGGGCACAGGCTGCATATCATGGGCACAGACTGCATAAGATGGGCACAGAGGCTACATATGATGGGCAGTTGGGCACAGAGGCTGCATATGATGGGCACAGAGGCTGCATATAATGGGCACAGAGGCTGCATATAATGGGCAGAGAGGCTACATAAGATGGGCACAGGCTGCATATCGCAGGCACAGGCTGCATATCACGGGCACAGACTGCATATGATGGGCACAGAGGCTGTATGATGGGCACAGGCTACCTGTGATGGGCACAGAGGCTGCATATGACGAGCACATGCTGCATATTATGGGCACATAGGCTGTATGATGGGCACAGGCTGCATATGATGGGCACAGAAGCTGCATATGTTTGGCAGAAGCTGCATATTATGGGCACAGGCTGCATTTAATGGGCACAGAAGCTGTATATGATGAGCACAGACTGCATATGATGGGCAGAGAGGATGCATATGTTGGGCACAGGCTGCCTATCACGGGCACAGGCTGCATACGATGGGTACAGAGGCTGAATATAATGGGCACAGAAACTGCATAATGGGCACAAACTGCATATGATGGGCACAGAGGCTGTATATAATGGTCACAGAAGCTGCATATGATGGGCACAGGCTGCATATCATGGGCACAGACTGCATAAGATGGGCACAGAGGCTACATATGATGGGCAGTTGGGCACATGCTGCATATGATGGGCACAGAGGCTGCATATAATGGGCACAGAGGCTACATAAGATGGGCACAGGCTGCATATCGCAGGCACAGTCTGCCTATCACGGGCACAGACTGCATATGATGGGCACAGAGGCTGTATGATGGGCATAGGCTGCATATGATGGACACAGAGGCTGTATTTTATGGGACACAAGGACTGCATATGATTGGCACAGTGAGGCTGCAAGTGATGTGTGTTTTTTTTTTTGCTTTGTTTCACTGCCTTGGTAATTAGCACAGCCGTTTTTCATCTGAGGGAAATCCTGAAAACACGACCTGTTGGGGCGCCTTGGGGACTGAAGTTGAGAAACGCTGTTCTAAGCCATAAAGCCATTAAACTTTAGACACCACAATATTAAAGCAAGTTCAGATGGTGCTTGGAGACTTTTCTCATGCAGAATCTGTGGAATTCATTTATGTGCAAACAGTTGAGCTTTCAGCATCTAAAATGTTGTCATTTTTTTTTTTTTTTCTCTGATCAAAATCTAAAACCCAGTGAAAGTATATGAACCTCATCTGGGGACAACTGAGACCAGTTGATGGGTCCTTATACAGCTGCAAACTGGTTTGAGGCTTGAGTGACAATCCATGTGGTGTTAGTTTCCTCTAGTAAATGTACCTATCATATTTCACTGAGATTATACCAATGAGGATGTAAGGATACTCCTTTATATATACAATGCAAGACCGATACAAATACTTTAGTAGAGTGGGGAAGGGTTACTCAGGTTTGTACTGCTATCTGTGTCCGTGATTAGGCAATTTGCTCTACTTATTGTGTGGTCACCATGACAGGAAGTAAGTCTCCCCAACACAGACACAGCAAAAAAAAAAATAAAACCTGACAGATTCTAACATTTCCTCCCTCTACTTAATTTAGGACACAGTCTTTACTATGGGATATTTTTCTCACTCTCACAGAAAGTAATTGAATCTAAAACTTGCCTTTTAGGCTTTCTACCATTCGTCCCAAGAGAGGAGGTTGGAAAATCATGAGAACTATTTTAGCTCAAGGTTTCTGAGCACAATATTGTAAATGGAATGAAAGTCATAACACTGTTCATTTGATTAAAAAAAGATCAAATATAACTGTAAAGTGGAACAGGTGTTATCTGATGGGCCTCTGCATAGACCAGGCATGTCCAAAGTCCGGCCCGCGGGCCAATTGCGGCCCGCGGCCCGGTTTTGAACGGCCCGCCTGGTTATTTGGACATGCATATCTTTTGTGGCCCCCGACGATCTCCCAGCGCCGGGGCCACAAAAGATATATATCAGCCGTCACTAAAATGGCGGTCCGAGTCCGGACCGAGCAGCGCTTCTGCCCGGACCGCCATGCCGCCAGTGTAACAAGCGACAGCAATCACTGGTTTGCTGGGACCGCGGGTCTCCCCAGCAACCAGTGACGCTGCGCGCATGCGCCCGCCCCCTGCTCCTGGCCGCGTCTCTCGGAGCTGAAGAGACACGGGCAGTAGGGGTGTGACGTCACGTGCGCGCCCCGCCCCCCTGCTGCCCGCGGTTCCCGGGTCCTGGATCTCATCACGAGGCAGCTTCAGTTGTGCCCACACTCCTGCTGCAGTTAAGGTATGTGGGCACATTAGTTATCTATTAGTGATCAGTGTTGTGCACACTGTTGGGCATATTTTAAGGGGCTTTTTTTTGTAAAGGGCACGCTGATGGGAAAATTTTATGTTAAAGGACACTCTGATGGGCACATTTTATTTTAAGGGGCACGCTGATGGATATATTTTTTATGTGCACACTGATGGGCATGTTTTGTTAAGGTGCCCCTTAACAAAATATGCCCATTGATGTGCACATTAAAAATATACCCATCAGCGTGTCCCTTAAAATAAAATGTGCCCATCAGAGTGTCTTTAACATAAAATTTTCCCATCAACGTGCCCCTTAACATAAAATAAGGGTCACGCTGATGGGCACCTTTTATGTTAAGGGGTAATCCGATGGACAAATTTTATTTTACGGGGCACGCTGATGGGTATATTTTTAATGTGCACATCGATGGGCATATTTTGTTAAGGGGCACGCTGATGGGTACAACAAAATGTGCCCTACAAAATATGCCCATCGATGTGCACATTAAAAATATACTCATCAGCATGCCCCTTAAAATAAAAATTGTCCATCAGAATGCCTCCTAACATAATAGGTGCCCATCAGTGTGACCCTTATTTCATGTTAAGGGGCACGCTGATGGGCAGATTTTATTTTAAGAGCAACACTGATAGGTACATTTTATATTAAAAGGGGCACTTTGATGGGCAAATTTTAAGTTAAGGGGCATGTTTTGTTGTGTCCATCAGAGTGCCCCTTAATATAAAATGTGCCTATCAGCATGACACTTATTTTATGTTAAGGGAAATCCTGATGTGCACATTTTATGTTAAGGGGCACTGTGATGGGGACACCTGATGTAAAGGGGCACTGTGATGGGGACACCTGATGTAAAGAGGCACTGTGATGGGGACACCTGATGTAAAGGGGCACTGTGATGGGGACACCTGATGTAAAGGGGCACTGTGATGGGGACACCTGATGTAAAGGGGCACTGTGATGGGGACACCTGATGTAAAGGGGCACTGTGATGGGGACACCTGATGTAAAGGGGCACTGTGATGGGGACACCTGATGTAAAGGGGCACTGTGATGGGGACACCTCATGTAAAGGGGCACTGTGATTAGGACACCTGATGTAAAGGGGCGCTGTGATGGGGACACCAGATTTAACTTGACAATAAATATTGTTGAAATGCTAAGGAAATTGTACATTTCTCATGTTTTTGATAGATATACAGTTACTACAATATTTCTGAGTCGTAGCACAGACTTGAGATTCGGACCTCGGCCCAAAGAAAATTTTGGCGACCGGACCTCCTTTAATTTGAATTCATTACCCCTGATATATATGCTTCGGAAGGTACAGGGAGGACAGGACCGAGCGCCGTACACAGGAGAATTTCCTGTTTACGGACGGCCTCTGTAATAGGAAGTCCTTCTCCTGCACTGCCATTGGACGACTTTTCTGTCCATCAAAGGAGGCGGGACTTTCTATTAAAGAAGCCGCCGTGTAAACAGGAGATTCTCCTTTGGCGCTCGTCAGTGCATTCCTGGCAATGGTGCTGTGTTCCTGGCAATGGTGCTGCGTTCCTGGCAATGGTGCTGCGTTCCTGGCAATGGTGCTGCGTTCCTGGCAATGGTGAGGCATTTGGGGAGGCATTCCTGGCAATGGTGCTGCGTCCCAGGCAATGGTGCTGCGTTCCTGGCAATGGTGCTGCGTTCCTGGCAATGGTGAGGCATTTGGGGAGGCATTCCTGGCAATGGTGCTGCGTCCCAGGCAATGGTGCTGCGTCCCTGGCAATGGTGCTGCGTCCCTGGCAATGGTGAGTCATTCCTGGCAATGGTGAGGCATTTGGGGAGGCATTCCTGGCAATGGTGCTGCGTCCCTGGCAATGGTGCTGCGTCCCTGGCAATGGTGGGGGAATTCCTGGCTATGGTGGGGGCATTCCTGGCTATGGTGGGGGGCATTCCTGGCTATGGGGGGGCATTCCTGGCTATGGTGGGGGGCATTCCTGGCTGTGGTGGGTCTGCAGATGTGCACTGATTAGGCTGCATTGGTGGGCACTGACCATTATTTTGCTTCACAGTTCTTTATTTAAACATTTTTTTTTCCTGAAACTTCCCTCTTAAAGTGAAGGTGTGTGTTATACGCCAATTAATACAGTATGTACAAATACGCCCAAGCTCAATTCTTCCCACACACAGCCACAAAGGCAAGAGAATTCTTGTTGGGCAATGTATTAGTGCTCGAACGAACACACTTAGACCGAATTTTAACGATTCAAAGAATGTCAGGCAAAATGGTCGGCCCTCGCACATGTTCACTTCATCAAATCCGGCCCTCTTTGAAAAAAGTTTGGACACCCCTGGCATAGACCATGGATATATTTCATTACGGTCTCAAGATATCACTTAACTTATGAATGTGTTGAAGGGATTTACTCTATTCCGGTGGGTTTGAGCAGGGATTATTTTAGTAATTAACAGGAGAGAGCACAGACCAAGGGCATTCCATTTTTTGTATTTGGAAACCGTTTTTTCATCTTTATTCCAAAAATGTTTCATGCAGTAAAATTTTTGAGAAAAAAGGAGGTCATATCTTAAAGCGAAGTTCCACCCATTTAAAAGTCAGCAGCTACAAAAAGTGTAGCTGCCAACTTTTAATAAACACTCACCTGACCCATGGTCCAGCGATGCGGGCGCACAAAGCCTCGCTCCTCTCCCCTTCCTCTCTGTGCACCAGCATTGTAACTGTGGGCGCCTGGCTGTGGCTGCGCTGCATGTTGTGAATGACCAGGCAATATTCTGGGACCTGTGACGAGTCCCAGAAGATTGCAGGGAGGGAGGGGGAGAGGTGAACTTCCTTCCAGCTCCGCGGCACCTGGGGAGGAAGTGGGAGCTGGGTACCTGTCAAAACTGGGTATCCGCTCCCCGCGCCCCAAAAAAAATGACATGCCAAATGTGTCCTGTCAGGTGGTCTCCATTTTTGAGTTAAACTCTGCTTTAATCTAGGTGGGGGGAACCCACAGATGTTATGTAAGTGTAGAGAAAGATGCAAATAAAGTCACATAGCATAACTTCATACAATTTTTATTTTTCCTCAGTCTTTTTCCAGGTCAGGCCTTGAGAGAAGGCGCTCCTCCTCCTACACAGGAAACACAGTGTCATTCAATCCTTATTAAGGTGGTCCCTCTGGCCCCTGGTCAGTCTTAGCGTTTCCTCCATCCGGAAGGAGATATGTTGCCTAAGGACTGGAGAGGCTGATATGGGACAGGTGTCCAGTGTGTGCAGCAGCAGATGAAGGAATAGGAGCCTCTGAGCGGCGAGGGTCAGTGGGCCTTACTGTAGCCATTTTTCTTTGATGGAGGTGATCGTGTGTGCAGACAGGAAGTGACCCGGATTCCGGCTCCTTCTGAGCCCAGGCATGGGGAGCGGCGCCAATGCACCATCCACTCCGGTGGGGGGGGGGGGGTTTGTAGCAGTGGCCAGAGGCCACTTAACCCAGAAGACACAAAGCATCTTTTCTGGGGTGGAGTGAGGTCATCAGCATGTGTTGGGGAACTTGTCCAACTCCTTAAATGCGCAGGATGCTCAAATGGCCGGCTGGTGCCATTTACGTGGATGCGGCTGCGGGGACACCGTGGACACCCCAACAAGTGCCAAGATGCAGGAGGAGAATGACATTTTATCTGCCCTGGCTCCCAGGGATGCAGGTACCAGCAGGACACAGGTAGGCACCAGGGGGTGATCTTTTGTTGTCCAATTTGGGAACAGCAGGCTAGATGGTGGTGGTCTCTAGCAGGCTGGGGCACTACAGGTGGCAGCCAGGTGTCACTGGGTGTGCACGCTGTATTGGCTGGTTGAGTGTACCCTTTATCACCGACATGGGCCCCTGTTTTATGTTTTGATAGGCCAAGCCTCCTAAAGAGCCAAAGCCCGCTCTCAGGAAGTGGTGTGCAAAATGTACTACCAAGATGCCCTTTGACTACACAGAATTGCTGTGTCAAGTGTGCATAGACAGGCTGGTTAAACAGATGCAATCTACACAAATTTTGGGATCCCCGAGGGATAACCTGGGTTCTACCTTTTTTAAGAATCTCAAAAAATGTATTTCAGAGGTAAACCCCCCAACAGCTCCCTCTGTAAGTTCCTCTCCCATAGCCTCGCCAAAATCATTCGCCTCAGGGTTGTAGGAGACAGTGAGGGAGCAAGCGGGTAGCTGCTCGGTTAGCGAAATAGCCAACGGCTCAGATTCGGAGCAGGAATATGAGGGAGAAGAAAAAAGGAGCCCCAAGTTCAAATTGTCCCTAGGTGATGTAGAAACATGATTTAATGTTCCAGGGTTTAAGGAAGAAAAAGTCCAAGGTATTCATGGTCCATCAGGTGATGTTGGACATCGTGAGGAATGAATGGGCGGACCTGGAAGAGAAGCCTTTCTTTGCAGCTGGCGACATAAAGTGGTTCTCTTTCGATGATGATCCACAGGTGGTATAGAATAAGAATCCCAAGTTGGATGCTCCATTATCTAAAGTCTCCAAGAAGTCCCCGTTGGCCTTTCAAGGCATGGAGCATCTGAAGGATTGTATGGTAAAGAGAGGTGCCATTGTCTTGAAAAGAGCCTGGGAAACGAATGTTGCTAGCCAGTAGCCTGGGTTCACCACCACTTGTGTGGCAGGAAACCTCGACTTTTGGCTCTCCCAACTTCCAGACCATATCAAGAATGGTACATGTAGGGAAGAAATTCTGAAAACCTTACTGGTTCTCTTCAAGGCGGTTGGTTACATAGCGGATGCGTCTGCAGAACTCGTCAAACTGGCAGCGAGATCAGGGGGTCTAGCTGTGGCAGCCAGGCGAAGACTTAGTCAGGGAACCTCCTATTTTTCTGAGACCTTTTATTCGGAACAGGCTTGGTCGAAGTCCTAGAAAGAACAGTGGACAGGAAGAAAACCTTCCTGACCAAAAAGCGTAAACCTCCACCGAAAAGTTTTTTCCGTGGAAGACTAGAGCGTCCGCAAGAAGAAAAAGATTACCCCAAGAAGCACTGGACGTGTCACAAGGGGAAGCCAAAGAGTATTGTCCTCTATGGCTCTTCTAGCCAAGCCCCTATACAATGACTACAGAATGCCAGTAGGGGTAAGGCTGGCTACCTTCCTACCTCAATGACAGAAGGTAACAGCCAATGGATTTGTCCTAAATATCATCGCAAGGGGTTACTCCCTGGAGTTCAACAGTGTTCCGCCAGAGAGATTTCTATTAACGAAACTTCTAAGGGATCCCGAGAAGGTAAGGGCTCTCCCATTTTTACTGGGAGAGATGGTAGAAAAGAAGGTTCTTACTCCAGTCCCAGAGGAAAAAAAATGGAAAGGTTTCTACTTGCACTTTTTTGTGCTCAAAAAACCTTCCGGGAAGTTTAGACTGATATTAAATATAAAATCCCTGAATCAAGTGATCCAATACAAAAAATTACGCATGGAATCTGTATTCTCAGTTAAGAATATTCTTCAACCAGGAACCTTCATGATGACTATGGATCTCGGGGATCTTTCCACATTGCCATATGAGAAGATTCACAGAGATACCTGAGGTTGGCTTTGGAGATCGAGGGGAAGGAATATAATTTCCAAAGCAGGGCGCTTCTTTTTCGGGCTATCCTCATCACCGAGGATATTTACCAAACTCCTATTAGCCCCTGGCCCCTCTGAGGTTGAAGATAATGATGGTAGTCACTTACCTGGACGACCTGCTCTTTGCGGGACCTTCAGAGGTACAGCTTGTAAAAGACCTGGCAGAAGCCCAACTATGGCTGAAATCATTAGGATAGATTTTAAACATCAAAAAATCAAACCTACATCCTATCCAGAACATATGATTCCTGGGATATATTCTAAACTTCACAGAGCAGAAGACGTTACTACCAGAAGAAAAAATTCAGGGCCTTGCCAGGAGAGTAAGCTCTATACAGAACAACCTCCCAATATCTATCAGAGAGCTGATGTCGGTTCTGGGGCTGAAGACCTCAATGATCCCTGCGGTTCAATGGTCCAGGTATCACCTATGGCCTTTACAAACCTTTCTTCTGAAGGAACAGGAAGATCTAGACAGAATACTGTTACTTCCAGCTTCAGTGAAAAGATCGCTGTGGTGGTGGAGGATCCACACAAACTTAAACCAGGATCTGGCATGGTCATTTCCAACCTTCGCAGAAGTTGACCACAGATGCAAGCAGTTGGGAATGGGGGGCCCACCTAGCAGGTCAGCCTGCCCAGGGGAAGTGGTCCCCGGAAGAAGCCATCCTCAAACTGGAGGAAGCTTATGGCAATCGCCAAAGCCATAGAACACTTCCAAGATCAGCTCAGAGGTCATCACACCTTGATACTGCCAGACAATGCCACGTCAGTGGCATATGTGAACAAACGTGGGCACCCGGAGCCCCTCTTTAATCTACATTTTCAAATCCAATCTGCCAATGGGCAGAAGTAAATCTATTATCGCTGGCAGCGGTTCACCTAAAGGGGGAAAACAATCAAGTGACAGACTTCCTCACCTGCCAAGAGATCTCCCAGAGAGACTAGTTGTTACAGCCAGAGGTGTTTTTAGAGATCACAACCTGCTGGGGAATACCAAAAGTAGACATCTCTGCATCCCGAAGAAATGCCAAGGTGAAGGTTTTTTACTCTCTCTCTATACCCGCAAGACCAGCCTCAGGGGATAGACGCACTGCAGAATCCTTGGGATTTCAAAATGTGCAACGCTTTCCCTCCAGTACATCTGCTTCTTTGAGTGATAAAAAAATTCCTACAGGAACAGCTAAAACTGATACTAATAGCACCGTATTGGCCCAAGAGAGCCTGGTTCTCTCAGCTACTCAGTCTCTCAGCAGACGAGCCGTGGCTACTTCCTCTCAGGAACAACCTGATATGTCAGTGACCTCTAACAGGCCTAAAGCAAGAAGGCGTCAAGTGGGAGGCCTGGTTACTGAGGAAGACATCCTGGGATCGAAAGGACTTCTCTGATAAAGTGGTGGCGACGCTTTTGAGCGTCAGGAAGCCTAATGCCGCATACATGCGGTCCGAATTTCCAACGGGAAATGTTCAATGCGAGCTTGTTGTCGGAAAGTCCGACCGTGTGTTTGCTGGAATTTCCGACAACAAATGTTTGAGAGCAGGTTCTCAAATTTTCCGACAAAACTTGTGGGAAATTCCGATAGTGTGTACATAAGTCCAACGGACAAAAGTCCACGTATGCTCGGAATCAAGCAGAAGAGCCATACTGGCTATTAAACTTAATTTTTCTCGGCTCGTTGTACGTGTTGTACACACCATGACTTCAGTTCCTATATCATAATACATATTGGGTATCCTTACACACACCAGAAGCAGGACGATAATCTTTGGGCCATTGTTTAAGTGTAACCACTTTAGCCCTGGAAGAATTTACCCACTTCCTGACCAGAGCACTTTTTGCAATTCGGCACTGCGTGGCTTTAACTGACAATTGTGCGGTCATGCGACGTGGCTCCCAAACAAAATTGACATATTTTCTTCCCACATTAGAGCTTTCTTTTGGTGGTATTTGATCACCCCTGTGGTTTTTATTTTTTGCGCTATAAACAAAAAAATAGCAACAATTTTGAAAAAAACACATTATTTTTGACTTTTTTCTATAATAAATATCCCCCAAAAATATATAAAAAAAGATTATTTTTTTCCTCAGTTTAGGCCAATGCATATTCTTCTACATATTTTTGTTAAAAAAAATGCAATAAGCGTTTTCAAAATGTAGGATAGTTTTATGGCATTTTTATTAATATTTTTTTTATTAAATGGTGGCGATCAGCAATTTTTGACACATTTTTGGGACCATTGCCATTTATACAGCAATCAGTGCTATACAAATGCACTGATTCCTGTGTAAATGACACTGGCAGTGAAGGGGATAACCACTAGGTGGCAGTTTAGGGTTTAAGTGTGTCCTAGGGGAGTGTTTCTAACTGTGGGGGGGCGTGGCTGTGTATGACACATCACTGATCTCGGCTCCAATCACATGGAGCAGAGATCAGTGACACTGTCAGTAGGCAGAACTGGGAGATGATTGTTTACATTAGCATCTCCCCGTTCTTCTTCTCTGTTAGGCACTCGCGGGTATCTCCGCGGAACCCGCGACCCAACTCGCAAAGCTTGCCGCGGGCGCGCACGCTGCCGGCCGCCTCCTAAAGGGCAACGTACAGGTACGCGATTCTTCCTGTACGAGCCCTTCTGCCGACGTATATCGGCATGAGGTGGTCGGCAAGCGGTTAAAGCTTTACTCTGGGCAAATAAAAAAATAAATAAAAATGATCTTACAGTGAAGCTGTGTCTGCACTATATGTGTTATTTGCTTGTTTATGAACAATAAAAGGAGATTTACTTATCTGATCCTCCACAGCTAAAACCAGTCACTGCAGTATCTGCACTCCCAGGCTTCATTGGTCTAGTTTGCTTACGTCATCAAGACCAGATCAGGGTCCATAGCTCTGCTCTGGACATGAGTATGCTCAGAGACAGTCCACCAATGAAATTGTGGGGGAGCACTGCCTGCTGAGAGAGCTGAGGATTTAGTAAGTAAAACTGTTTTGCCTGTCTCTGCAAGGGATATTTTTTTTTTACTATTTAGCAAGAGTTGGGCTTTAACTCTGATGTAGTAGTTAAGTTATCCAGTTTTGAGTATTGTTTTTTTTTTTTCCCCATTTTCAAAAGTGTACACAATTTTCAGGCTGGCTATTTTTGGTAGTTATTAACGTAACACAATCTCATGTTTTATATTAAGAGGAACTGTACAATTCCGTGGAATCTGTGTCTAAAAAGCCTGGCAGAGCGTAAAGGATTAGTCACCAGTATTTATGTAGTCAAAAAGCAAAGTATGAGGTTGCGCTTTTCACCTTGTGACCATAGACAAATGTGCTATATAACCATTAAATATACCTAATAATTGCAGTTTACGTAAACCAACAAATGAATATAAAAAAAAACACATGTATCGGGATCCATTTACATAAATAAAGTTAAAACGTCCACATGTTCACCAGACAGGCAAGTCCAGCTGTAATGCACAGATCCTATAACATCTCCTTGCACACCACCATGCTAAAGTGATCACCCTTTGCTTAAAGCGGGAGTCCGCCATTTTTTTTTTTTTTTTAAAAGCCAGCAGCTACAAATACAGCAGCTGCTGACTTTTAAAATAAGGACACTCACCTGTCCAGCGCGCCCGCGATGTCGGCACCCGAAGCCGATCTCTCGATCGTCTCTCGGGTGCTGCCGCCGCCATCTTGGGTATGGGAATCAGGAAGTGGAGCCTTTCGGCTTCATTTCCCGGCTCCCTACTGCGGATGCGCGAGTCGCGCTGCGCAATACGGATGGACCCGCTGCCTCTGGGATCTGTGTGTTTCCCAGCAGGCAGCGGGGGACTTTCGGAAAGGGGCGTAGATCTACGCCCCTTTCCGCAGAGAGCTATCCCGGAAGTGGGTGCAGTTACCTGGATTATCCAGGTAACTGCACCCCCCCTCCCCCCTGAAAGGTGCCAATTGTGGCGCCGGAGGGGGGGAGGATTCCAATGAGCGGAAGGTCCACTTTAGGGTGGACCTCCGCTTTAAGTGCTTATCCAGTGGGTCAAGAGTTGTGTGGTCCACATTCACTTCCCCATGTTATTAGATCAACTACACATTAACCATAAAAAAATTGTTCAAATATTAACAAGGATAAAATTGGAGTTTGAAGGTGCACACAATCAATGAGAATTGATATTACAAAAATATATTTTATTAAACAGACATAATTTAGAAAAAGAAAAACAATTTAATAAATAAAAAAAGAGCACAATAAAACGTAGTGGCCACAATACAAAATAATGGTTGCTTCTACATGTTTCACCACTGTTTCACAATACATTTTAATAAAATAAAAAATAATAATGATTAAAAAAAAAAACTATAATAACAACATATATAAGGACCTCAAAGAGGTCCTTATCAGATTCAATAAATCACATATTTACATAATCAACATAACATATAAATCGTCTAGTGGAAGCACTCTCATCCTTTTAAAGGAGCACAGTTCCAAGGAATCATCAGAGCCCATCAAGAGCTCCAATGAGGTGTCTGTGTGCCAAAAATGAGGGGGGGAACAATAACCCTGTAATCCCACCTGCAAAAGATTATTGCTCCTCCCTCATTTTTGGCACATAGACACCTCATTGGAGCTCTTAATGGGCTCTGAGGATTCCTTGGAACCGTGATATTTTAAAGGGGTGAAAGTGCTTCCATTAGACGATCTACATGTTATGTTGATTATGTCAATATGATTTGATGAATCTGATAAGGCTTTCTTTGAGGTCTTTATGTGTATTATTATTTTTTTTATCATTGTTATTTTTTATTTTATTAAAATAATTTTTTTGTCTTTTGTTTTGCGTTTTAGTGGTAATGTATTAAGGTCCTACAAAAGCTCCAGAAGAAGCCAGGTTTGTGAAACATCAAGAGGCAACCATTCTTTTGTATTGTGACCACTGGGCTTCATTGTGCTCTTTTTTTATATATTAAATTTGTTTTTCTTTCTCTAAATGATGTCTGTTGAATAAAAATTATATATTTATTTTCTTGCATCAGGGGACACAGCGCCATAGTAATAACTATGTGGGTTATATCGGACTATAAGGTGCTGGACACTGGCACGCCCCTTAAGGTGTGAACTTCCCCCATATAAGCCCTCCCACTACTAGGAGTCCTCATTTTTTTCGCCAATGTCTAAGGTGTTGGGCACTGAGCTCCATGGGCAGTAATCCTTTGATGAGAGCCAACCATCCTGACCAGATCTGTTCTGTCTCCGTAATGGACTAAATGAACGGTACCTGGGCCTCGTCATCCGAAGACACAAGGTTTTGCTTGCGAATGCTTTTAAGCTGGGCCCTGGGATCCAGTACTTTTTGGTAGTAAGGCCAATAAAAGTTTACTGGCAGGGTCTTCTCGCAGGTCCAGGATTGTGGGATAACCTGAGTGTACCCCTGTTCCTGAAGGTTTCCTTTCAAGGTCTCTGAGCCTAACATGATGGGCGAAGATTGGGCTTTTTATCTCTGATAAAGCCCTGCGGCAGAAAGGTAGAGGAGATTTTCTGCAAGGAATCTCTCCTTCCATGTATTAAAGCGGGAGTCCGCCGGGACTCCGCGTTTTTTTTTTTTTTTTTTTTAAAGTCAGCAGCTACAAATACTGCAGCTGCTGACTTTTAAAATAGTGACACTTACCTATCCAGCGCGCCCGCGATGTCGGCACCCGAAGCCGATCTCTAGATCGACACTCGAGTGCTGCCGCCACCATCTTGGGTATGGGAATCAGGAAATGGAGCCTTTCGGCTTCATTTCCCGGTTCCCTACTGCGCATGCGCGAGCCGCGCTGCGCAATGAGGACGGTCCCCGCTGCCTCTGGGATCTGTGTGTTTCCCAGCAGGCAGCGGGGCACTTGCGGAAGGGGACGGGCACTTGTGGAAAGGGGGCGTAATGTACGCCCCTTTCCGCAGAGAGCTAGCCCGGAAGTGGGTGCAGTTACCTGGATTATCCAGGTAACTGCACCTCCCTCCCCCCTGAAAGGTGCCAATTGTGGCGCCGGAGGGGGGTAGGAATCCAATGAGCGGAAGGTCCATTTTAGGGTGGACCTCCGCTTTAATGTTGTCATGTCATGTCTGTGTCACCACTGGTGGCTGTATTGAGCACTCACCATTTTGACCCTGGAAACAGCAGAAGCCTTCACTCTCCTCTCTTTTCAAGCCAGCTCAGGCCCTCAGGTATGAAGGAGGGTTCTGATCTCCTCCTGGGCCCCAGAGTGGCGTTTTGTTCCTTTGGATGCCAGCCCACTGCCTCCTTTTTTTTTTCTTAAAAAATAAACAAAAACGAAAAAAAAAGTTTTGTTTTTAGGGCAATTCGCGGCCGTTTTACTCCCCGCCGCTGGCCGCCATGTTGCCAGTACTCATACACTTCCCTAGTGGGAAGGGGGGCCGTTTTCGTGTGGGGGGGTGTGGATAAACGGCGTCAGACGCCGGCCACACGTGGAGGAAGTATTTTAAGCTATACAGGAAAAGCTGAAGTCTGGCGGTGGAGGGACAGAGCAGAGTGGTTGCTGGTCAGGTTGGTGACACAGGCATCCCCCTTTTGTTGACAACATTGTACTGTTTAGCTAGGATTAATAGCAGTTATTGTACTGTACTATAGCCTAGCAAGTGAAACATTCTTTTGTTGGTACTGCCTCAGCTTTGTACTGTAAGCCATGAGTGACAAAGGGACCAGGAACCCCTCTAAACATTCTAAGGGGTTAATGGTATACAACAAACTAAAAACCCTTCCAAAAAAATGTCTATCTTCCTCCCTGGGAGGTAAAAAGGAAGATACGGACAGTCAGATGAAGCCATCAAGGGTAGAACACTTCTGTCCCTGTATTTCATACAAACAGGTTTTTCTTCTACCATTTAAACAATTATTGCTATGATGTCCCTCTATAGTAGGACTAAACATAGCAGATTCCCATCTAGTCCTGTGGGCCCTTTTGTTGAGGTGCAGGAGGTTGGGGATCATGTAGATCTTCCCTAATATTGGAAGATACTTATTTTCCTCTTCAGAGGATCCTAACAGGGAAGGAGTAGCCACACAAGTCAGGTGTTAGTCTACTCCCTTACTTAACCCTTTTGTTGCCTGCCACAGGCTCTTGAGGTATCCACCACTGATAGGGTTCATTTGAATCTTCCCCACCTGGGAGTCCATTCAACAAGGTGTCCAAGAAACAAGTTCTGTAGTGCAGATCTGCAAGATGCAAAAAGCACTAAAAGTGCATAGCTATGTATTCTGAATGGGAACATTTTTATGAAAGAAATGGGAAGTTCCAGCTATTAATGCTGCAATCACCTCAATGAGCAGAGTCTCACATGTCCAGTGGATAATGCACTGATGTTAAAGGATCCAGCAAGTTAAGGTTGGATTTTGCTTTTAAAGACAAGATGTCTTTTGCAGTTCTGTCTGCAATTGGAGTAGCTCAGTCCATGAACCCCTTAACGTCTGCTCCACTATTGTGGTGGAGCATTGGAATATGGACTCCAAGGGGTTAAGGAACAGGTGTGAGATACCTGAAAGTTATGCCTGATCAGCAGACCCAGCGGGGGCTGGTGTATTTGATGCACTGTGTCTCACAGATGCTATGAAGGACTCGATCATTCAAGCCCTATGGCTTATGCTTGGACTAGTGTATTTTTGCAGAGGTCAGTGGCTGAGATATTGGTCAGCTGAAGCAACAGGTGAAAATCCATAGCCAGACTGTGTCCCTTCCTGGGGGATGACTATTTAGAGTGGATAAGTACAACAAGAGTAAAAGGAGGTTCTAACAGTTCTCCTTTATTCATGCAGCCTTTCCTATGCCTGGGGTATCTGCCTTTAGGCAGTCTCGACGGTCTCCATCGTCAGGTTCAAGAGAGAGTTCCCAGGGGCAGCACCAGGATCTCGGGGGCAGAAAACCCATGAAGCAGAATGCTAAGGCCTTCTCATGAAGAAGTACCCCCACTTGTTTGAGTAAGGGCAAAGGTCCTGTGATTCTGGCAGGAACAATGTTAAGAGCAGAGTGATTTCTGCGATTTTCTTCTCTAGGTTACATCTAGAGTTTCAAGAGCCTGGATGGCCTAGTTGGCTTTCGATCCGAGGGTTCGGGTCCTGTTTTGGGTGCTGCCTGTGGGGTCCTTGGGGCTGCTGATGCAGCAGTCTTATGCAAGAGTGTCCGTCTCCTCATAGAATGCTCCTAAGGTTCCAGAAAAAAAAAAAAAGAGGAGAAAGAAAGAGAAAGGAGAAGTGTCTCTTTCTGGTCTCCGGATCGGCTGTTATCCCAGTCGATGATATCAGAGATTCCCTTAGTGGAACAGGGTTTTTGGCTCAAACCTTTTAAGGTCCCAGAGCCAAGCAGAGAGGTAAGACCCACTCTAGATCTCGGAGATCTGAATCAGCACTTAAACATCTGATCCTTTCATAATTCGATCGTCTGTGTCCATCCTGCAAGGAGGGGAGTTGCATCTCCATGTGCCAAAGTTTCCTGCTTACCAGAAAGCTCTGCGGTTTGAAATATAAAATTATTTTTTATCAATCGTGGCACTGCCATCCGGCTTATCCACAGCACTAAGAGTGTTCTGAAAGATTCTGACACCTCCTTTAGCCAGGTTAAAGGCTCAAGGCATAGCAGTCCTAGCCTATTAGAAGATCTACCGTATATACTCGAGTATAGGCCGACCCGAGTATAAGCCGAGGCCCCCAATTTACCCCCAAAAAACTGGGAAACCTATTGACTCGTGTATAAGCCGAGGGTGAGATATGCCTGTCCATCCCTGTGTGTGTGTGTGTGTGTGTGTGTCCATCCATCCATCCATCCCTGTGTGTGTGTGTGTCCATCCATCCCTGTGTGTGTGTGTGTCCATCCATCCATCCATCCCTGTGTGTGTGTCCATCCATCCATCCATCCCTGTGTGTGTGTGTGTCCATCCATCCATCCCTGTGTGTGTGTCCATCCATCCATCCATCCATCCCTGTGTGTGTGTGTGTGTGTGTGTGTGTGTGTGTGTGTGTGTGTGTCCAGCCTACCTGTGTCCCGAGCCTCCGTCCGGTCCCGTCCCGAGCCTCCGTCCGGTCCCGTCCCGTCCCGAGCCTCCGTCCGGTCCCGTCCCGTCCCGAGACTCCGTCCGGTCCCGTCCCGAGACTCCGTCCGGTCCCGTCCCGTCCCGAGACTCCGTCCCGTCCCGAGACTCCGTCCGGTCCTGTCCCGAGCCGAGCCTCCGTCCGGTCCCGTCCCAGGATCACCGCTCTTCGTCGGCGCCCATTCCCCTGTTCAAATGCCGCGCCTCCCTGTCTGTGATAGGCGGAACACAATTTCCCAGCAGCCTGTGTTCCGCCTATCACGGACATCGTCTCATCCTCGTCCGTAGTACGAGGATGAGACGATGTCCGTGATAGGCGGAACACAGGCTGCTGGGAAATTCAGTGTTCCGCCTATCACAGGCGAAGGCGGAGCCGGAGGCGCGGCTTTTGAATTATAGAATGGCCGCTGTCTGTCTGCTCGACACGCTGATCGAGCAGGCAGACAGCGATGACTCGAGTATAAGCCGAGGGGGGCACTTTCAGCCTCAAAAAAGAGGCTGAAAATCTCGGCTTATACTCGAGTATATACGGTACTTTGAATAGTTCATTCAGTCTTAGGTCTAAAACCAGAGTCTGATCTCAGCTGTAGATAGCTGAAATCTCTAGGTTGGATCCTCAGCCTAAGAAGATTCTCTTTAGAACCATCAAGGAGGTTACTTGGGGGCTGGTTATAGATGCCATACAAAAGAAGGTATTCTTACCCCAGTCGTGAATCAGTTCCATTGTAGAACTAATTCAACTTATCAGGAAAGGAAAATTCCTTCATTTTGGCTGCAGTAGATTTTTAGGGGAAATGGTGGCCTCCTTCAAGGCCGTCCCTTACGCACAGTTTTATTCAAAGACTGCATCAAGACACCATCCTGTTGGTCTGGAATAAAGATGATTCAGGCCTTGTGTGTTTCTAATACGCTTGGCTCCCCGACATAGGTCAGAGCCTAAATTGGTGGTTGTTGTCCAGCAGGAGGGAAAATCTTTATCCTGCAAGGTGTTAACAACAGATGCCAGCCTTCTAGGCTGGGGAGCAGCCCTGGAAGAAGATTCTGTCCAGGGGAGATGGTCCAGGTTAGAGGACCTTGCTTATCAACTTTGTTGGAAGTTTCAGGCAGTACATCTGGTCATAGAATCTTGGCGGTCAGATTACAGGACTGTCCTGACAGGATTCAGTCTGACAGAGCCACGGTGGTGGCTTGCATCAAAAAAAGAGATGCATAATGTTCTAGCTTTGGCAGAACACAACACTCCTTGCCTATCGGCAATTTTAATATTTCAGGCGTACTACTTGAGACGCCAACAATTATTTCTGGGAGAATGATCTCTTCACCCCGACATCTTCCTAGCAATATGTCAGATGGGGTACTCCGGACATGGACCTGTTCGCGTCCACATTCATTAGTAAGGTCGAAAACTTTGTCAAACAAGGGGTCCGCTAGCAGGCGGAATAGACGCATTCGTCTTCCCAGGGGATCAGTTCTCACTGATCTATGCATTTCCTCCAGCTCTGCTACTTCCGTGCCTTCTCCGCAGGATTAATCAGGAACAGAAGGCTGTGATTCTGGTGGCCCTAGTGGGTCCCAGAAGATCTGAATTTATCTAGATCATAAGGAGGGCAGTTGAAGTCCTTTGGACTCTGCCATTATAGCCAGACCTTCTTGCACAGGGTCCGGTATTTCATCCTACTTTACGGACAAGGAGATTAACAGGTTTGACTGTTGAATCCCACTCTATAAAAGATTGTGGGTGATCTCTTTCAGTAATGTCTACTTTGACTAATGCCAGGAAGCCAGCTTCCATAGTCACTTACAAAAGAATCTGGAAGGCATAGGTTTCTTGGTATGGATCCAGGGGTTGGCACCCCAAGAGGTATGTCAATAGGCAGGATTCCTGCATATGGAATCTGAAATAAAGCTGGCCTTGACTTTTAACAAGAGCCAGATCCAGGCTGATGTCAATGTGTTTTCCTACGGCCTCTTGCTTCCCACTCTTGGTGCGTAGCTTATTCAGGGGGTAACACGGTTTATTCCCCTTATCAAGGCACATCTAAAGCCTTAGGATTTAAGATTGGTCTTGTCAGCTTTGTTAAATCAGCCGTTTGAACCTTACGAGAAATTCTCTTGGTTCTTTGACAAGAAAGATAATCTTTTGCTTACCATTTCTTCTGCTAGAAGAATATTGGAACTAATGGCTCTGTCTTGTAAGAGCCATATTTCATCAAGTATAGGGACGAGGTGATTTGATGTCCTCATCCTGAATTCTTACCAAAAGTGGTAACAGGTTTTCATTTAAACCAAGATATTATTCTTCATTCTTTCTCCCCAGAAGCCTTAAACTGGGGAAGAGAAAGCACTACAGTCTCTTGATGTAGTAAGAGCGATCAGAATCTATTTAAGGGTGACCGCTCAGGTTCGCAAAACACAGGTGTTGTTTGTACTGCCAGAGGGTCCAAGATACGGACAGACAGCGTCAAGATCCACTATTTTCCAGATGGGTTTGTCAAGTGATTGATCAAGCTTCAGCTTAAAGAAAAAAATCTTCCTTCTCATATTAAGAGCACATTCATCCAGGGCGATTAGTGCCTCTTGGGTGAAGCATTATCAGGCCTCTATGGCTCACATCTGTAAGACCGCAACATTGGTCTTTGGTTCAGACGTTTATCCATTTTTTTTTTTTAACCACTTAAGGACCAGGCCTCTTTTTCAGATTTGGTGTTTACATGTTTAAAACATTTTTTTTTTGCTAGAAAATTACTTAGAACCCCCAAACATTTTATATTGTTTTTTTTCTAACACCCTAGAGAATAAAATGGCGGTCATTGAAATACTTTTTTTCACACCATATTTGCGCAGTGGTCTTACAAGTGCACTTTTTTTGGAAAAAATTTACTTTTTTGAATAAAAAAATAAAACAGTAAAATTAGCCCAATTTTTTTTTATATTGTGAAAGATAATGGTACGCCGAGTAAATTGATACCCAACATGTCACGCTTCAAAATTGCGCCCGCTCGTGGAATGGCGTCAAACTTTTAGCCTCAAAAATCTCCATAAGCGACATTTAAAAAATTCTACAGGTTGCATTTTTTGCGTTACAGAGGAGATCTAGGGCTAGAATTATTGCTCTCACTCTACCAATCGCGGCGATACCTCACATGTGTGGTTTGACCACCGTTTTCATATGCGGGCGCTACTCGCGTATGCGCTCGCTTCTGTGCGCAAGCTCGTCGTGACGGGGTGTTTTTTAAAAACCTTTATTTTATTTTTTTCTTTATTTTAATTGATTTTCTTTATTTTTACACAGTTTAAAAAAAAAAAAAAAAGGATCACTTTTATTCCTATTACAAGGAATGTAAACATCCCTTGTAATAGAAAAAAGCATGAGGGGTCCTCTTAAATATGAGATCTGGGGTCAAAAAGTCCTCAGATCTCATATTTGGACTAAAATGCAAAAAAAATAAAAAAATAAAAATAAAAAAAATACATTTAAAAAAAATATACCTTTAACCTATGGTACAGAGACGAGTGGGGGCCATCTTAGCCTCACTCGTCTCCATACCCAGCTAGCGAAAGGACCCGATCGCCTCTGCCACTACCGACGGCTCCGGTAAGCGGCGGGAGGGGGGGTGGCACCTCTCCCGCCGCCGATAGCGGTGATCTCGCGGCGAATCTGCCGCGGAGACCACCGTTATCGTATAGACGACCGGCGCCTGAAGAGATGGATATCTCGGTTGTGGCAGCAGCTGCTGCCGTTACCGAGATATCCCTCTTCAAAATTAGGACGTACATCATCATGCGCTGGTCGGTAAGTGGTTAATTAAAGATCATGAGGATATTGCCTTTGGGCACAGCATACACTGCAGGCTGGCAGTCCTCTGGCCTCCTGTTTCCTTGATTCTGTCTCCCCCCTTCAGTTTCCATTGCTATGGGACATCCCACATAGTTATTACTATGGCGCTGTGTCCCCTGATGTAAGAAAAGAAAATAGGATTTTTAAAACGGCTTACCTGTAAAATCCTTTTCTTTGATGTACATCAGGGGACACAGAGGTCCCTCCCTTCTTCTTCTTATACACTTTGATTGCTTGGCTACAAAACTGAGGACTCCCAGTAGTGGGAGGGGTTATATGGGGGAAGTTCACGCCTTAAGGGGCGTGCCAGTATCCAGCACCTGATAGTCCAATATAACTCACATAGTTATCACTATGGCACTGTGTCCCCTGATGTACATCAAAGAAAAGGATTTTACAGGTAAGCTGTTTTAAAAATCCTATTTTCTGTAATATCAATTCTCATTGATTGCATGCACCTTCAAACTCCAATTTTGTCCTTGTTAATATTTGAACTAATTTTAAGGAGGTGGTGTATATAGTGAAATTTCCAACCTCAAATACTTCATCCCATAAAAAAATTGTATTGCTTTGTCTGTTGATGACCATTTGTCACAGTTCAGGAAAAAGGCACACTAGAGATAATGAATACAGCAACTGTAATTGCCATAATCTTAATTGAATGGCTAGATTGGTGGAAGTTGTTTACATTACCACGAGAACCTTCTCCTAATCCCTAGATCTCACACTATTCACCCTCGTCCCCAGTCTTCACCCATGCCTCCCAGGCATCCTCTGGGAACACATCTGGAATGTGCCCAGAGCTCAGCAGTGTGTGATGTACTCTTTCCTCTTATTTTTAAACAGTATTCAGCTACCAATTAAGTTATATGGCACCTAGGAAGATGGATGAAAGTCATCACTGTAGGTGCCCTGTACTGCTAAGTGTGGGTCCCAACTACCCCCCCAGACAGATGGCTGCTTAATACACATCACTTTTGGATAGTCTCCCTCCCTTTCTACCTGATGACATGCCATGCCAACAGAAAGGGGGACCCAGGGGTTCAAGGGTAATCAAGTTCAACCCATTTGTGGCTAAACTGTAACTGCAGACATTTGGAAAAAACAACGTAGGAGTGATTTGATCTCATTGCTATGAGCCATAAACAATAATTTATTTGCTATAGTGCACTCATATAGTCATTTCAAATCAAAGTGCTAGAAGCATGGAATCCTTGCATACATTTAGCTAAATTATAGAGTGCACATGTGTACACATCCGAACTTCAACTAAGTAACATATCAGGGATTCCTCCTAATGTACATTTCTTTATCGTACATCCTGGGACGCAGGATATTTTCATCTCCCTAACAATAGGCCCTGTTGCCACTTTCAAGTGAGGTGTGTTTTTTTTTTTTCCTCCCCATCTAGTGTCTTAGATGATGGTCATGTCTGTGCGGTCTCAGCATGCAAAAGTAGCTAGTGTCTTGACCGTTTCATCTGGAATTAGACATCTAGCACATTTTCCAAGGGCTTTTCTGTGCTCAGAGGAATAGTACCCAGACTCTCTCTGGACTTGTTGGGATGGCCTTCTAACATTGATTGACAGTAACGGCTTGGCCTTCCAGAATGAGACCCTGTGCAATGATATATTGCCTTGTGAACTGGTAGGGTGCTTTACAGGTTCAGGTTAGTGATCCCCAGCTGTGGAGTAAAGGCTCTTGAGGAGTTGCCCTACAATGATGGGTGAAGTTTGGACCCCCTATGGCATGGACTGTTGCATGTCCTAACGTAGTACTTGCTGGTAGCGCCCTCTGGTCAATCCCGCAAACAGAGAAGGAAGCAATGCAACATAGCTTGTGGTTACAAACCAAAATTTCAGAGCTGCCTTCCTCCATGCATTATGCTTTCAAATGTTTCTTTTGAATGCTCAAAAAGACTTGCTCTTTTGCAAGCTCTGTTATCTTTTAGCTCAAAGAATGATCTTTTGGGTAAAAGGATTTGTGACTTCTACTCAAACCTTTTCGTGGTCCTGAAACTACACGATGATGTTCATCCCATCTTGGATCTCAAGAGACTCAAAGTTTCTATGAGTGAGAAAGTTCCAGATGGAATTGGTGTGGTAAGTGGTGGCTTCTCTCCAGCAAGCAGACTTCCTGGCATTAGTGATTATCAAAGATGTTTACCTGCACGTTCCAATCTTTCCACCTCACCTAAGGTTTCTGTGGTTTGTTGTTGAAATGAATGGTCTCACCACAAGGTCTCTTAAACTCCAGTCTCTTGTTGCTTCAAGCCCAAATCAAAAGTCCTTTTTTAATTCTGGTAAAAAATGCTGGATTCTGCAAATAAACATTTCATTCTCTGTAAATACATGAAAGTTTTGCTTTAAACAAAATACAGGGATTAGAAAGGAACAGCCGGATAATATTGGCTGAATATATTATTGGATTCATGTAGCTTTGATGCTCTGCTGGATACATATACATTAATTAATGATGACCGATCCCTTTTCAATAAAGCTTATCCCACATTATGTCTAAATATGTGTTCAGTCCCATTATGGGCGCAAAATTTGTCAATTTTCTTCTGAGCAGCAATTTATGACAGAAAATCATTGCAGTAGTAAACAGAGCCTAGTGCTGCTTTGGCTTTTTGACAGACATAAATCTGCTTACACAACACGGTTTTAAGACAGAGAAACATTTTACTGCTTTTAACAAGTTCTCAATGTGCTACATGGGAGTTCATTAGGATGCAGGAAAATGCTTTGCAAGCAGAATGGATTTAATGATTGGTTTGTGAGGTCAGAGCAAATAACATGGCCAGAGAATTTCTCACACTTGCAAATCTGAGCAACGCAGAGGCCATATTGCACTACGAGGGGCACCTTAATGTATATCCCACTATGGGCTTGTTGCATCAAATGTCAGTAACCTGAGCAGTAGAGCTGTTGTAATTATTGCTTAGATTTTCATGTTATTTAATGTACCACTGTGAGGGCTTAGGAACAGAAACAACACAATAGGTTCCATGCAAAACATTTATATAAACACAGGCTGTAGAGTCAGCAATCTAAACCGTGTTATCCTGGCCGAAACTGGACCATCTCCTGCTGTAAAATCCATGCTGAGGGGTTGAGGTCCACAACCTGCAGGTGTAACCATAGGAGCCTGCTTACAAATTTTCTCTCCAGTAGTTAACCGCATACATAGTCCCAGTGCAGCAAGCAGTAACTATAATGGGATCTCTGCTAAATTGGTAGGCAGGAGTTCCAGCAAAACTGCAGCTCAAGAGTATATTCACAGCTTATGCGAGCAGATATTTTAAACTCTTTTTCAGAAAGTCTCTTTACTGTGACATGTGGGGGAATTGATTTAATACATTTGATTAGGTTCTTCTGCCATGTAGACACCGAAAGTGACAGATTTGACAGGAGAATAGAAAGACAGGTGGGAGAGGATGAGTATACTAAAGGCCCATACACACGATCAGACTTTTTGACAACAAACATGCAAATTAGCTGTTTTGGAGCAACATCCGACTGTGTGTACGCTCCATCGGACAAACTTTTTTGGTTTTCATCGGTCTTTTGTTGGCTGTGCGAACGGACAAACTTTCTGGCAACAAAAGTCCGATGGAGCAAAGTCTGATCGTGTGTACAGAAAACCATAGGACTTTTGTACAAAGTACAAACAGGCATGCTCAGAACCAATGCAAAAGATCAGACAACAATACAGAAGTTGACCAAAGGTGGCGGTAAAGAGCAGAAAAACCACGTGATTTGGTGAAAGTTGGCTGAAAAAGTCCTGCTGTGTGTATGCAATACAAGTTCAGGGCCGACGCCCTTTGTACAAAAATCCAAGGGAAAGTTTGTACAAAGTCCTATCGTGTGTATGAGGCTTTAGATTTACTTCTCCAACCTGGTCTTTGAGGGCCCATTCAGAAACATGGAGCTGTGTTGCCCAACTTGCTGCACTGGTATGCACTAAAAAAAAAAAAAAAAAAAAAAAAAAACACAGAACCTGATTTATTTTTGCATGGTGCTCCTACCTGCAGGTAAGGCATATCTGAGCAATGTAGAGCATAACAGTAAGATTGACATTTGGGGGAGAGAAAGCACTGCAATGCATGTTAACAGCGCATTGCAGAATGCGTTAAACTGCATACTAGCACAATTATCATAAAAAAGAGAACATGCTTACTGTGGTTTAAATGGACCCTAAAAGTTTCAAGTATAACCACTATATAACTGATGGCATTCAGTATATTAAAGAGACTGTACTGTAATTTTTTTTTATATTCATGTAAATTATATCAACTTGATGTAACTATATGAATGTATTGTTATAAAATATTTTCCATGTACGTAATAATATAACTGTTTGTTTTGTAGGTGAAGCCTGTATAAATGTGAAAGTCACATCAGAAACTGCTTATGGACAACCCCACTATGAAGACTCAAAATGATGTGCTCATAGAAAACACACTACATATCCTAATGTAAGTTTTTTTATTTTTTTTACTCCACGTGCCTTTTTATTTATGATTTTCTATATATTTATAGGCAGGAACAAGCTGGCAAAAGTGACAGCAGCAGGGGTTGGGAAAAGCTATAACATTGCCAGGTTGTGTGTGTGTATGTGCATATATATATATATAATATATATATATATATAGCATTCATATATGCATGAACTGCATACAGTTATCAAAATTTAATATTTTTCACATAGTTTCATAGTTAGTAAGGTTGATTAAAGACACCAGTCCATCCAGTTCAACCTGAGTGAGTTTCTACAATTGTCCCTATCTCTGTACATTGCACACTCACATCGGTCCCTACCCTCAAGGAGCCCACAATCCAAGGTCCCCATTCATATACTAGGGCCAATTTTGGACAGAGGCCAACTAACCTACCTGCATGTCTTTGGATTGATTTGTCAAAATAAAGGAGTCATTGTCGAATTGGGGTATTTATATATTTTTTATTAATTTCTTAATTTTATTATACTGAAGTTTGATGGTTGATTATGTGGCAAACGCAAGGTAAAAAAAACAAACAAATATGTGGCAGTATACAAAATGTAAAATACACATTAAAAATACAGTGACAAGACCAGTTACCTGATTGCAGTGTAGATTGGAAATCAGAAGGGTTAGGTTGAGTTAACAGCCAGGAACCCAAGACCTTTCTAATCCGTACAATTGTGCAACCATACTACAGTGTATAGAAGTCTTTTAAAAATGTATTTTATTTTTTTACTTTTTTTTTTTGCCATAAGTTTTTGGAAAATATGGGAAGAAAATGAAAATATTTGTGTATTTTTTATTTTTTTTCTTTCTGCAAAGTTGGCAAATAATAATATAATAATATAGCATTGTTTAGCTTCACCTACAGCAGAAACAGTTCTGAAAAACCAAACAGGCCTCTTTTGGTAGGAGGGTACATATCAGGGAAGTGCCTCTCTTGTACAGCCTGTTTGCTGCATCAGATCGAAGGTTTTTAGGTGCTGTGCTTCCTGGTACATTATATGTTGCAATCTCTTGATAGTTTAGGTAGTAACCAGATCTTCCTGCGGACTTTTTTTTATATATGTAACAGGATCTTCTGGTTGCCTGGTAGGGCTTCATTATCTGCTCTTTGAAATATATTCTACCCATATATAGATTATATTTATGTACACAAATAGGTTTGTGCACCAAATCTTCCCTAAATTTCATACTGAGGTACTGTCAGGACTAGGTCTGAACCGAACCTGCAGTGTCTCTTCTTGCTGATCCGCCTGAGATGCTGGACAGCTCCCTAGACAATCTTGCCCTAAACCTTGTTTCTCTGCAACATTGAACCATTTATAAAAATGTCCTATTTCTCACCTCACCTTCCAGGATGGCAACACATGAGAGATGAGAGGCTCCTCCCTACAGGAAACACAATCAGTTCACAGTTGTTTAACCACTTACTGCCTGCCCACTGTCAAATAACGGTTGGGCGGTGTCGCTCTCGTTCTGGGTGGATGCCATATGACGACCTCCCAGAGCGACTGCTCTCGCGCGTTGCTGGGGGCAAGCAGCGCAGCGATCGACCCCGATCTGTGTAAAGAGCCGTGGCTCTTTAACCATGTGATCTGCTGTGTCCAAATCACAGCTGGTCACATGTAAACCCGGAGATGCTTGTAATGAGCTCTCCTTGCCTCACACTGACAGAGTGTGAGGAGAGGAGAGCGAATCAGTGGCATCTCCTCACTGGGGACAGCTAGGTATGTAATCAGGGCACTGATCATCAGTGACCTGATTACAATTAGGTGCCAGCAATGATTGCCCACCACTGCCAGCAATCAGTGTAAATCAGTGCCCAAAATTTCTACCAATCTGTGCCCACAAGTGCCAGCAATCAGTGGCCATTAGAGTTGCCAGTCAGTGCTGGCTATCACTGCTGCCCATCAATGCTCATCACTGCTACCCATCAGTACCCGTCAGTTTTTGAGAAAAATTACTTATTTATAAAATGTACTGACAGAAACTAAGAAAAACTTTGTTTTTTTTTTCAAAATTTGGGGTCTTGTTTTTTCCTAAAAAACAAAACAAACAAAAAAACCAAGGCGCGATTAAATACCACCAAAAGAATGATCTATTTGTGTTAAGAAAATTATTACAATTTCACATGGTTACATTGTAGTATGGCCGCGCAATTGTCATTCAAAGTGTGACAGTGATGAAAGCTGAAAAATGGCCTGGGCAGGAACATGGTGTAAGTGCCCTGTATTGAGGTAGTTAAAAGGTCCCACCTTTCCCCTTGTCCCTCAGGATTGATTGTATTTCTCCCACAGCGAAACTTTTTTTTTTTTTTTCTCTGACCAGAAAGAGAGTCGGATGGTATCCCTGTGAGCCAGGTTTAGGAATGCCGGTGAGGGCTGCACTAACCTGCCGCCTCAGAGCTTCTCACAGGTCACCCCCAATGGCATTTGTGCAGGCGGTCTGTAGATATTCAATACCCCCCCCCCCCCCCCCCGCCATTGCACGCCAATTAGCAGCTCAGGTCTCCTCCTGTCTTCCCTGTGTGCAGCGGGCAACATTTTGCTGAGGTCCAAATGATGCAAGACACCAAGGGGGGGACTTAACGAGCTCCAAGCCTTGTTCTCACGATCCAGGAAGTGGGCCTAAAGTGTTGAGGAGACACCGGACCCATGTGGCTGCAGAGCTTGAAGCTTTCCTTTCTCACCAAAGCTCAGTGAGCTGCAAGGAGCTGAAAGTCTGTCTGAATCCACCTCATGGAAGAAGGATGGAAAGACCGCACAGGTGGTTGCAGGCAAGAGCGAGTGGGGCCGGGTAAGTGCCATTTACCTACTATGAGGGTGATGCCAGATTAAGAAGTAATCCCCGGTAAACCCCCATGCTCTCACCTCCTGGGGATGGGGGCCTGTAGCCACGATACAGGGGGCAGGAAGAGTGACTGTTGGTGGTTCCCTCTTCTCTTGCAGATTCCCCAAGCGGAGCGCAGGAGGTCTCTGACAGACCACCTTCTACATCCGCTAGCACTAGTCGGGGCCCCAGATAAGGGGGGAGTCAGGGGTGTTCAAATCCCCCCCCCCCCCGAGCATCCTGGCAAAATGCCCAGACAGTGCCCCTGTTGTTTAGCCTAATCGTCAGCACAGTAGAAGCAATCAGAGTTTCGGAGTGCACAGCCACCCCCATACTATTGTACCCCATCCCCTCAGTTTTATAAGGGGTCCCCCAAAAAAGCATGAAATTACTGCGAGGTCTTAGCAGCCAGGAATTGAGAGTGCAGGTTGAGGGAACTCCTAGATTCCTCCTCGATGTATCATATGACACAGCTGAAGGTAGACTGGGAATACAGAAATTTTCCTACTCCTTTTTCCTGTGCTGAATCTGAGGTCTGGTAAGTGGGGAGGCATGTAATTTCTGTTTTGGGAAGGAGGAAGTGAGAATTTCAGTCCGGGGGAGTTTCTTTTGGTGGGGAGTTAAGTAACGGGGGATGGGTTTGCTTTTGGAGAAGGGGGGAGTTTCTTGTAAAGAAGTTTACAGGGGGTGGTTAATGGCAGGGATTTTCTTCTGGGAGGGTGTTTGGATGAAGGGAGCTTTTCTTCATAATTAAGAATCTTTGCTGGGGGAGAGGGAGACATTTTTGCTTTGGGGGGTCGATTTAGGGACAAAGGGGTTTCATTTTTGGGGGTATATTTGAGGGAGGGAGATATTTTACAGTGGGAATCTTTGCTTGGGGAGGGAGGGTTTTTAGGAGGGAGAGAGGGATCTTTTTTTTTCCTTTTAAAAGAGATGTTCTTTTTTTTTTTAATTATACATACCTAGGTGGATGGCGCATCGATCCAATGTTGCATCTGTCCCCAGCTGCTTCTAAGACCAACAGCAGAGCGATTAAAGACCACTGATCACTCAGTTCTCAGCCTTCAATGAGCAAAGAGTGGTGACTGTCAGTCCCTGGCTCTGCCCCCCCTCATTGCAATGCCAGGCTGTGGAGGGGGCAGGAGCGACTGGCTCAGGGTCCTTGCGGCTCACTGAGAGGGTGAGTGAGCTACCAGGCATCTGGGTGATTCCTGACTTTAAAGTTAAGATCTTTCCACAGCTGTGGACCTGCTGAGCGATGTCAGCTGGCAGCGGGCTATAGCTGTCACAATGGGTCACAAAAGTACAGAACGAACTGCACTCCTCCCCAGGAGAAGTACAACCAAGCGGTATGCCGCTTCAGAGCACATGCACCGGTGACATCACTGGCAGCTTTCCATGTGAAAATCTCCTAAACACCACATGTTCAGGAAATATTCACTGTACCTACAGGTAAGCGTTATCATAGGCTTACTTGTAGGTACAAGTTCAAAAGCTGGATTTACTACATTAAGACTGAATAAAAGCAAACCATATTGACCAGTTGGAAAGGGCATGATCCTGTGGTAGGCAGTGCACAATAATTTTTTTTCATCTCTTAAAACATTTCATAAAATTTCTTAGGACACAGTGTAAGGTTTAAATAAATCACTGAATTTACTGCCCACTACAATATGTTGCCCCTTGTACCTGCTCAACTTGCACAGTAAGGTTATCTAAAATCCAGTCTTGGGTCTCATTCATACATCCTATTTGACCATGGTGCAGCAAGTATACTGCAAATACCTGCACCTGGGATCTCAGATGTTCTAATATCTTTTCAGCCTATCACTCAGGTGAACAGGCTGAGCAGCTGACAAAAAAATATGGGATCCTGGCTGTAGGTATTCATGGTATATTTGCCATTCCATGGGCATTTAGAATATGAATGAGATCTAAAGCCTGGTTCACACGGTAAGTTTTGTTTAGTTCCATCCAGCGGGCTGAACAAAAAAATAAAACGAGGGAGGTAAGGAGGAGCTTGCTGTACTAATGAGTACACTACCGCACCACAACTGCGTGCATTGTGTTCTATTCAGTTGAATGGGTATACATTTTGCTGCGCTGCATTGCAAAGCCTCATGGCCCCCCTCTGCTGTCGCGTGTTTTTACTGTACCTCCCCCAACATTAAAGAGTAAATTATGCCTTTAAGTTTGAAAGACCTGAAACCCCTCCCCGGGAAAAACAAATATATATATATCTACGGCCCTGGCACTAGTGCCTGTAAAAAGTGCAGTAACTGCAGGGAAAGATTGTCTAAATCTCACACCAAGCCATTTTGTTATAGGTATGTTAACAAACTGGCTGGAAAAGAGGCCTCAGGATTAATGAAAGATTTTCTTAAATCTGTTCAAGGGAATGTTGGCCACTATTTAATCTTTCCGCATTCCTGTACCCACGCCTCAGGTGGTAGACTCAGAGAAACTCACCCCTAAAGAGGGTAATGGCCTTGGCCTCCCCTCCTCCCTTCCTTTTAAAAATAAGTTTGGATCCCAGAAGAGGTGTGGGGGTAGCTACTGGGGCAGTGCACACAGCCTAACTTGGCAGCTCCCTAGTTGGGAAGGCAACTTGGAAGGGGTTGATTTTTGGCCGCTATCCTTTTCTCATGCGGCCTTGAGAGAAAAACAAACCCTGTGGCAAAGGGAAAGACAACAGTGGTGAGTTCTTCACATTTTTGCCTTGGGAGATTAACGGCAGAATCTCCAATGGCAGCCTGGTGGTTTCTGGGCATTGAGATAGGACTCCCTCCCTCAATACAGGGTGCTACTGTCCTTGCCCTTGGGTCTGGGAACAAATAGCCCAGAAGCTTTAGCTAGACCAGTGTTTCTCAATTCCAGTCCTCATGGCCCACTAACAGGTCATGTTTTCAGGATTTCCCTCAGATGAAACAGCTGGGGTAATTACTAAGGCAGTGAAACTGATCAAATCACCTGTGCAAAATAATGGAAAGCCTGAAAACATGACCTGTTAGTGGGCCATGAGGACTGGAATTGAGAAACACTGAGCTAGACCAATGTCCACAGCTCCCTTTTACCTCAGGGAATGCTGTGGATATTGCAACATTTAGTTGCCAGCCTCTCACTATAAATCCATCAATAAGGATAAATGTAGTGAAGAGTTGAGACACAAATGGTCTCTTATAGGCTATCTCTGCCATTAAGCAAATTACACATTCTTAAAGGGTTAATTGAAGGGATGTGAAGTGGTCTGCAGGTACGTGGTAATTGCAGGAGTAATAGAATAGATTTCCTCTGGTCAGCGATGCACACCAAGTAATCTGAATATAGTAGGGCGGCTGCTATGAATCTGGCATGTAGCTGCAAGAGGGATTGTTTAGAGGTTTTTGGCTTTTAAAAGTCTGTTGCCTAGTTTTTCCCCATATGGGGGTGGTGGGGGGGGGGGGGGATACAGCAAGGGGTACCCTTGTGAACATATTCTCTTTGGGGGTGTTGCTTGGTATGTGTAACATCTTATCAAGCTCCAACCTATTCATTCCTCCTTACACTGCAGTTATATCTGTAGGTGTGCAAGAGTTAATCGGGACCTCTTGTGGTCTGAGCTATAGCCCACCCTTTGGATGAATTGGAAGCATACATTATCCTGCAACCCTTAATTGACGGGTTCTGGTGCAAACCTCTATGCAAGAGCTACATATACTAACTTGTATCTAATGATTGCTCTTTAAGCCCTACAGGTGTCTGCCTCCAGGTTAAGATTGTAACCACCTCTTCTTGAGGCTGGCTTAATTTATCTCTAGGTCGTTAGGACCTTAGATGCTTGGGAGGCTTGGACTCTTTCACCTGTGTGATAAAAGTGTGTTTGTGGCAAACTACACCTACTCATACATTGACAGTGGTAGACCAAATGCTATTACTACTGTGGGGTATTCACACACCTTAGACTTCCATTATTTGGAACTACCCTGCTTCCCCTCTAGTGGTTGAAGGGTTAGTATATAGAGTCCAGGCTATGTCTGTGGTAGATTTTACTCTTTGCTGGCCAGTTGAATATACCATGACTCTGACTTCATGCTTTGTCTGGTTGTACATCAGAAACGCACAATGTGGAAGTTATTTGTGTTTTTTTCTGATTCAGAAACACCATATGTCTGGTTGTCTTGCTGCTCATCAGAAATACGAAACAGTAAGTGATACTGTACTTTGTTGCATTTCTGTTGATCATAAGATTGTACCCTGTTGCTAATCAGACATGCCCAGCATTTAACGTTGATAGCGACTTTTCTGTTATAGAACTGTACACTGTTCCTAACAAAAAAATGCACAGCATTTGAAGTTGCTAATGACATTTCTGTTGGTCATATGGCTGTACACTGTTGCTAATCAGAAATACACAGCATTGATGTTTGCCTTTTCTGTTATGACCGCACCGTGTTACTAATCAGAAAGGCACAACATTGAGAAGGTACCTTTTCTGTTTTCATATTAGTTAGACAACTGTACCTTGTTGAGCATCAGCAATACGCAGCAGTGTCCTTCTGTCCTTATATTGCTTTTCTTTCCACACTTTAGAAATACACAACACTAGAAGTTTCTGTCTTTTTTTTTACATTTGGCTGCACATCAGACTACGCAACAGTGAAGACCGATATAATGCAGACATTTTGATGGGGACAGTTTGATGGGGCAGTTTTTATAGGGGCAATATGATGGCCTTTTGATGGTGGCAGTTTGATGGCAGCAGTATAATGGGGCAATTTTAATGGTGGCAGTGTGATGGTGGCAGTATAATGGGGCCATTTTGATGGTGGCAGTATGATGGGACCATTTTGATGGTGGCAGTATGATGGGGCAATTTTTAATGGTGGCAGTATGATGGGGCAATTTTGATGCTGGCAGTATGATGGGGCAATTTTAATGCTGGCAGTATGATGGGGCAATTTTGATGCTGGCAGTATGATGGGGCAATTTTTATGGCGGCAGTATGATGGGGCAATTTTGATGGCGGCAGTATGATGAGGCAATTTTGATGGTGGCAGTATGATGAGGCAATTTTGATTGTGGCAGTATGATGGGAGAAATTTGATGGGGCAGCTCCTGCAAAAGGTAATTACGTTTTAAAAGATACTGATTGTAAATGACATCCCTTGTTTCTGTGCAGATATATACACATACATACAGTATCTCACAAACGTGAGTACACCCCTCACAATTTTGTAAATATTTTATATCTTTTCATGTGACAACACTGAAGAAATTAAACTTTGCTACAATGTAAAGTAGTGAGTGTACAGCTTGTATAACAGTGTAAATTTGCTTAAACCCCCTGAGGAAGATACGTCATACCCGAGTATCGACATGTGTAGGGGAGGGGACAGGACAGAGTGAAAGACAGTACACCTGCCTAAATGAGATAAAAGCCATACCCTTACTGTTTGCAGTATTTTGTTGAACTCTATGAAGTACGGTGCACTGACGCACCTTATACATGTGTCAGGAACCATGAAACAGACAGAGACAGAAGTACAATCAAATCAAACTTGTTTATTAATAAAAATAAAAAGGTAAATAGGAAAAAGCGTAGTCAAGCAAGCCAGAGTCCAGTAGCCAGATCGGGTAGTCAGCCAGTCCAAAGTTCATAAACCAGATCTGGTAATCAGCCAGTCCAGACGTCAGGGATCCAAGGAGAGCAACTGCAAGCAGGATGGAAGCCAGGAGGGAGGTTAGCAAGCCAGTCTTGAAACAACAGCAGGAAATGGTTCCTAGTGATTTGACCAAACATGAAGGCAATGGAGAAATGAGCTGGAAGACTTTAAATAGGCAGACCAGACAAGCATCATCGGGAACAGCTGGTAACTGTGGAGAGAGAAGAGAGCTAGCAATTAGCCGACAGCTGAGTTGCCAGCCCAGAGGAGGGCAACTTGTCTTCAGCAAACAGTTTACGGGCTTTCTTGTGCATCATCTTTTAGAAGAGGATTCCTTCAGCTATGCAGACCAATTTGATGCAGTGTGTGGCGTATGATCTGAGCACTGACAGGCTGAACCCCCCCCCCCCACCCCTTCAACCTCTGCAGCAATGCTGGCAGTACTCATACGTCTCTTTCCCAAAGATAACTTCTGGATATGAAGCTGAGCATGTGCACTCAACCTCTTTGGTCGACTATGGCGAGTCTTGTTCTGAGTGGAACTTGTCCTGTTAAACCACTGTATGGTCTTGGCCTCTGTGCTGCAGCTCAGTTTCAGGGTCTTGGCAATCTTCTTATAGCTTAGGCCATCTTTATGTAGATCAACAATTCTTTTTTTCGGATCCTCAAAGAGTTATTCACCATGAGGTGCCATGTTAAACTTCCAGTATGAGAGAGTAAGAGCAATAACACCAATTTTAACACACCTGCTCCCCATTCACACTTGAGACCTTGTAACACTAATGAGTCACATGACACCGGAGAGGGAAAATGGCTAACTGGGCCTCACTCTGTACTCACTTTTGTTGCCAGTGATTTAGACATTAATGGCTGTATGTTGAGTTATTTTTAGGGGACAGCAAATTTACACTGTTATACAAGCTGTTCAATCACTACTTTACATTGTAGAAAAGTGTAATTTCTTCAGTGTTGTCACATGAAAAGATATAATAAAATATTTTAGGACTGTAGAAATTAAAGATGAATTCCTCGATTAATCAATACTTTTTTTGTATTTTGATCTTTTGATCGGTACTCACCTCTCCGTTGGCTTCCGGGTCTTCAGGGAGTTCCATCGGAGATCCGGTAATATCACGGACATCGATGTCACTGGACTCCTCCCCCCTTCCCCATGTGCCTCCGTCTGCTAACGAAGGGAAGGTGGGAGGAGTCCGGTGACGTTGAAGTTCTGATTGAAAGTAACACATACAGGGAGGAGCTACACATGACGTCACCCACTGCTGCCCTATGGAACTAATAGGATTGTTGGCTTTACATGCTGTGTTTTTATCATCTTTATGTGAGTAGTTTGTGTTTGAACACAAAAATTAAATCGTATACTTAAGCGGCGAGCACTTAGATCTTTTCTTTCTACCTATGACCTGTCGTCCTTGATGAGATCTAAGGAGACGTGAGAGAAGTTTATGGTCCTTGTTAACCCTTTTGATACCCGCTTGCATGACCACCTGTTTGCACAAGGGTCCATGCCATAAGGTGAGAGTGATTAGTTAGACCGGAGGTCAAGGGATTGTCTCGCTACTGTGGGAAAAAAATTACTTACGTCAGTGCTACAGTTTGACTTTAAAACTTATTTGTGTGAACTGTGAAGTTAAGTCATGGATTGTGGAAACAAACTAGTGTCGGGTGATTGTATATAGTGTATACCACATTTACCACTGACTAATGCAGAGCTGCAATGCAAGGAGATCAGCTAAAAGTAGTTGGATCTGTATGTGCATTATAATTAATCGAAATTAGTCGATTAATTGATTTAAAAAAAACGATTAATCAAACGCGAAAATTTTAATCAGTAACAGCCCTAAAATATTTACAAAAATGTGAAGGGTGTACTCACTTTTGAGAGACACTGTAAATAACATGATTTTATATATATATATATATATAATATATATATATATATATATATATATATATATGCACAGAAACAAGGGATATCATTTACAATTAGTATCTTTTAAAAAGTAATTAGCTTTTGAAAGAGCTTTTTGTATTTCTAGATTTATTATCTTTGTAAATGTAGATGAACTTCCTTTTTCCTGGAGGGGTAGGAGAGGTTTCCAAAGCTAAGGGGTGGCAACTTCCTCTGACACTGCTGTTGCTATTGAAACTTGACCTGAAACCTATTACACTGCTCATACTGCAAGTTTCGGAGGTGCATGCTGGATGGCCACAGTCTGCTGGGACTTATAGACCATTTGTAATGAACTGTGACCCCTATATTGGCTCTAGCAGCCCCTGTGTACACATTGGTGTTACACGCATGAATGCTGACATAAAATGTTAAATACTGGTCTTCTGTTGATTTGATGCTGCACATTTGCATGTTTTATGAAATGTATGCATTTTTACATATGAATTGTATTATAACAGTATATTTATATTCATTAACGATACAAACCTCTATGCTCCAGATGAAGTGGACTGTTGGTATAAGAAACGCATCAAGAGCCTACCCCATTTTTCATTGTCATGCAGATATTGTTTAATATTGTATTGATATATAATGTACGAATTATGTAATCTCCATTTATTTTAGTACACTTGGTGAGCAAATATGGAGGTTATTAATTAATGTAATCTTTAAAAAGCACCATCAAAATATAAGCTTTTAACAAATGGCAAATCAGAATTATATTTTAAGGTCAATTTTGTAATAACCCTAACTCTTACTCTAAACGTCTCATTTGTAATTGTTTTTCTTTGCTGTAATTTCTATATAAGTTCTTGCATACAATGCAAATTGTAATAGCTATACATTTCAGTACTGTTGCATATTTATATATATAAGCTGTGGCCAAGACAAGTTTAATAAGGCTTCTGAAATAAAGGAGTTTGCCAAGAAAGCGTGGGGAAAATGATTGAAACAAGAGTAGAAAAGACTGTTAGCTGGCTACAAGACGATGTTTTGAAATTGTGATTTCTTCCAAAGGAAGGCTGCTTTATAGGGTATCCAAATTTTTGCATGTGCCACATTTTATAATCAATTGTGTTTCTAGTCTTTTAAATACAGCAAATAAATAGTAACTAGATTCACATGTTCAAAAACCCATCAATGTGCAGGTCTGTGAGCTTCAGAGAACTTTGCCTTCTCATTGAGAATCACCAAAACATGTAACTTGACAAAGGTTGACCAAACTTTTGCAAAAGACTTATTAAACCCCCAGCTGTGAAAGGATTTAATGCTTCTGCTAGTAACAGTCATGAACTCTAGTTAAACTTGAAAATATCCACACTGAGAATTCTTATAAGTAAAAAATAGAGATTGCCTATAAAACCTAGTAGACAAAAGGGTTTAGAGGTTGAACCAAATTTAGATTTATACCTATTCCATATGGTAAGACCTTGTAACGTAATATCATCTGACTTTTTTACATTTAGATTTGACACTGTCAGGAAACCACATCAGGAAAACCAAATTGACTGGGGAAAATGTTAAAGAATCACATTTACTAAAGGTTTAGTATCTGGCAGAAAGTAGCATCTGACCAAGGCTTAAAATCCATGTTGTTTTTATAGCGTGAGCCCAGAGTATAATAATTTTCAAGAGAAAACGGGGCCTAAATGAATAAGCACTAGCATTTGATATGTCTAGTGCTTAACCCATGTTTTCATAGGAAGATTGGAGTTTTCTACAGTACAAAAAATCTAAAAAAAATTTCAACAAGCCATACCATACACAAAACCAGAGGGTAATTACCCGACATACCCCTGCCTGTATGCCAGTTGCCATAAGGCAGATGTTTCACAAGCAGAGACAAATAAAATCCCTTCTTCCCTAAAAGAAGAAAAAATGCCCACCCCCAGTCTGTGCTGAAGGAGTAGTGTTGCCGCTCTGCATATCCTGTAGTCCAGAAGTACAATATCTCACAAAAGTGAGTACACCCCTCACATTTTTGTAAATATTTTCTTATATCGTTTCATGTGACAGCACTGAAGAAATTACACTTTGCTACAATGTAAAGTAGTGAGTGTACAGCTTGTATAACAGTGTAAATTTGCTGTCCCCTCAAAATAACTTAACGCGCAGTCATTAATGTCTAAACCTCTGGCAAAAAAAGTGAGTACACCCCTAAGGGAAAATGTCCAAATTAGCCCAATTAGCCATTTTCCCTCTCTGGTGTCATGTGATTCGTTAGTGTTACAAGGTCTCAGGTGTGAATTGAGAGCAGGTGTGTTAAATTTGGTTTTATCACTCTCACTCTCACTCTCTTACTCCTCACTGGAAGTTCAACATGGCACCTCATGGCAAAGAACTCTAAAGAGCTGCAAAAAAGAATCGCTGCACTACATAATGATGGCCTAGGCTATAAGAAGATTGTTAAGACCCTGAAACTGAGCTGCAGCACAGTGACCAAGACCATACAGCGGTTTAACAGGACAGGTTCCACTCAGAACAGGCCTCTCCATGGTCGATCAAAGAAGCTGAGTGCACGTGCTCATCGTCCTATCCAGAGGTGGTCTTTGGGAACAAAAAGATGTATAAATGCTGCCAGCATTGCTGCAGAGGTTGAAGGGGTGGGAGGTCAGCCTGTTAGTGCTCAGACCACACGCCGCACACTGCATCAAATTGGTCTACATGGCTGTCGTCCAAGACAGAAACCACTTCTAAAGATGATACATAAGAAAGCCCGCAAACAGGCAACCTGGTTAGGAGTACAAAGACAAGTGTGTCTTGCCTACAGTCAAGCATAGTGGTGGGAGTGTCATGATCTGGGGCTGCATGAGTGCTGCCGGCACTGGGGAGCTACAGTTCATTGAGGGAACCATGAATGCCAACATGTACTGTGACATACTGAAGCAGAGCTTGATGCCTTCCCTTTGGAGACTGGACCGCAGGGCAGTATTCCAACATAACAACCCCAAACACACCTCCAAGGTGATCACTGCCTTGCTAAAGAAGCTGAGGGTAAAGGCGATGGATTGGCCAAGCATGTCTACAGACCTAAACCCTATTGAACATCTGTGGGGTATCCTCAAACAAAAGATGGAGGAGTGCAAGGTCTCTAACATCTACCAGCTCCTTGATGTCATCATGAAGGAGTGAAAGAGGACTCCAGTGGCAACCTGTGAAACGCTGGTGAACTCCATGCCCAAGAGGGTTAAGACTGTTAATAATGGTGGCCACACAAAATATTGACCAGTTTGGACATTTTCACTTAGGGGTGTACTTGCTTTTGTTGCCAGCGGTTTAGACATTAATGGCTGTGTGTTGAGTTATTTTGAGGGCACAGCAAATTCACACTGTTATACAAGCTGTACACTCACTACTTTACATTGTAGCAAAGTCTAATTTCTTCAGTGTTGTCACATGAAAAGATATAATAAAATATTTACAAAAATGTGAGGGGTGTACTCACTTTTGTGAGTTACTATAAGTGTGAATGTCCTGGAATGTGTGCAACTTACCTGTGCCCTGGTGAGACCAAGTGTTTTGTCCACCCCCTGAGCAAATTGAACCAGTAGAGGATCCCTTTGAATGCCATAGCAAGGAACAATCAGACATTTTAATCTAAACTTAAATGCTAACCCAAGGTTAAATGAAAATGTTACCGATCTTACTGGGGTGGAAAAGAGTAAGTCAACACAGAAATGTCTAATAACTGGCTGTGAAAGAAAGTGACTTGAGACCACACTTATTTTTGTTGCATGCAGCTACCTTCAGATGACTGGACACCCCCCCTTTATAACCCCCCCCCCCATATAACCCCTTGCACTCCCAGCCATAATTTAATTTTTTGCTATAGGGTGGTGGACCTCCTCTTCCTACTGAATCAAGAGGATTCTTCTGTTAAGATTCCTGCTGCACCATAGCCACTGCAGCTCCTCCTGCAGCTTCCAGATCAGTTGGCACCTTGGAGGGGATCATACCCAATCCCCACCAAATGGAAGATTTGAGACCAGCCTGTAATGGTGATTTATGCATTGGAGGCTGATATGTGTGCTTCCTTTGGCATGTAGTGCAGCCGTTGGAGTTAGCTGCAGGGTGCTTTACAGGTCAAGACCCGTGGAGCAGAACCATGGGAGCCAGAACCCTGTCCTGAAGACCCTTGTGGGGTATGCCTATCGTGAAGGGTGAAATCAGGATGTTAATCCCTGCCTACTAGATCCCCTGTGGTAAGTACAGGGTAAAAGCCTTTTAAACATTTTGGCCCAGGCCTTTGGGATGTGTAGGGGCCACTGACTATTCTTCCAATGGCCACAGTAGAGAGCTAGGAGTTCTTGGGTTCATTTGTAATTGGTGCCAACTATAATCCACTAGTGCCCCAATGCTGCAGCGGCTGCACATGCAGCAGAGGGCCATCAATGAGTACCTGTGTGAGTATGGCACAAGGACAGCCATAGGGCAGCACAGTTTTTTTTTTTTTTTTTTTCCCACACCAATGGCTGCTGATAAAGGATGCATGCACTGTACTGTCACCATTTGAGGAGGCGACAAGGATGATGAGCTGTGAAAATGCATGCATCAGTGACACAATCCCTCTTGTGTTCCTGCTGGAGCATACTCTGCATGGCATTATGGGCAGGGCACTTAAGAGGAGGACTTCCTTTCCTCTCAAGGCCCACTTTATGCAGACACCACTCTTGCAATGCTACGGAACACACAAGAGGAGAGGGAGGGGGAGGATGCAGCTTTGGAGGCACAGAAGCAGAGGAAGACATACTTAAAACCTTGGTTTTCAGTCCCCAGAAACCTTGGGAGTAGTACACGGCTGGGAGGAGGCAGTTCTAGATACTGTAATCAGTGACCCAGAGGACTCTACTTCTCATGCCTCCGTGAACTTGAGGGGATCGAGTCTGTTTCCCTTTGAGGCCTGGTTCACACTGATGTGGCAATATCTGTCTTTGGAACACTTGTCGCATCAGAAGTCGGACCCCATTCTGTACAATGGAACCTTTCTAATCTGTGCGACTTGAGTCTCTTCGACTTAGAAAAAGGTACCTGCACTACTTTTGGTCCGACTTTGTTACTACTTGCATTGACTTCGGTTAAGTCGCCTCCAAGTCATGCTGAAGTAGTGCTGGGGCTCAACGACACAAATTTTGGGTCCTCCTTAATGATTGACAAAAGCCATTGCTGTGGCTTTATCCAACTGTATTCTTGTTGGGTTTCCTTTCAATAGAGTCTAGCATTGAGGGGACAACTGAAACGCCCTGAGTTCCAGAGCATTGATGGTAAAGCAAGCTTCCTCCTAACACCACATCCTCTTACCAAGAAAACATTTGGGACTGCTCTCCAGCCCAACAGGCTGGCATGCATTATATGGACCTTCCATGCCTTTGGATGACAGGCTTCCCCTAACTCCGGTGCTGGGTTGGAAATCCACCAAGCTTGGAAAAATCTAATTTTAGAGATCAGACATATATGGGGCTTTCCAAGGACTGAGTCTGTTTGCGCCACACTGAGAAAATATTAAAATTGCAAAAGTCTGGAGTAAAAATGGATGTACAGCACGGTCTTGAAGGAGGCAACCATTAGACCCAAGACCCTCATGCAAAGACAAACGGAGGGTTTCCTCCTGGCTTTAAGGATTTATGCCTGAGAGGCAAGGGACAGAAAATTGTCCACAGGCAGGAAGATCCTGAACAGGGCCATCAGGCCCAGGAACACAAATCAGACGCTTTACGGGCAGGTGTAATTCCCGCTGAATTTCATCCAACTCGAATACTGGCTGTGTATGATGGCCTGAAATGGCTACAGACACTTCTGACCTGCCTTAGAAGAGTTTACAAACCTTGGTACCTGTTTAAGAAATGCTTCACCACCAAATTAAGGACATGTGCCAGGCATTGCACATGTGTCAACTTTCCCTGTCAAAGGGTGAACAGAAGGTTAGTGCCATTATCGCATATCACCATTTCTGGCTCAAGCTTTTGTGGCGTGAACAACCTCTGGCCTTCCCCTGCAGAGCTGAAAGAATCTCTGCTCCGGTGTGGCTCCTGTCCCCTAGACAGACCAGCTGAAGCACTGCATGGCATCTTTTAGCCTGACGCTTAGGGGGTACTGGTGGTTCATAAGACAATCCAGCAGTGGAGGGCATAGAGGAGGAGGGGGTACAGCTGACAAAGCTCACATCATCCCCACCAGCTGTTTGGAGACATGGCAGTAAAACAAGCTCCAGCACTGAGCACTATCCTGCATCCTTCCAAGTTGCAAGCAGAGTTACCCAATGAGCTGTGAACAAATATTGTCCCTGACCATGCTTGCTGGACCATGTGTCAGCAGTAATGTGGACCATGTGGCTGACTGCCTTGCCCAATAATGCCAAAATATTGCCTGCCATGTGATGTTACAGAGCTGGAATGGCCTTACGTGCAAAGAAATAGCGACTGGGAACCTGCCATTTTGGTACATGTCCTAAAAAAAAGGCCCACACAGCTGAGCTGCGGAAAGTGGGCCGGGAAATAACAGTTCCACAATCTGATGGAATAGGGTGGCTGCTCTCTACTCTTCCATGATCACTGCCTCTGGAGGACATCCTGCCTCGTTTTGATTGTTTCTCCCCCTCACTTTTCTCCTCCGCTTTATCTGGCACCCAAGTCGCATCAGTGTCCTCATCGTCATCCCCTCCATCCTCATCATCACTGGAGCCAAATTGGCAATACTCCTGCAGCTGATGGAACATGACTGCCAATTTGTTTATCAATGTTCTCCCCTCACTGTAGGCTCATGTTACTCCCTTCTTCTACCTCAGAACCAACATCAGAATCAAGTAATGTCTGTGCATCCTTAAGAAGCAAGAGACTGATGCTGTGTTCAAATAATTAAGCTAACTCCTCCATGCTGGGGCTATGGCTGGACTAGCTGTGGACAAGGAGGCAGAATAAGCCCTCTGGCAGCTGCAGTGGACTGCGCATTAGTGTCAGCTTGGGCCATAGAGGGTGAGGATGGTTTAGTAAGCCACTCCACCACCTCCTCTGCATGCTGTGGCTGGATAGCACGGGCAATATCACTAAACAGAGACAATGTGCCCTGCCTGAGGACGGACCATGTTCAACTTTGCCTTTGGACACGGATGCTGCTGGCCCCCTCATAGTGGCATGGGAACATCTGCCTCTCCTGGTTGGCCTCCTAGACATGATGGGGGGGGGGGGGGTTATTACCCACATTTAATAGAAACTGGGAAATATGTGGTTGGATGTACTTTATTGAATGAGAAGTGGTGTTTGTTGCACTTTAAATTGAGGACTGACACTGACAGAAATGTAAAATGTATAAAAAATAAAAAAGGGGGAACACCAGTGTCGCAGTCAGAAAAACTGCAGCTGACAATTTAAAAAAGGGAGGCAGGCAGGGGACAAAAAATAACAGCAACAAAAAAAAGGGGTATACAGAGTACTAAATGTTATGTAAAGTTGTGTTAAACACTGCACTATACTCACACACTATACTAACACTCTACACTCAGAGTCACAATAAGTGAGCTCAATAAATCGCTAGTAGCAAACCGAGCCCTACTCTATCTCCACTCCAACAAACTGCAAAAGCTTCCTATGGGAAGGAACCTTTTATAGTGTGGGGTGTAACTATGAGCACTGAGCAATTATTGGAGAAAATAGTCATCATCACTTTGTCCAATCAAGGCTCTGACAGTGCTCTGTGCCCTAATTGGCAAAGACTTCATCCAATTAAAGCCCTAGAATGCACTGTAAGGCATGCAGTGGGCAAACATCCCGCTGAGCTTCCCCGTAAATTCAGGCTTTCAGGCGATGTTTGGGCCGAACTGTTGAACTGTTCGCCCAACACTAAACAGAATATGTAGAAAGCTAATCAAGGCCAAAAAAAAAAAAAATCAAAACTAACAACAAATTGCAAGAGAATAGGACAAACCCCAAAAACTCTTCAAATATATTAAAAACAGAACTATATACAAAACTATTGTTTTCATGTTGGATAGAGTAAGGCTCGATTCACACAAATGCGGATTTTGATGCATTTTGCAGAAATGCAGGGAAATTTTTTAACATGGGTTCCTATGTAACATGTTCACATCAATGCATTTTTGTGCCTCTGCAAAAAGGGTCAGGGACTTTTTTCCTGCAAAATGCAGCATTTTGCATGTAATATAATTAATGGACCCACATCCAAAATGCAAGTACCGCATTTTTACCACGATTTTGCTGCGATTTGCATTTTTTTCTTCTAATTTCTTTTTTATACACTGTATATAGCTGGTTTCTGAGGGGGCCAGGAAGCCGGCCGCCATGTCCTTAACAACCGACGAGTCATCAGCTGTCAGCTGGCTTCCCGCTCAATGTAAAAAAAAAAAAAAAAAATGCCAGCTAAAAAAAACAAAATAGTGAAAAATAACAGCACGGGGTCCCACCCCAGGTCCATACCAGGCCTGTGGGTCTAGTATGGATTCGGAGGGGACCCCCACACACCGCAAAATCCATACCAGACCCTTATCCGAGCATGCAGCCTGGCAGGTCAGGAAAGGGAGGGGACAAGCGAGCCCCCCTCCTGGACCATACCAGGCCGCATGCCCTCAACATGGGGGGATGGATGCTTTGGGGCAGGGGGGCTCCGTGCCCCCATGTTGATGAGGACAAGGGCCTCTACCCAACAACCCTTGCCCGATGGTTGGCAGGGTCTGCGGGCGGGGGGCTTATCAGAATCTGGAAGCCCCCTTTAACAAGGAGGCCCCCAGACCCCCGCCCCCCTATGTGAATGAATATGGGGTACATTGTACTCATTCACTAAAAAAAAGTAGTGTAGTGTTAAAAAATACATTTAGATCTTTTTGAAGAGTCTTTTATTAAAAATCTTCTTCTCCGCTTCTTCCTCTGGTCTTCCTCCATCTTCTCCTGCATCTTCATCCTCCGGTCTTCTCCTTCTGCCCCTGCTTCTTCTTCCGGTCTTCTGTTTTCTTTGTCCGGTGTTCTTGTTCCTCTGCCACCTCTCCCGCCAACGACCCTCCTCCGATTCTGCTTCCCGCTGATCTGCCGGTGCCAATGTCCTGCATTTCTTAAATAAGGATGGGGGTGTGGCAATCAGATTACGCCATATGTCGGCCATACCCCCTTGTGACATCACCACCCCGGGCATGTTGGGTCATGTTAGTTCATCTGTCTCAAAAAATAATGTGCTAAAATGTTTGTATATTTTATAGTATTTAAGGATAAACCCATCTGGGCCAGGGCTCTAGCTATTTGGCAGAGACTATTTGGCATAGGCTATTTGGCAAAGCTATAGGCATTATGGAGTGCATCCTCTTCCAGGTCTTGCTCCAGGGTCTCAGCTTCAGTTGTGGAGACCATACACCAGACTCCCAAAATATTTAATCACCGCCTCTCACCTTGATGAGGTTTGTGGAATGGATTTCCCAAGTTTGATGTTGGGATGTAGAGGATAAAAACTGAGAGTTAGTTAGGCAGAGGAAAACGGGTAAGATGGGCTGGGTAGACAGGGCCTAGTGAGAAATAAAGATGGTAAGTTAGGTCCTGACTAGGGATGAGCCGAACACCCCCCGGTTCGGTTCGCACCAGAACTTGCGAACGACCCCCGCGTTCGGTACGAACGTTAGAACCCCATTGAAGTCTATGGGACTCGAACGTTCGAAATGGAAAGTGCTAATTTTAACGGCTAATATGCAAGATAGTGTCCTAAAAAGGGTTTGGGGACCTGCCTCCTGCCTCAGGGGACATGGGTCACTGCAAAAAAAAGTTTTAAAAACTGCCGTTTTGGCGGGAGCACTGATTTTAATGACGATTAAAGTGAAAAAAAAAAAGTATTCCTTTAAATATGGTGCCTGGGGGGTGTCTGTAGTATGCCTGTGAAGTGCCACGTGTTTCCCGTGTTTAGAACAGTCCCTGCACAAAATGACATTAAACGGAAATAACACCATTTAAAACTGCTTGCGGTTTTAATGTTATATCTGGTTCCTGCAATATGGTTGAAAATCATTGAGAAACATGGCATGGGTAGCCCTCCCTGCCCATTACCAGCCTATTTGGGTCTTGTACGCATATTAAGGGGAACCCCGTACCCATATTAAAAAAAGGAAATGCGTGTGGCCCCCAGGCCCTATATACTCAGAACAGCAGTATACAGGCGGTGCAAACAAGACAGGGACTGTGTAGGTTTGTTGTGTTAAGTTGAATCTGTTTGTCATTTTCAACCGGTACATTTTTAAAGTGTAGCTCCAGTCAAAAAAACTATTTTTAAGCTTTTTGGAAAACATAGGGAAGGGTTATCACCCCTGTATAATTTGTTTTGTCGTCCATCTTTTTTCATCTCACTTGCTGCTGTCTCCTTGCGTTTGCAAGTAGGAGATGTTTGTAAGTTGGATGTTTGAAAGTAGGGGCCTGCCCTATATTATAGCGGTATGTACTGGGTACAGAGCACGCAGACAGCACGCACTATCTCCTAACACTACTGACTGCAAGCTCTATTATTAACCACTTGACCACTGGGCACTTAAACACCCTTAATAACCAGACCAATTTTCAGCTTTCGGTGCCCTCACATTTTGAATGACAATTACTCAGTCATGCAACACTGGACCTATAGGAAATGTTTGTCCTTTTTTCACACAAATAGAGCTTTCTTTTGGTGGTATTTAATCACTGCTGGGTTTTTTATTTTTTGTGCTATAAAAGAAAAAAAGACCGAAAATTCTGCGAAAAAATGAATTTTTCTTCGTTTCTGGTATAAAATTTAGCAGATTAGTCATTTTTTCTTCATAAATTTTGGCCAAAATTCATACTACTACATATCTTTGGTAAAAATAAGTACAAATTGGTGGATATTATTTGGTCTTTGTGAAAGTTATAGAGTCCACAAGCTATGGTGCCAATATCTGAAAATTGATCACACCTGAAGTACTGACGGCCTATTTCCTTTTTTTTTTTTTTCCACAAAATTTTCATATTATCAGGTTATTTCACACACACAGCATATGCATACCACAAATTACACCCCAAAACACATTCTGCTATTACTCCCGAGTACGGCGATACCACATGTGTGAGACTTTTACACAGCGTGGCCACATACAGAGGCCCAACATGCAGGGAGCGCCATCAGGCGTTCTGGAGCACCCAGGCCAATTCTGACATTTCTCTCCTACATGTAAAAATCATCATTTATTTGCTAGAAAATTACAGAGAACCCCAAAACATTATATATATATATTTTTTTTTAGCAAAGACCCTGGAGAATACAATGGTGGTCGTTGCAAATTTTTATCTCACACGGTATTTGCACAGTGTTTTTTGGGGGGAAAAAACTGTTTTGTGCTTAAAAAACAAACAAAAAAAAACAGTAAAGTTAGCCCAATGTTTGCATAAAGTGAAAGATGAAGTTATGCTGAGTAAATAGATATCAAACATGTCACTCTTCAAAATTGCACATGCCCGTGGAATGGCGCCAAACGTCGCTACTTAAAAAATCCCCATAGGCGACGCTTTAAATTTTTTTTTACTGGTTCCATGTTTTGAGTTGCAGAGGAGGTCTAGGACTAGAATTATTGCTCTCGCTCTAACATTCTCGGCGATACCTCACATGTGTGGCACATGCGAGCACATGGGGACATGGGCGCTTTAATTTTTATTTTATTTTTTTATTGTTCATTTTACTTTATTTATTTTAGTTTGACATTTTTTTCCCCAAAAATATATTTTTGATCACTTTTATTCCTATTACAAGAAATGTAAACATCCCTTGTAATAGGAATATGGGGTGACAGGTCCTCTTTACAGTGAAATCTGGGGGGTCAATATGACCCCACATCTCACCTCTAGGCTGGGAAGCCTGAAATAAAAAATAAAAAAAAGATTCTGGCTTTGATCGTACTGGCGAGTTGGTAGAAGCACCGGAGGGCGGTGAGGGGTGGGGGGCGTCTATGGCTGGGTATTTCAGGGTATCACCGAGTATGGCTGGGTATCTCTGAGTATGGCTGGGTATGGCAATTTATGGCAGGGTATTACAAAGTATTGGCGGGGTATTGGCGGGGTACTACAGAGTAATAGCAGGGTACTGCAGAGTATTGGGGGGTACTACAGAGTAATGGCAGGGTACTGCAGAGTATTGGGGGTACTGCAGAGTAATGGCGGGTACTGCAGAGTATTGGGGGGTACTGCAGAGTATTGGGGGGTACTGCAGAGTATTGGGGGGTACTGCAGAGTAATGGGGGGTACTGCAGAGTAATGGCAGGGTACTGCAGAGTAATGGGGGGTACTGCACTGCAGAGTAATGGCAGGGTACTGCAGAGTAATGGCGGGGTACTGCACTGCAGAGTAATGGCGGGGTACTGCAGAGTAATGGCGGGGTACTGCAGAGTAATGGCGGGGTACTGCAGAGTAATGGCAGGGTACTGCAGAGTATGCACTGGTATTGCAGAGTATTGGCAGGGAATTGAGGGGTTAAATTCGGTGAGCAGCGATGTGGGCACTGCAGATGCAGCCCACATCGCTGCTGACACCGATCTCTTTCCCCTCCGCTGTACCGATCGGTACAGAGAGGGGAGGGAGGAACCTCCTTACTATCTAGCCCTGTAAAGAAATAAAGGCTTTTATTGACATAACATGACGCCGGTTTGTTTCCAAGTGATCACTCCGTCATTTGACGGAGCAATCACGTGGTAAACGGCCGCTATGAGCGGCCGTTTACCGTGATCCGTGATGCTCTCGAGTGCGCGCACCTCGGGGCACGCGAGAGCAGAATTCTGGGAGGCCGTTAATTAACGGCCTCTCAGAGTTAAACAACCGCCCTGAAGCCGTTAATCGGCAATGGGCAGTTGTTAAGTGGTTAAAGCTAGATCACTAGCTATATAGGTGAGGTGAATATAGTGGTGTATACTGCAGTCAGGGCACAGACAACAACCACTACACAGCAGCAAGATAGGAAATCAGCCAAAAACTATTGGTGTGTACTGTGTTGAAGGTACACAGAACACCCACTGCTTCAGATGCTAAGTAACACACTACACGAGGCCGCCTCAAAGGCGGCCTTATATAGTGTGGGGCGTGCACTACACAGCCTGAGCTATGATTGGCCACAGGCTGTGGCCAATCATGGCTCTCCTCGCTGCCGGCGCTGCGATTGGCCAAGCATGCGGGGTCACAGTGCATGCTTGGCCAATCATGGGGCAGCAATGCACTGCGCCACCGCAGTGCATTGTGGTCCGCGCGCGCGTCACTTGAATTTTGACGCGAACGGCCCAAACGTTCGGAATTCGCCGAACGGCCGAACAGCCAATGTTCGAGTCGAACGTACGTTCGACTCGAACACGAAGCTCATCCCTAGTCCTGACCCTCCCCACAATGCCACTCTGGGTCATCTCAACCTAATTGTTGTCTGGTATTCCGGTGTAGTGGTAAACTTAATCCAGGCATACCAAATGTAGAAGAATGTTTTGTGTTCCTCTGTTTTGATTTTGGGTATACAATTACAATTTGAATTTCTCTTTTATATCACCATGGCTAACCTATTCAGAATAGCTTTTAAAGCTAGTCATAGGTTTGTAAGTTCTGTTAGGTATTGCTTTGCTAGGCTCTCCTTGCAAGCAACTTCTAGTTGTGAAATTTTTTGAGCAGATCATCTTTTTGTTTAGTCATAGCACATTACAGTATAGATTCCAGGCAAAAAGTTTAAGCCCTTGTACACGCGGTCGGAAATTCCGACCACAAAATCCGTCGGATTGTTTCCAATTAATTTTGTGCGAAACTGGTGTTGCATACACCCGGTCGGACAAAGTTGTCGGAAAATCCGATCGTTCAGAACGTGATGCCGTTGGTTCGTTCCGACGTGACTACGTTCAGCCTAGTAGCCAATAGCTTTGTTCTTGTACTTTGATCTGAGCATGTGTGGCACATTGTTCGTTCGGAATTCTCTACAAACGATCATAAAAAGTGCGATCAGATTTTGTTGTCGGAAAATTAGATCCTGCTCTCAAATTTTTTCAGTCGAAATTACCGACGGAAAAAGTCCGATAGGGCCCACACACAATTGGATTTTCCGACAATATAATCCGATCGGACCGTTTCCACCGGAATTTCCTACTGTGTGTACAAGGGCTAAGGTTCGCGCACACTAGGCTTAAAAACAAAACAAAAAAAAGTTCTTTTGGCAGAAGAAAATGCTCATACAGAAGGTTTTTGTCCAGATGTTTTTTTCTAAACGCTGAGCTTAAAATACGCCTCTAAATGTCCTAATGTGCATGGGCACAATGGATAACATTGAGCTGCTTCTACAGGCAAAATGCAAAACTCCTGTAGAAGCAAAGATTTTTAAGACCAGTGTGCATGGACCGACCCTAACTCCAATTCAAACATTTTGGCTTTCCCATAATATCATTGGAGAGGTATAGTCTATGTCATTATTTTAGAAGAGTTGTGTAACAACTTTCTCCTAATGCTTCTTGGAAGATCAGCTCTTATGCCCCATACACACGAGCGGATTTTCCGTCGGAAAAAAACTTGGATGGTTTTTCCAATGGAATTCCACTCAAGCTTAGCTTGCATACACACGGTCACACAAAAGTTCTCAGAATTTTCGACCGTCAAGAACGCCGTGACGTACAACACTATGACGAGCCGAGAAAATGAATGCTTCCGAGCATGTGTCAAATTGTTTCCGAACATGCATAGGAATTTTGCGTGTCGGAATTTGTACAGATGATTGGAATTTCCGATTGGAACTTTTTCCGACCGAAAAATAGAGAACCTGCTCTCAATCTTTTGCTGGCTGGAATTCTGCCAACAAAAGTCTGATGGAGCATAAACACCTTCGGAATTTCTAACCAAAAGCTCACATGCGACTTTTGCTGGCAGAATTTCTGCTTTAGGGGGCTTTAGATAAAAGACTCGATCTCCAATTAAATTGTTTTGGTTCAATTTTCCTTAGTATTACCGTATATACTCGAGTATAAGCCGAGATTTTCAGCCTCTTTTTTGAGGCTGAAAGTGCCCCCCTCGGCTTATACTCGAGTCACCGCTGTCTGACTGCCCGAACAGCGTGTCGAGCAGACAGACAGCGGATGAGCCGATGTCCGTGATAGGCGGAACACTGACTGCTGGGAAATTGAGTGTTCCGCCTATCACAGGCGGAGGCGGAGGCGGAGGCGCGGCTTTTGAACAGGGGAATGGCCGCCAGGGCGCCGACGAAGAGCGGCGATCCTGGCATGGGACGACACGGAGGCTCGGGACGGGACGACACGGAGGCTCGGGACGGGACGTCACGGAGGCTCGGGACGGGACGACACGGAGGCTCGGGACGGGACCGGACGGAGGCTCGGGACACAGGTAGGCTGGACACACAAGGCTGCACGGACACACACACACACACACACACACACACACACACACACACACACACACACACACACACACACACACGGATGGATGGATACACACACACACACACAGGGATGGATGGATGGATGGACACACACACACACACACAGGGATGGATGGATGGATGGACACACACACACACACACACACACACACAGGGATGGATGGATGGATGGACGCACACACACACACACAGGGATGGATGGATGGACACACACACAGGGATGGATGGATGGACACACACACAGGGATGGATGGATGGACACACACACAGGGATGGACGGACACACAGGGATGGACGGACACAGAGGGATGGACGGACACACACAGGGATGGACAGGCATATCTCACCCTCGGCTTATACACGAGTCAATAGGTTTCCCAGTTTTTTGGGGGTAAATTGGGGGCCTCGGCTTATACTCGGGTCGGCCTATACTCGAGTATATACGGTAGATCTATACTGCTTGTCGCATGGTCTGGTAGTGTAATATTATAAAACTAAACAGATTTGTTTCCAAAATAGAAATAATTTATTAGTTTGACATGTCTACTATAGGAGGGAGGGAAGGGAAAAGAAAAGAGGGAAATATAATATTTTGTCCTTTGAGGGTTGAGAGTTCTGCAAACATCTATACATTGTAAAGCATGCAGACCATGTTTGATCTTGTAGTTTTTGGAATATGCCAACTGTGGACACCCAAGATAAGTGTTTAGAAGGGGATTTAGACACACTCACTGGCCACTTTATTGGGTACACTTTGCTAGTACCGTGTTGGACCCACTTCTGCCTTCAGAACTGCCTTAATTCTTTGTGGCATAGATCCAACGAGGTGTTGTAAATATTCCTCAGAGATTTTAGTCCATATTGACATGATAGCATCATGCATTTGCTGCAGATTTGTCGGCTGCACATCCATGATGCAAATCTCCTGTTCCACCTTATCCGAAAGGTGCTCTATTGGATTGAGATCTGGTGACTGTGGAGGCCATTAGAGTACAGTGACCTCATTATCATGTTCAATAAACCAGTGGTGAGATGATTGGAGCTTTGTGACATGGTGCGTTATCCTGCTGGAAGGAGCCATCCGTAGATGGGTACACTGTACTCATAAAGGGATAGACATGGTCAGCAACAAAACTCAGGTAGGCCGTGGTGTATAAATGAGTCTCAACTGGTACGAAGGGGCCAAGAAAATATCCTCCACACCATTACACCACCACCACCAATCTGAACCGTTGATACAAGGCAGGATGGATCCATGCTTTCATATTTATGCCAAATTCTGACCCTACCATCTGAATGTTGCAGCTGAAATCCAGACTCATCAGACCAGGCAACATTTTTCCAATCTCCTATTGTCCAATTTTGATGAGCCAGTGCAAATTGTAGCCTCAGTTTCCTTTTCTTAGCTGACAGGAGTGGCACCTGGTGTGGTCGTCTGCTGCTGTAGCCTGCTTTAAGGTTCATTGTTTTGTGCGTTCAGAGATGGTATTCTGCATACCTGGGTTGTAACGAATGCTTATTTGAGTTACTGTTGCTTTTCTATCATCTCAAACCAGTCTGCCCATTCTCCTCTGACATCAACAAGACATGTTTGTCCACACAACTGCTGCTCCCTGAATATTTTCTCTTTTTAGGACAGAAACAATGGATGTTTGTTTAAAAAATTTCTAACATGCGAGTTGTCACTTCAGCCCACAAGGACCATCTCTGAAAACCCTAGAGATAGTTGTGTGTAAAAAATCCCAGTAGATCAGCAGTTTTTTTAAATACTCAGACCAGCCTGTCTGGCACCCACGACCATGCCACATTCATAGTCACTTAAATCTCCTCTGTTCCCCATTCTTAAGGCTTGTACACACTAAGAAAATCCGGTGAACATTTCCGTCTGAGGAACGATCGTACGATTTTCTGATAGTGTGTACACAATTTTTCGACAGCCGTTTTTGGTCCATCAGAACAGCATTCCCAATAGGAAATTATTCTGTCGGAAAGATTTAAAACATGTTCTAATTCTAGGTCCGTCAGAATTTTCGAGGAAAAAAAGTCAGATGAGGCGCACACACGATCGGAATTTCCGATGAAAAGATTCCATCTGACTTTTTCTGCCGGAAAGTCCGACCGTGTGTACACGCATTACTGTGAAGAAACATTTGGAGATAAATCTTTTTTCCTTCAGACATGCCCCCTTGCCCCCTTGTCCTCTGTGATGATCTTAAAGTGAATAACTCAACACCAAGTTCACTATATGGACTTCTTATGTATTTGTACATGATGATCATATCCCCCATTAATCTCCTCTTTTCAAAAGAGAATAAATTCAGTTCCTCTAATCTTTCCTTGTAGGTGAGCTTCTCCATGCCTCTTATCAGCTGGGTTGCCCTTTTTTTTGCCTGATATCCTTTTTTGTGAATTTTTGCTCAAAATTGAACTGCATATTCCTGATGAGGTCTTACTAATGATTTGTATAGCGACAGAACGATACATCTCTTAACCACTTCAATACAGGGCACTTGCACTCCCCTCCTGCCCAGGCCATTTTTCAGCTTTCAGTGCTGTCACACTTTGAATGACAATTGCGTGGTTATGCTACACTGTAACCATGTGAAATTTTTATAATTTTATTCACACAAATAATTTTTCCCTGGGTGGTATTTATTCACTTCTGATTTTTTTTTTTTCCTAGAAAAATAAATAAAAAAAAAAAGAGGAAAATTTGAAAAAAAAAAGTTTCTTAGTTTCTGTCAGTAAATTTTGTAAATAAGTAATTTTTCTCCATCACTGATGGACACTGATTAGGTGGCACGAATATGCCACACTTATGGGCACTGATGAGCACTGAAAGGTGGTACTGATGGATGGCAATGGTGGGCACAGATAGGCGGCACTGATAGCCAGTCAGCATCACTAATGGCCACTGATTGCTAAAAATAATGGGCACTTTTTGCTGGCAGCGGTGTCAGTGTGAGGCGAGGAGCACCAATTACCAGCATCTCCGTGTTTACATGTGACTGGCTGTGATTGGACACAGCCGATCACATGGTTAACCACTTAAGCCCCGAACCATTTTCCAGCTAAAGGACCAAGCCCCTTTTTGCGATTCGGTACTGCATCACTTTAACTGACATTTTCGCGATCGTGCGACGTGGCTCCGAAACAAAATTGGCGTCCTTTTTTCCCCACAAATAGAGCTTTAATTTGGTGGTATTTGATCACGCCTGTGGTTTTTATTTTTTGCGCTATAAACAAAAAAAGAGACAATTTTGAAAAAAGCGCATTATTTTTTACATTTTGCTATAATAAATATGCCCCAAAAATATATAAAATAACTTTTTTTTCCCTCAGTTTAGGCTGATATGTATTCTTCTACATATTTTTGGTAAAAAAAATCGCAATAAGCGTTTGATTGGTTTGCGCAAAAGGTATAGCGTCTACAAAATAGGGGATAGTTTTATGGCATTTTTAGTAATAATTTTTTTTTTTACTAGTAATGGTGGCGATCAGCGATTTTTATTGTGACTGCGACATTATGGCGGAAACGTCAGACAATTTTGACACATTTTTGGACCATTGGCATTAATACAGCAATCAGTGCAATTAAAAATGCACTGATTACTGTAAAAATTTCACTGGCAGTGAAGGGGTTAACCACTAGGGGGCAGTGTAGGGGTTAAGTGTGTGTGTATTTTTTTTAACTGTAGGGGGGCGTGGCTTGGCGCCTGATGTCACTGATCGTCTTTCCCTATAACAGGGAACATACGATCAGTGACAGCCTCAGTAGGAAGCACGAAGAGAGGTTTGTTTACACTTACCTCTCCTCGTTCTTCAGCTCTGTGACCCGATCGTGGGACACCTGCGGCGATCGGGTCCGCGGGTCCCTCAGCCATGGTCACGGAGCTCAGGGCCGGGTCGCGAGTGCGCTGGCGTGCTCGCGACCCACGGCTGAGCACTTAAAGAGCAACATACCTGTACATGCTTGTGCCCAGCCGTGCCATTCTGCCGACATACATCGGCGTGAGGCGGTCCTTAAGCGGTTAAAGGGCCGCGGCTCTTTACAGAGATCGGGGTCACACCATGGGCACACAAGAGCGGTTGTTCTGGGAAGCTGTCATATGACATCAGCCCAAAACAAGAGCCACACCGCCCAGCTGTCATTTGACGGTGGACAGGGGGCAAGTGGTTAATACTAGAGAGGATTTTTCTTGCTTCGGAAACCTCAGCTTGGCATTGCATGCTATTAAGCTTCTGATATACCAAAACCCCCAGATCCTTCTCCACTACAGATCCCAAAGTTGTACTCCCCCTAGTATGTATGATGCATGCATATTCTTGGCCCCCAAGTGCATAACTTTACATTTATTTCCATTAAACCTCATTTGCCACACATTTGCCCAATTAAACCATGCATTGAGGTCCACTTGTAAATTGGAGACATCCTGTAAGGATGTTATTCCACTGCATAGCTTGGTGTCATCTGCAAAGACTGAAATGGTACTTTTAATTCAAGACCCAATATCATTTATAAATATATTAACCTCCTCCCACCCGCCCTATAGCCGAATGACGGCCTTGGAGCGGGCGGGTTCCTTCGCCTGGCCGTCCCTGGACGGCCTGGTATTTACTTCCGCAATGCGCGCCGCCGGGGGCGCGCATCGCGGAAGTATTGTATTCACCGTGTCTTCCGGAGACAGGCAAATACAGATCGCCGTGAACGGCCAATCAAAGCGGCCATTCACAGCGCGATCGCAGCTGCCAATGGGAGATGATCTCATATGTAAACATATGAGATCATCTCCCATTGCAGTGTCTCTCCCTCCTCACACAGAGCCAGCGTGTGAGGAGGGAGAGCGATCTGTGTGTCAGCCCCAGTGCCAGTGCCATCTGTCAGCCCAGTGCCATCTGTCAGCCCAGTGCCACCTGCCAGTGCCTGCCGTCAGCCCCAGTGCCGCCAACGCCAGTGCCACCTGCCAGCGCCAGTGCTGCCCGTCAGCCCCAGTGCCGCCCGTCAGCCCCAGTGCCGCCCGTCAGCCCCAGTGCCGCCCGTCAGCCCCAGTGCCGTCAGTGCCGTCAGCCCCAGTGCCACCTGCCAGTGCCACCTGCCAGCACCAGTGCCACCTGCCAGTGCCATCCGTCAGCCCCAGTGCCGTCAGTGCCACCTGCCAGTGCCACCTGCCAGTGCCATCCGTCAGCCCCAGTGCCAGTGCCGCCAGTGCCACCTGCCACCACCAGTGCCGCTAGAGCCACCTGCCAGTGCCACCTGCCAGCGCCAGTGCCGCCAGCCCCAGTGCCACCTGCCAGCGCCACCTGCCAGTGCCATCTGCCAGCCGCAGTGCCATCTGCCAGCCCCATTTGCCAGAGCAATTAGCCAGAGCAAATAGCCAGCACCATCTGCCAGTGCCAGCCCCAGTGCCAGCCCCAGCCCCATCTGCCAGCCCCATCTGTCAGCCCCATCTGCCAGCCCCATCTGTCAGCCCCATCTGCCTCCAGTGCCATCTGCCTCCAGTGCCATCTGTCAGTGCCACGTGTCGTCAGTGCCACGTGGGGTCACTTTGTGGGCATTTCCATTGTCCTGGTGCTCCAGGGCCTTCAAAACTGTAATAGGTGGTTGAGAAATAAGATGTGTAATTTATGCTCCTAGAACGCCTGATGGTGCTATTTCAATATTGGGCCTCTGTATGTGGTCAGGCTGTGTAAAAGTCTCACACATTTGGTATCGTTATACTCAGGAGGAGTAGTAGAACGTATTTTGGGGTGTCATTTTTGCTATGTACATGCTATGTGTTGGAAATATCTTATAAATGGCCAACTTTGCGTAAAAAAAATGCGTTTTCATTTTTTTTCCACATTTTCCCAAAACTTCTGGAAAAAAAATGAACCATTCAAACGACTCATTATGCCTCATAGATTATACGTTGGGGTGTTAGCTTTCCAAAATGGGGTCACTTTGTGGGCATTTCTATTGTTCTGGTGCTTCTGGGCCTTCAAAAATGTAATAGGTGGTTGAGAAATGAAATGTGTAATTTATGCTCCTAGAACGCCTGATGGTGCTATTTCAATATTGGGCCTCTGTATGTGGCCACGCTGTGTAAAAGTCTCACACATTTGGTATCGTAATACTCAGAAGGAGTAGCAGAACGTATTTTGGGGTGTCATTTGTGGTATACACATGCCATGTGAGAGAAATAACCTATTACATTGAAAATTTTGTGAGAAAAAAAAAAAAAAATCTTCATTTTGCAAAGAATTGTGGGAAAAAGATGACAACATCAAAAACCTCACCATGCATCTTAGTAAATACCTTGGAATGTCTACTTTCAAAAAAGGGGTCATTTGGGGGGTATTTGTACTTTCCTGACTTGTTCGGGTCGCAAGAAATGAGATAGGCCACCAGTACATCAGGTGTGATCAATTTTGTGCGATTCGCACCACAGCTTGTAGACTCTCTAACTTTCACAAAGACCAAATAATATCCACTAATTTGGGTTATTTTTACCAAAGATATGTAGCAGTATAAATTGTGGCCAAAATTTATGAAAAAAAAATTATAATTTGCAAAATTTTATCACAGAAACAAAGAAATATGCGTTTTTTTTCAAAATTTTCGGTCTTTTTTCATTTATAGCGCAAAAAATAAAAACCCCAGAGGTGATCAAATACCACCAAAAGAAAGCTCTATTTGTGGGAAAAAAAAGGACACAAAATTCATTTGGGTACAGTGTTGCATGACTGAGTAATTGTCATTCAAAGTGTGAGAGCACCGAAAGCTGAAAATTGGTCTGGTCAGGAAGGGTGTTTAAGTGCCCAGTAAGCAAGTGGTTAAAAAGGTAAGGGTCCCAACACTGAACCTTGAGGTGCACTACTGATAGCCTTAGACCATTCAGAGTGAGAATCATTAACCACTACTCTCTGAATTCTGTCTTTTTTGCCAGTTTCTATCCATTTACAAACTGATATTTCCAAACCTGTAGACTTTACCTTACACATGAGCCGTGCGTGTGGAACTGTATCGAATGCTTTTGCAAAATCCAAGTATACCACGTCCACCGCCACCCCTCTGTCCAAGGTTTTACTTGCCACTTCATAAAAAGAATTTGGGTTTGTTTGACAACTTCTGTCTTTCATGAATCCATGCTGTCTGTTGCTTAATATACTTTTTTTCAGCAAGAACTCATCTATGTGGTCTTTTATTAAACTCTCCAGTATTGTCCTGACTATAGAAGGTAAACTAACAGGTCTATAGTTACTTGGTAGAGACTTTGATCCCTTTTTATATATAGGCACCCTACCACAATCCAGCGGTACTATTCCAGTCATCAAACAGTCCCTTTAAAATTGGAAACAATGGCTTTGAAATTACAGCCCCCATGCTCCATTGTATACCCAGAGCTGAAGAAAGTATTTAATACATTTGCCTTCTTTTTGTCCCCAGTCACCCACTCTGGAGTATTTAGTAAAGGGCCTACATGCTCAGACCTGACCTTTTTACTATTAATATATTTGAAGATTTTCTTGGTTTATCCTACTATCTTTTGCAATCTGTCATTCACTTTGAATTTTTGCAACCTTGATTTCCTTTTTACATATTCTGTTATATTCTTTGTAACATTTTTTCCTTTGTTTTTATATTTTTTAAAAGCTCTTTTTTCTTATTATTTATAGATTTTTTAACTTTGGCCGTGAGCCACATAGGTTTTATTTTTAGCCTTTTAAACTTCTTGCCCATGGGAATATACTTTGCAGTGAGTTCAGTCTTTTTGAAGAATTACCATTTCTGTTCAGTGTTTGATTCCAATATTCCCTCCCAGTCCAGTCTTGGAGAGCAGCCCTCATCCTTGGAAAATTTTCTCTTAAAACTACGTTTTTTTAATATTTCCAGCATGAGCTTGTTGCTTACAGCTAACCTTAAATGAAATCATGTTATTATTACTCCTACCCAGATGTTCTTTTATATGAAAATTGGTAATAAGCTCTGCATGGTTTGAGATGACCAGGTCCAGCAGAGCATCATTTCTAGTCTGGGCCTCTATGAACTGGACCATAAAATTGTCTTGTAATAGGTTTATACATTCTTGCCCTTTTAACTGTGCATGATCAAAGATCATAAACAAAAAAAAAGCCTTTGTCGTACGAAATTTTTGTACATTAATTTCTTCCTTGGTTCCAACTTGCTGTGAAACAAACAGGAAAATTAGACAATTGTTTGCCTGATTTTCATATAGTGTGTGTACCCCATTTTATGCTCAGTTTGAACTTCAGCAAGTCATTTTCACCACATCTAGATGCCTAAATGCATTGAATTGCTGCCATGTGATTGGCTGATTAGCAGTTTGTGTTACTAAACAATTGGGCAGGTATACCTAATAAAGCTGCGAGTGAACGTACAATAAAAGTGCGTGATCCAAATAAGTCAGATAGTGACATGAAATACCAAGTGTTCATGCTTTTAATAAAGTGCTCCGTGTAGAATCCAAATCAACTGCCCCCCCTGTGACCATACTAGCAACCTACTAAAGCTTAGGGCCCTGCATTACCAAGGATCAGTATGCGTTGCAAGAAATTCCAGTCCACCTGGCTCCACACCTTGGCTCCTGGACCACCTTCACCAGCAGTACCTTGCACTATATATATATATATATATATATATATATATATATATATATATATATATATATATATATATATATATATATATAATATATTATTCAGAACCATAAAAAATATAAAACCTTAATTGTGCATAAAAACTTTATTCCACACTTATACAACCAAAGCTCAGCAGGTTTAAAAATACACATTTAGACTGCCACCTGTATAAAGGGTGTGTATGAATTATCCCCGCTCAGCTCCCGTGTGTCCCCTGCTCCCTTTCAATCCAACCTGTGAGAAGAGGCCTTTGTGTAGCTACACACATTTTAGAACATGAAGACACTATGTAAATACTAAACGTACTCTTTTTCTTCAGTAGTTATGAGGAAAAGCTGAGACAATGGGGTTGATTTACTGAATGCAAATAGACTGCTCTCTTTCCAAGGGAAGTTGCATTTTACAAGGTAATTATCCTCAGAGCTTAGTGGATGTGATGAAGCTCCGCTGACTTCATCATCCAATCATTTGTAAGCAAAAATTATCATTTCTTTTTATTTTCGTTGTAATTGGGTATTCTTTGCAAAGGGAAACGTCATGACATTCACTAAGCTCTGGGACAAATTCCCTTGCAAGGGTCAACTTACCTTGCAAAGTGATCAGTCTGTTTACTTTAGTAAATCAACCCAATATAGCATTCTACTTTATTTACACTGCACAGACTGGTCCATTCATTCCTTCCCTTACCTCTGGGCAGCTGAACCATTTTCCAGTTATGAGATGTCCACTGATGCTCATCCAGTCAGGACATTGCCTTCTGTTACTAAAATAAGCATTGACGCATATTACAGCAGATGCTTCCAGCCCACATTATACTTTAATCTGCTCGCTTTTTAAAAATTCTTTAATTTTCTAACCTGCATTTGAAAACCAATAGTTTTGCACAGAGCAGCAACAATCCTCCTCTTCTGGGGTCTCCTGCTGACGCCCCTGGCTCCCCCCCCCCTCCTTCTGAGTGCCCCCAAGCAGTTTTCTGTGGGGGCACTTGGGCAAGCTCGATCTTGAGCTACAGGCCATTGATACATACAGAGCAGCTTGACCCCCACCCCTGCTCCCTCCTCACAGGATTTGATTGACAACAGCAGGAGTCAATGGCTGTCGCCTCTATGTTTAGTGAGAAGGGAGAGTGGAGAGGCCAAAGTGCTGGATTGGGATCGGGCTCAGGTCAATATTTATGGGGGGTAACTGAACATAGAAAGTTTATTAACCACTTCAATACCGGACACTTAACCTCCCTAGCGGTAATCCCGAGTCTGGCTCGGGTTGGGAATTTCATTACAATAGCGGTAACCCCGAGCCAGACTCGGGCTTGCACCGCTCGATGCAGGGGAGGACACAGGGATCGTTACTTACCTTGTCCCCTGGATCCAGCGATGTCCGCCGCGCTGTGTGATCGAGCTGTCCTCCGCTCGATTCACAGTGCCGAATGCCGCCGAGCTCCGTTCCCTGCGGCGTTACGGCATACGGGAGTGGAGAACGGCGGCAAATTCAAAAAAGTAAAAGTACACAAAACACACACAGCACTGTAATCTTACAGATTACAGTGCTGTAGTAAAAAATACACACCCCCTTTGTCCCTAGTGGTTTGTGCAATGCCCTGCATGCACTTTTATATTATAAATACAGTTTTTTACTGCTTGGAATTTGGAGATTGTCCATAGCAACCAAAACATGTCCCTTTTTCAGTTTTTTTTTGGATTTGATTACATTATTGAATAATTTTTATTATTCTTTATTATATTATAAACTTTATCATACCCGGGATGTCCGCTAGACTCTGGTTTGAAGAGATTTCAGAGCGTTATTCCTAAGAATTACAGGACTACAAAATAAAAGCCAGATTTCCATGCAAAATAATTGTACCGCTTTCAGCACCTAAAACCAGAACTAATCATACCGCCAGGGAGGTTAAACACCTTCCTGCCCAAACCAATTTTGAGCTTTCCACGCTGTTGCACTTTGAATAACAATTGCGCGGTTGTGCTACACTGTACCCAAATGAAATTGTTATCATTTTTTTCCCACAAATAGAGCTTTCTTTTGGTGGTATTTAATCACCTCTACGGTTTTTATTTTTTGCTAAACAAATAAAAAAAGGCAGAAAATTTTGAAAAAAAATGTTTTTTTTTGTTTCAGTTTCAAAACTTTGTAAATAAGTAAGTTTTCTCCTTCACTGATAGGCACTGATGAGGTGGCATTGATGGACACTGATATGTGGCACTGATGGGCAACACGGATAGGCACTGATAGCTGGCACGGATTGGCATGGATGGGCATGGATAGGCAGCACAGATGGGCATGGATGGGCACTGATAGGTGGCACAGAGGTGGCACTGAGGGGGAATTAGAGGTGGCATGGATGGGCACTGATAGGCAGCATGGATGGGCACTGATAGGCGGCATTGTATTATACTGTATTGATGGATGCCAATCAGTGCCAAACAATTATGCATGGCAATCAGTGATGCCCATTGTGTGCACTGATTGGTATCCATTGTGGGCACTGACTGGCATCCCTGGTGGTCTAGGGTGGCATACCTTGTGCTGGGCATCCCTGGTGGTCTGGCATCCCTGGTGGTCCAGTGTGGTCATCCTCGGGGGGGGGGGGGGGGGCTGCGCTGATAATCGATCAGCACAGACCCCCCCGTCAGAGGAGCAGCCGATCGGCTCTCCTCTACTCGCGTTTGACAGACGCGAGTGAGGAAAAGCCGATCACTGGCTCTTCCTATTTACACTGTGATCAGCCGTGATTGGACACGGCTGATCACATGGTAAAGAGTCTCCATTGGAGACTCTTTACAGAGATCGTAGTTGCAGGGTGTCAGACTGACACCACACAACAACGATCGCCGCGATGTGCGCCCCCGAGATCACGTCATATGACGTCCGGTCAGGATTTTGAAACCACTTTGTCACCGTGTTTCTGCTATAGGGCGGGCGGCAAGTGGTTAACCTGAATGTAGAGAATGCATTAAGGTAACAAAAACTTCTGCCTTTACAACCAATTTTACGTTTAGCTAGCCACCCACACTTGCCCTTTCCTAGTAAAAAGTAATATGAAGACCACTTGCCTATAAGCAGTTCGGACTTCCTTCTCATATAGTGAGCCAGAGCTTCCTGAGACATCCTTATGGGGTGGGATTTGTTTGAGGCGGAAGTATTACTGGTGGGTTGTAGTGAAAGAGCAACTAACATGCAAGCCCAACATGCAACACCCTGAAATCTATGTAGCTGTAAATGGATCCTCGTGTACATGAGCTTTGCTGTCAGCAAGATGTAGACTGGGGAAATTTACCATGCTTACCATTGTTTAAACAAATTCATGTACCTCAGAGTCAGAATTTCTGTAGTTGCTCTTATGATGCCATATAGATGGTACTTACTGGATCCCTCTGTAAGTATAATAGAAAAATCTTTAACCACTTCAGCCCCGGAAGAATTTACCCCCTTCCTGACCAGAGCACTTTTTGCGATTCGGCACTGCGTCGCTTTAACTGACAATTGTGCGGTCGTGCGACGTGGCTCCCAAACAAAATTAACGTACTTTTATTTCCCACAAATAGAGATTTCTTTTGGTGGTATTTGATCACCTCTGCGGTTTTTATTTTTTGCGCTATAAACAAAAAATAGCAACATTTTTGAAAAAAAAATATTTTTTTTTTACTTTTTGCTATAATCAATATCCCCAAAAAATATTTTAACCACTTAATAACCGCCCTATAGCTGAATGACGGCTACAGGGCGGTTTCTTAACTCTGGGAGGCCGTCATATGACGTCCTCCCAGAATTCCGCTCTCGCGCGCCCCCTGGGGCGCGCACTCGAGAGCATCCATGACCTGTGGACCCGGCGCATCACGGTAAACGGCCGCTCATAGCGGCCGTTTACCACGTGATCGCTCCGTCAAATGACGGAGTGATCACTTGTAAACAAACCGGCGTCATGTTATGACGCCGGTTCCTCCCCCCCCTCTCTGTACCGATCAGAACAGCGGAGGGGGAAGAGATCGGTGTCAGCAGCGATGTGGGCTGCATCTGCAGTGCCCACATCGCTGCTCACCGAAAATTAACCCCTCAATTCCCTGCAAATACTCTGCAATACCCTGCCATTACTCTGCAATACCCTGCATTACCCTGCATTACCCTGCATTACTCTGCATTACTCTGCATTACTCTGCATTACTCTGCATTACTCTGCATTACTCTGCATTACTCTACATTACTCTACATTACTCTGCAACACTCTGCAATACCCTGCAACACCCGCCAATACCCTGCAACACTCTGCAATGCTCTGCAATGCTCTGCAACACCCACCAATACCCTGCAACACTCTGCAACACTCTGCAATGCTCTGCAACACCCGCCAATACCGTGCAACACTCTGCAATGCTCTGCAACACCCTCCAATATCCTGCAATGCTCTGCAATGCCATACTCTGAGATACCCAGCCATACCCAGCCATAGTCGGTGATACCCTGCAATACCCAGCCATAGACACCCCCCCCCCTCCCGCCGCCCTCCGGTGCTTCTACCGACTCGCCAATACGATCAAATCCAGAATCTTTTTTTTTTTTCAGGCTTCCCAGCTTAGAGATGAGATGCGGGGTCTTATTGACCCCGCATCTCACTGTAAAGAGGACCTGTCATGCCATATTCCTATTACAAGGGATGTTTACATTCCTTGTAATAGGAATAAAAGTGATCAAAAAATTTATTTTTGGGGAAAAAAATGTCAAACTAAAATTAATAAAGTAAAATGAACAATACATTTTTTTTTTTTTAAAAGCGCCCCTGTCCCCATGTGCTCGCATGCAGAAGCGAACGCATACGTAAGTCCCGCCTACATATGAAAACGGTGTTCAAACCACACATGTGAGGTATCGCTGCGAACATTAGAGCGAGAGCAATATTTCTAGCCCTAGACCTCCTCTGTAACTCAAAACATATAACCAGTAAAAAAATAAATAAATCGTCGCCTATGGGGATTTTTAAGTAGCGACGTTTGGCACCATTCCACGAGCCTGTGCAATTTTGAAGAGTGACATGTTAGGTATCGATTTACTCGGTGTAACTTCATCTTTCACATTATGCAAAAATTGGGCTAACTTTACTGTGTTTTTTTTTTTTTTTTTTTTTTTAAGCACAAAACTGTTTTTTTCCAAAAAAAAGCATTCGAAAAATTGCTGCGCAAATACCGTGCGAGATAAAAAGTTGCAACGACCACCATTGTATTCTCCAGGGTGTTTGCTAAAAAAACATATATAATGTTTTGGGATTCGATGTAATTTTCTAGCAAATAAATTATGATTTTTACATGTAGGAGAGAAATGTCAGAATTGTCCTGGGTGCTCCAGAACGCCTGATGGCGCTCCATGCATGTCGGGCCTCTGTATGTGGCCAGGCTGTGTAAAAGTCTCACACATGTGGTATCACCATACTCGGGAGTAATAGCAGAATGTGTTTTGGGGTGTAATTTGTGGTATGCATATGCTGTGTGAGAAATAAACTGATAATATGACAATTTTGTGAAAAAAAAAAAAAAAGTAAAAAAAATCTTGATTTTGCAAAGAATTGTGGGAAAAAATGACAACTTCAAAAAACTCATCATGCCTCTTACTAAATACCTTGGAATGTCTTCTTTCCAAAAAGGGGTCATTTGGGGGGTATTTTGTACTTTTCTGGCATGTTAGGGTCTCAAGAATTGAAATAGGCCGTCAGTACTTCAGGTGTGATCAATTTTCAGATATTGGCACCATAGCTTGTGGACTCTATAACTTTCACAAAGACCAAATAATATCCACCAATTTGTACTTATTTTTACCAAAGATATGTAGTGGTATAAATTTTGGCCAAAATTTATGAAGAAAAAATTACTAATCTGCTAAATTTTATAACAGGAACGAAGAAAAATTCATTTTTTTACAGAATTTTCTGTATTTTTTCTTTTATAGCACAAAAAATAAAAAACCCAGCGGTGATTAAATACCACCAAAAGAAAGCTCTATTTGTGTGAAAAAAAGGACAAAAATTTCATATAGGTCCAGTGTTGCATGACTGAGTAATTGTCATTCAAAATGTGAGAGCACCGAAAGCTGAAAATTGGTCTGGTTATTAAGGGTGTTTAAGTGCCCAGTGGTCAAGTGGTTAAAAAACATATTTTTCCTCAGTTTAAGATGATATGTATTCTTCTAAATATTTTTGGTAAAAAAAATCGCAGCAAGCGTTTATTGCTTTGTGCAAAAGTTAAAGCGTCTACAAAATAAGGGATAGTTTTATGGCATTTTTATTGAACTTTTTTTTTTTTACCAGTAATGGCGGCGATCAGCGATTTTTATCGTGACTGCGACATTATGGTGGAGACATCGAACAATTTGGACACATTTTTGGGACCAGTGTCATTAATATTAATTATTAATATTAATCAATGCTAAAAAATTGCATTGATTACTGTAAAAATGTCACTATCAGTGAAGGGGTTAACCACTAGTTGGCGCTGTAGGGGTTAAGTGTGTCCCAGGTAGTGATTCTAACTGGGGGGGGGGAGGGGCTGTGTGTGACATGTCACTGATCTCTGCTCCCGATTACAGGGATCGCTGATCAATGACAATGTCACTAGGCAGAACGGGGAGATGCTTGTTTACATTAGCATCTCCCCATTCTTCCTCACCGTAATACGATCGCGGGTATTCTCCCTGGACATCGAATCTGCGGGACCCGCGACCGCGGTCACGGAGCTTCTGGCACGCGCTCGCCCGCAAACTGCCTCTTAAAGGTCAATGTAAAGGTACGTTTATCTGCCTGTACATGCCCTTCTTCTGCAGTATATCTGCGTGAGGCGGTCGGGAAGCGCTTAACAAATGATGGAACAATTGAATTTAGGGGAGATACCACTGGGGCAGGCAGAGGCTTCCTAGTCATGTGACAAGAATAAGAATGCCTCTTTTGGAGGGTTTTCTTTTTCTGGGAGCAGGTACTTATTTCTGACAGGTGCCCACTCCTACTTCTTCCCTCTGCTCCCCGCTTGCCTAGCTCATCTACACCGCCTACCCCCCCCCCCCCCTCGCAACCTCCTGGCATACATCGCATATTCTAGAAGACTGTGGAACCACTGAGAAGCACTACATGTCATACAAAGTGGAAATACCAGGAAATCAGCAGAAGACTTCCCACAAGTAAGATGGTGGTGCTGAGGACCCGAAGAACGATGGAGAGCCGGCCTGAGTGAGGACAGCGCTGGATCCCGGGGCTGGTAAGTGTCTCTATATTAAAAGTCAGCAGCTACAGTATTTGTACCTGCTGATTTTTCCTTTTTTATAACCAGATCTCCTCTTTAAAGTTTAACTAATCGTACTTGCAGTACAGGAGGAAGGGGGAGGAACGCTGTGCTCTGTAGAGAATATTTTGCTGGGAGAGTAATTGTAGGAGGGAGCAGTAATGGTCACAAGCACAAGAAGCAGGTGTGTTTGTATTATAACATAATAAGTAATTTTTCTCCTTCACTGGTGGCACTCATGCAGTGGCACTGACAGGCATTGGCACTCAAAAGCGGCACTGAGAGGCAGTGGCACTGATAAGTGTCACTGATGGGCACTCATGCAGTGGCACGGATAGGCGGCACTGATGGGCAGTCATGCGGTGGCATTGATAGGCGGTACTCATGCGGCAGGACTGATGAGGCTGCATTGATGGACACTGGTGAAGCTGAGCTGATTGGCACTGGTGAGGCTGCATTGATGGGCACGGATGAGGCTGCACTTCTTGGCACTGATGAGGCTGTGCTGATGAGCACTGGTGAGTATAATACACTCTTTAAATTGCATGGTTTTTCCCTTTTATGAACAAGAAAATAATGACGTTATGCAGTTGGGCCGGCATAATAATGCTATGGGGCTGGTATGAAATGATTTCCAGAAATAACGTATTTATATCTTATAATCATTAAATAAACACATAAACTGCATATATCATTTGAGGAAAATATGCTTATAAAATAGTTTACTATCTGACAATAAAAGAAAAGAAAAAAAAGTTCCCCGGATTTAATTTTTAAAATTTGTTTACCTTATAAAAGAGGAACTGCAATCTGCTCAAATAATTTCTAATAAAAACAACTTTGCCATTCTGAAGCTTCCTTCCAACCACTTTGCATATTATTTTATATATACTGCGATTCTGTATTTGCCAAATATGTTGCAGAAATCTCCCTCCACTAAGTTTGTCTGCAGCCATTTTTTTTTGCAAATATAAGTTTATTCAAGGTTTTCACATACATGGGGTAAGTTCCCCAGGAGAAGAAAAAAGAGAAATAAAAAGTGACAACAAAAACAGTGAAGGTCGCAGCCTCCATAGTGAACAGCATAGGAACAGGCAATGCGATTACCAACTACATAATACACCATAAACATGGAATCGACCTCAACAGGAGTCCCCCCTCTGCCAAAACCTGCAAGGGGGTCCACAAGTATACCAAGTATAGTAAGTGACTCAAGGTCTAGATCCAGAGGTCGAACTGGCAGCCACTGTAGATAATCAGTAAGTCGCATGTATAAGGAAACAGTTTGCAGCAGTGCATAAACATAAGAAAAAGAAAAGAGGGGGGGAAGACGAGAAAAGCAGAAAAAGATGGGGGGGGGGGGATATAGTAGAAGAAAGAGATAATGAAAAGAGGGGGTGAAGAATTAAAGGGAGGGAGGATGAGGGAAGGAGGGGGAAGGAAAAGATTAGGAAAGGGAAACTGAGGGGACTCGGAGTCCTCCGCCTGAATGCCTGTCAGACCCCCCGATTCCCCTTAGTGCCCTAAAAGGGCTCTACCTTCTGTCGAGTACACAAACACATTCCAGAGTGACCACGTTTTCCGGTAAACTTCCTGCCTATCCTGAGCAGTCAGTATCAAATCCTCCATCTTGTTAATTTCTTCCACCCTCCGCAACCACATGGCCACGGAAGGGGGAGTTTGCTGTTTCCAGAGCAGAGGAATACAAGATTTGGCCGCGTTGGTAAGATGGCGCAAGACTGACCGCGCATATCTCTTGGGGGGCAGGTCCGATAAATGTAAGAGGAAGAAGGCTGGGTCATTTGGGACTCGCCATTCCGTGAACTTCTGGACAACATTGCGAACTGCAGTCCAAAAGTCCAATAGCCTTGGACAGGACCAAAAAACATGCAGGAGCGTACCCCGGTCCTCCCCGCAACGCCAGCAATGTGCCGGTGTGTCCGGGAAAACAAGGTGGAGACGGCTAGGTGTCAGGTACCATCTTGTAAGGATTTTATAATTCAACTCCTGTGTTTTAGTGCATATTGAGGACTTTAGGGTAAACCGTAAAACCCGCGTAATCTGTGCAGGCGTGAAGGTGTAGCCCAAGTCCCTCTCCCATTTCGCAAGACTGGAGATCCGGTGCGTTGGCAACGGCGTATTCAAGAGCCCATACATTTGAGAAAGAAGTCGGGGGATTGGTTCTGTGTCAGAGAAGTACTCCTCAAATACCGTCAGCGATCTAGAGTGAGCCAGGGGGTTCGGGATGGACTGGAGGAAGTGATGCAGACGCACGGCATCCCAAAACTCTAAACCGTAGGGACCCCTGCGGTCCATAAGGGCACCAATAGAAACCCAGCCGTCGCGTGTTACAAACTGAGATGCCTTAACAAGGTCGGAGTCACGTAAACAACGATACTGCGTCGACGGTAGGCCCGGCTGGAATCTAGGGTTACCTAGAATCGGTGTCTGGGGGGACGACGTGGTCGTTGGGGAGCGTTGAAGCGCCACCTTCTCACTCTGATACAAAGTGTTGCCTATAAGCGGATGGGTCTTCACTTCCGTCGGTAGTGCCGCCCTGCACCATAAGGCAGACCTCAGCGGGACCGGGCACTGATGTTGTTCTATCTGGGCCCACAATTTAGTGGGAAAGTTGCGGGCCCAGTCAAGCACTCTACTCAGGTGGGAGGCACTATAATACTGTCGAACGTCTGGTAACGCCACACCTCCATGCCGCTTTGGAAGAGATAATTGGGAACGTGGTAAGCGAGGCCGCTTCTGGGCCCAGACAAAACGGGTAAATAGCGCCTGTACCTGTTTGAAATAAACAGGGGGGATCCTGATCGGCAGAGTCTGAAATAAATACAGAAATTTCGGTAAGATGCACATCTTAATTAGATTGCATCTGCCAAACCAAGAGTGGGTCCCCTTCTGCCATGAGTCCAGAAGCTGCCGCGTCTTAGTCAGCAAAGGGGGGAAATTACATGCGTAAAGGTCTGCAAGGTCCGGGGGAATAGTAGTACCTAGGTAGGTCAGGGCAGTCTGAGTCCACTTGAAAGGAAAGCTGGATTGCAGGGCAGTGAGCAACCGTGGTGGGAGCAACAGCCCCATGGCCTCCGATTTGTTAAAGTTAATTTTCAAATTGGATAACTTCCCATATATCTCAAATTCCTTGAGTAGATTGGGTAAGGAAATACCTGGGTTAGTTAGCGTAAATAGCATATCGTCGGCGTAAGCCGATATTTTGTGTTGCATACCCCCCACGGCTACACCCTGTATATCCGGGTTGAGTCGGATCGTGGCCAAAAAAGGCTCCAGAGTCAGAGCGAACAGGAGAGGAGACAATGGGCAACCCTGTCGAGTCCCGTTAGTGATTGAGAAAGAGTTCGACAGTACCCCATTAACCTTCACTTGGGCCGTCGGCGTGGAATACACCCCAGAGATACGCGCAATCATCCCGTCGCCTAACCCCACATGCCGGAGTACCGCAAACATAAATGGCCAGTTCACCCGGTCGAAAGCCTTTTCAGCATCTGTGTTTAAAAGTACGCATGGCAATCCCGCCCTCCGCACCACATGAATCAGATTTAGCACCTTCGTGGTCCCGTCCCTGGCCTCCCGGGACGGAATAAATCCAACCTGATCCAGATGGATCAGTTGCTGGAGCTGGCCTGCTAACCTCGTAGCCAAAATCTTGGTGTAGATTTTGAGATCCAAATTTAGGAGAGAAATCGGCCGATAACTGCCGCAGCATGCCGGGTCCTTTCCCTCCTTGTGAATCACCGAGATGTGAGCGGCTAACGAGTCCCTAGTAAACTCCCCGCCTTCCCCTATTGCGTTGAACAGGGCAAGCATGGGTTGCCCCAGCAGGTCCAGCAGTCGTTTGTAGTATTGCAATGTATAGCCGTCTGGGCCTGGGGCCTTCCCTGGCTTCATGGTCCCTATAGCTTTATGAATTTCCGCTAAAGTGATGGGGGACTCCAGGTCCTCCCTCGCCGTCGGGGACAGGGAAGGCATTTGAGATTTTCTCAAGTAGTCAGCCAAGTCGGTCGGGGGCACGGGGCACTCACGTAGGTTGTAAAGGTCTGAGTAAAAATTCCTAAATTCATCAGTGATTTGCATGGGTAGATGGGCTCTCCGACCCCCCGGCGCCCCGACATGAGGAACATACGTCAGAAGCCTACGTTCCTTGACCAGTCTCGCCAAAAGCTTCCCGCATTTGTCGCCGGATTCATAGGTCATCCTGCGACAAGACTGGATGGCAGCCTTAGCCCTAAAACGTAGTAGGTCCGTAATCTGCTGTCTGAGCATCAGGAGGTCAGTGTCAGAATGTTGGGAGGGAGCGTGTTTGTGTCTGGCCTCTGCGACGCGTAGCTGTCCCAGAAGCTGGTTCAGCTGTTCCGCGCGTTCTCGTTTGATCCGTGCCCCGTGTCGTATCAGAACCCCTCGCCCCACCGTTTTGTGGGCCTCCCACAAAACCCCCGGGGGACAGTCTGGAAGGGCATTTTCCTGGAAATAACAGCGCAGCGTTTTGGCGACATCATCCAGGACTTCCGGGGTCTGTAGGAGACTTTCGTTAAGCCGCCAGAATCTATTCGTCAGGGAAGGATCGGCAGTCAGCCTGTACGTGAGGAAAATCGGCGCATGATCCGACCATGTCCTAACTCCAATGGAGGAACCTTCAACCGCATGTAATTGGGAGTGGGGAATTAGAAAGTAGTCAATTCGAGTATAAAGCTTATGCACGGGGGAGTAAAACGTGTAGTCCCTCTCCCCCGAGTGTTGTAACCTCCAAACATCTATAAGTTGTGAGTCATGTAGTGTCCTCGCAATACGTTTAAGCTGAGCAATCGGCAAAGACGTCCGGCCGGACGACGTGTCCGCAGAGGGGATCAATGGGACGTTAAAGTCTCCTCCGAGTATCAATTGCCCAACCCTAAATTCCTGCAGTTTTTCCATGGTCCTCTCCAGAAAAGTGGCTTGGAGTTCGTTAGGAGCGTATACAGCCGCTGGAGTCACCTGCACTTGACCAATAAGCCCCTTGAGGAACACAAATCTGCCCGAGGGATCTAACAATGATCCCTGGCAGCGCCACGGAAGACCACTAGAGAGGAGTATGGAAACCCCCTTAGATTTAGCGAGCGGGTTAGTGGAGTGGTATGTCCATTGGAAGTGTCTATTGCGTAGGTATGGCAGTGCAGTCGGTTTAAAATGGGTCTCTTGGATGAAGGCAATATCAGCATGTAATCGTTTTAAATCAGCTAAAAGCATGCGACGTTTTTCAGGCGTATTGAGGCCCTTCGCGTTGAGCGACAGGATCTTCACGCGGGGCATTGCCATAGATCAATCGGGAGGACCACCGAGTCAGAGAGAAAGGGGAGGTATAGGGCAGAGAAAGAGAAGAGGGGGTACACCGGGAAGGGTAGGCGGGAATGACAAAGGAGGAGGAAGTGAGGGTGCAGACAGGGACAGAGCGGGGGGGGGAAAAGGGAGGGGGGAAAAAGGGAGGGGGGAGGGGACGGGGTAGGGAAGAGGGGGAGGGGGAGAGGATCTGGGACAAGGAATGCAGCGAACAAGAGCAAAACAAAGAGAGGATAAACCGGGCCTGAGAGGTCAGGGACAGCAAGAACTTAGAAGAGAGAGAGAAAAGAGGAGGAAGACAACAGAGCGCGGAAGAAAGAAGCAAAGACACAAACAAAAAGAAAAACAGTACTTCGGGAGTGGGCCTAGTGCCCTCTTCTCCCTAAAAAACAAGTAAAAGCATATAATGGCCCCGGGAGGACTATGCGCGACCCCCAGAGCAATATGCCGGCCTATGGGTGGGGACGAGACTGACAGGAAACCAGAGATCCGGCTCCGCAGGCACGTCTCCCGCCTCCCAGAGGTCATAAATGCACTATGCGTAGCCACACAAAACATTCAACATATGTGTAAACAGTAGATAATGAAAGAACTAAACCATAAGTTGACAGTTGAAGTAGACAGACTAAGCACATGTCAGGACAGTTGAACAACCAGTAGCCCCGTTAGGGTCGGCCTCAGGTCGCAGCACACCCGGGCAGGGCAACCCGAAGCCCCCCCGGCTGCGCCCAACCACCGCCCCCCCCCCAGGACCCCCCACCATGCCCACCCCCCCCCCCAACAACCAGCCCCAGCCCCACGGGGTACCGGCACAGAAACGGCCCCCCCGCACATCGCGGGATCAGTGCGCCAGGCCCCACGGAACAGTGCAAGCGATGTGTGGTAGACAAACCTCATACAGTGTGAGGAGTCAGAAATGGATTTGCGGACAGTGTATGGTAGAAGATCACCTGAACCCGGTACCATCAAGTGTCAAGATCCATCTACAAAACAGTCCACACATTTCAATAAAGTTGCCCACACCATCCATCACTATGCACCCCTAGGCAATGAGAACCTGGTCACCGACCCCGCATCAACTATGGTCCATACTGAACAGATATGGAACTGGAGGACGGGTCCATGGACAGCCAGCAAAAAATGCAAGAAAATGACAGGCACCGAAGAACTTCAGGCCTACCTCCGCAGCAAGCTACTAACACATCCTCACCAGTCCCAAATCCATGCATGTAACCCTGTGCCGTAATAGGCCTGGATTAGTTGTATTGCTATGCCATAAAACATTGTGTGATATGAGCTCACCGATCAGTTATGACGCAGTAAGCGTGGCTTGGAGTAACTGGGTGCATAGGGCAGACACCAATGGACCCATAATCCCAGTATGCATGTTAGAGAGTCAGATCATTTAAACACAGTGATCTACGGTTTGCATGGAACATTAGTAAAACTTTCCACCCCAATACGTTTAAGCAAGTTCCAAGACAACAAAAATAATAAAAGCTGCATCTCCTGTAATATAGAAACCTAAAAGCTTCAAGAGAAAAGCCTGCGAGCGGCATGATACAGTAGTCAGCAAAGTTGTCCTCGCCAGAATGGTAACGTAGTTGGAGGGTCAGCAAACAGGAAAGGGGAATGCAGTGGGAACATTAACGGCGGAGGACCCGCAACACTGGCTGTATCCTAAAACCAATATCGCATCTCGCAATGAGACAGTAAAGCCCAGGCAACCTCAGTGCAAATATCGTCAAACCTGAATATAGCAGGGAAGTCATTGGCTGCGGGGAGACAGTTCCGTGTTGTGTGCAACTCAAGGTGCAGGATCCAAACCAAGGGAGATGGAAAGCCTGGGGTCAAGCAGAGAAAACATCCACCCTCCTCCCGCCACATAGAAAACTCCACAGCTAGGTCCCAGATATAGTTAGTACAGCTCTTAGAATAGGTAGCATAAATCCAGAGTCTACTAATGTCAGTGCTCATCTGCTAAAGCTCTGCAAGCTGTTGGGCATCACACCATAGACGGTCTCAGAGGCATCGGGTAACCATGGGACCTACTCTCCGATCCCAGAGTGGAGCAGGTATAAGGAGCAGCATCCCCATGGGGCGTATGCAACGGGGAGGCCCCTCAAGTGTCACTGCAGTGCTGCGAGATCAGCTCGCCGCCAGTACGGGGGCAAGCGGGCGGGAGGGGGGGGCGAGGGAGGAAGGGGGGCCAGTCGGAACGGCAGCAAGCAAAAAACCACAACCAAAAAAAAAAGAAGAAAAGATACCTCAGAGCTCACGGGGTCCCCCCCCGGAGTGCTCCCTGGGTCTGCGGCGCTGTCGCTGTAGTCTGGACGGCCAATCACCGCTGCTGCCACGATGGGAGTCCGGTCCCGTTCCCTGCGAGCGAGGGAGAGCCGCTAGCCAGTTCGGGACCTCGATAGGTTCCGCACCTAGGAACCGAAATAGGGCAGGTAAAGATTCCACAGCTCGCAAAGTGAAGGCATGTTGATCCTTGCGGAAGGTGACGGACAGCGGGTAGCCCCAACGATACGTTGCCCCGCAGCGCCGTGCAAGATCCAGTAGGGGCTTCATAATGGCACGTCTCTGGAGGGTGGCACGGGAGATGTCCGGCAAAATCCGCACCTCCGCACCATCAAACTCCAAAGTAGGGGCCTCCCAAGATTTCCGCAACACTTCCTCCTTGAGAGCATAATGGTGCAGGCGGCATACTACATCTCGCGGCCTGGTGAGATCCGCAGACCTGGGCCCCAGCGCACGATGTATCCTGTCAAACTCAAGGCGGGAAGGGAGGTCCACCCCGGGGATGCTGCGAAAGATCGCCGCAACAGTGTCCGCAAGATCTTCAGATTCCGTCGCTTCGGGCAACCCTCGCAGCCGCAGGTTGTTCCTGCGGCTGCGGTCTTCCATTTCCTCTAGGCGTAGCTGCTGGGTAAGTAGCATGTCCATGGTCGCCGCTTGCGAGGCCTCCAGAGCACCCACCCGAAGATCCAATGCCGAGAGGGAATGTTCCCCCCCCGCAACTCTATCGGACAAGTCTCGCACCTCACCCCTGACAAGTGCTATCTCCTTGCGATGAGTCTCCTCCACTCTGTCAATTAGGGCGGTGATGTCAGCTCGCGTAGGGAGAGCCTGTAACAGCAGACGGAGGTCCGCATCCAACTGCGGAGCCGGGCGGGGGGACTCCGCAGCGTCCAGGGTGTTCCGAGGTGTTCTAGGTGTCTCCAGGTGCGGGGCAAGGATGGAAGCCCGAGAAGCCTCCGAGTCTAGTTCCGGAGAGGAACATGTCGCCCTATCAGGCTCCACGTGGGCGCGCTCCGTCGCCATGTTGGGAGCAGAGGAACGGTGTTGAGACAGGTGAAAAAGCCTCTCTAGATCACCGGAATTCGCCGCTGGAGTCGGCGGTCGAGTAATCCTGTTGGTTTTGTGCAGGTTCTTCTTCTTGGAAGCGGGCATAGTGCGGGTCAGCAGGAGGAATAGTCCGTATAGGCGAGAGACGGCCGGGAGCTCAGGCAGTGCACGTCTCTATCCTTCCATGTTCAGGCCACGCCCCCCCGTCTGCAGCCATTTTAACTGTGGGCAGCTGAAGCTGCTGCCTGTTCACTTCCTGGATTTACACCGACACACAAAGGAACACCTCCAGCTCTACAGCCCTCATTGGCCCCCTTATGACTCATTGGGGAATGGCAAACTCTCACCAGAGGGAGAGAGAGAGCTGTGCATGATGTCATAAGCCTAGACTTTTTACCAGATGAGAAACAGGAAGTGGGCTGTATAAGGTATTTACTGGCAGAAAAAAAATGTTTTACTATTCAAAGTTAAAAAACAAGGGCAAAAGATTTAATAGATGGAAAATTGAAAAAATGACTAAGTCAGCTTTAAAGTGTGGCTATAGCAGGGAAGGGTGAGAAGCACCTTTTGGATTTTTATCACGGTCTGTGTTCTCACTGGGGAGGTTGGCTTTCTCCATGTGTCCTCTTGATTAATGTTGCCAGGACAGAAAGTAATTTGAAATCCACATAAATAATTTACAGTTGCTTCCATAAAATAAGGACATCTTCCAGGGAAGACACCGGGAGGAATTCAATAAAGCCGCTGCGCCACTTTTCTGGTTTTAATCCATCCTAAAGCATTTGTGACACTTTCTGACAGCGACTTGTGCGCCAAGTTCAGGTAGTTTTAGAAAAGCGCCGCTTTTACCTTGTGGCTCAATGAATGCGCCAAATTCAAAATAATACTGACAGTTCTTACCTTACAAAAGAAAGTAGAGCTAATCAAGACCAGCTCTCTCAGAGAGAAGCTGGCACAGACAGATCTTGTTAAAGTCTTAGTAATCTGTTAATCGTGACATCACACAAAAGAAACACCCAGAAAGCAGTGACAAATTCCAAGGAAAAGATCCTCCACCACTGTTCACACTGTCGCTTACCAGATTCTGAGATCTCTTTTTTAGGGAGATCTACAAGAGCTTGTAATTTCTTTCATAGACAGGGGTTCACTTTAAGCCCTTGTACACACGGTCGGAGATTCCGACAACCAAATCCGTCTGAGTAATTCCGACGGATTAATACCGGAATAGGTCCGGAAGTGATTTTGCATACACACGGTCTGACTAAGTTGTCGGAAAATCCGATTGTACATAGCGTGATGACATTATTTCATTACAACGGGATTATGTTCAGGCTAGTAGCCAATAGCTTTGGTCTAGGAATTTGATCTGAGCATGCGTGGCACTTTGTCCGTCGGAGTAGGCTACACATGATTGGAGTATTCCGATCGGAGCATTTTGTCGGAAAATATTTCCGGCAAGTTGGAAAAGTTTAGACACAATGAAAATAAAAAAAACAAGAACGAATAGGACTTTATATGAGCCGTGACCATCCAGTACACAAGACTCCATCCCCGATATTTGATAAGGAAAAGGGAAGGGGGCAAAAATTTGGAAAAGTTGGTCCGACGGAAACAGTCCGATGCAAACCACACACTGTCGGAATATCCGACAAAACACTCCGATAGGAAACATTCCGACGGAATCTCCGACCATGTGTACAAGAGCTTTGAGTCAGGAGGGTAGTCCCCACAACTGCGTCCCAGATGGTACCAAGGTATTCTAGGCAGTATTCCTCCCCCATATAAAAAACAAAAATGCCTCCATAGTGTAATTCTTACACAAAATATTTATTAAATAAAAGAATTGCACATATAAGCGCTGCAATTAAAATCAACAAGCCGGCCAGCTCTTAGACGCTGCCCGTGTCTTCCGGGTCCAGAGCGGTATGCGGTGACGTCAGCACGTCGCTCCTCCCTACGCCGTTTCGTCACAGATGACGTCTTCCAGGGGCTTCCCTGGAAGACATCATTACACCATTACACTATGGAGGCATATTTGTTTTCTACATGGGGGAGGAATACTGCCTAGAATACCTTGTTACCATCTGGGACGCAGTTGTGGGGACTACCCTCCTGACTCTTAAAGTGAACCCCTGTCTGTGAAAGAAATTACAAGCTCTTGTAGATCTCCTTAAAAAAGAGATCTCAGAATCTGGTAAGCGACAGTGTGAACAGTGGTGGAGGATCTTTTCCTTGGAACTTGTCACTGCTTTCTGGGTGTTTCTTTTGTGTGATGTCACGATTAACAGATTACTAAGGATTCAAACATATTTGGTGGACTTTATCTTTTTGGACCGGGTTTCCGGGACTTTATTATTCATTTATTGTTCAATCAATCACTTGTTTTACTTTTGGATTATGTCATTTCACTGATTGTTTCATCACTGTAATGTCTCACTAAGTTTATTTGTTTTCGGTGGCAATTTATGTAAAGTTTTTTTCAGCGCAACTAATAGGTTTGGAATTGTTATGTTGGTGTGGGTATCTCACATAATTTAGTTGTAGCAGTTTAATGAGTATTTATTTATATTTTTTTAGGACAGCGCAGTATCGCATTATTCTAGATCTTGTTAAAGTTACTTGTTAAAGTCTTACTTGCATTATAAAAGTGGCGGCATGTGCCAAATTCAAGTACATGACCAAGACACGTACATGAATTTGTCTCTCGCATTCTAAAAGTGGTGCAAAATGTATCACTTTTGCAAAATCTGTCTGCACCAGTCTTCATGGGACTGTCTTAACCACTTCACCTCCAGGAAGATTTACCCCTCTTCATGACCAGGCCATTTGTGTGATCATGCAACGTTTTACACAAATAAAATTTATGTCAATTATTCCCACAAATAGAGCTTTCTTTTGGCGGTATTTGATCACCACTGCATTTTTATTTTTTGTGCTATAAACATTTTTGGGGGGGGAATATATTTTTTACATTCTGCTGTAAAACCTATCCATCATAAAAATGTAAAAATCGAATTTCTTCATAAATTTAGGCCAATATGTATTCTGCTACGTTTTTGGTGAAAAATTGATTGGCTTACTCAAACGTTACAGTGTTTACAAACTATGGTATTTAGTTATGGTATTTTTTTTTTTTTTATATACTAGTAATGGTGGGGATCAGTGACTTATAGCAGGACTGTGATATTGCGGCAGGGATTCGGACACTAAAGCCTTGCTTTGATTTTTCGGATGACAGAACGTTCGATTTTTGTGACATGCTGGTCTCATGTCAAAAGTGAAGAGGTCACTACCAATAGAAGAATTTTCGTTTGACAGAATACATCAGAAGTGACGTAACGTGTTGAATAGTTTTATATGTATTCTTTTGTTTCTGAGCATGTGTAGTCTTGCTCTTACGATTTTGTTCGTATGAAAACCATGTTGATTAAACGAAAATCAGACGCTGAGTTCACATCCGACAAACATTTTATAGCCTGCACATCCAGCTTTTGTCTGATGAAAAAGTGAAATTGGCTCTCAAAAGCGCCGTACTAACGGTAAGATTTGGAGACTATCGGTCATCGTAACACAATTGACGTCTGAAAATCAAAGTGTGTGTACTTAACCGGTTTCCGACCAGCGCACGCTGATGTACGTCGGCAGAACGGCACGGGCAGGCATATTGGCGTACAGGTACGTCCAATCTTGAATGCCGCCCTGCCATCGCCGCCGGCGCGGTCGCGTGCTGGTCGGGACCCCCGTGAGTCCAGTTGCGGGTCCTGCGGACTCGATCGCCGCGGGCATACCCACAATCATCTCACGGGCGGCTGAACGAGGAAATGCTGTTGTAAACAGCATTTCCCCGTTCTGCCTAGCAACTGATTGTGTGATTGGAGCAGAGATCAGTGAGAGCATGTGATTGGAGCAGAGATCAGTGTTCACTAAATTAAAGCTCAGCCCCCAACAGTTAGTAACACTCCCCTAGGAACACTTAACCCTTACACTGCCACCCACTGGTTAACCCCTTCACTGCCAGTGCCATTTACACAGGAATCACTGCATTTATATAGCAGTGATTGCTGTATAAATGACAATGGTCCCAAAAATGTGTCAAAACTGTCCCATGTGTCCGAAATAATGTCGCAGTCACAATAAAAATCGCTAATCGCCGCCATTACTAGTAAAAAAAAAATTAATAAAAATGCCATAAAACTATCCCCTATTTTGTAAACGCTATAACTTTTGCACAAACCAATCAATAATCGCTTATTGCGATTTTTTTTAACCAAAAATATGTAGAAGAATACGTATCAGCCTAAACTGAGGGAAAATTTTTTTAAAATAATTTTTGGGGGATATTTATTATAACAAAAAGTTAAAAATAATTAATTTTTTTTCAAAATTGTTGCTCTATTTTTTTTTATAGCTCAAAAAATAAAAACCGCAGAGGTGATCAAATACCACCAAAAGAAAGCTCTATTTGTGGGGAAAAAAAAGACGTCAATTTTGTTTGAGTGCCACGTCGCATGACCGCACAATTGCCAGTTAAAGCGATGCAGTGCCGAATCGCAAAAAGTGGTCTGGTCTTTGACCAGCAAAAGGGTCCGGGGCTGAAGTGGTTAACTGACGGGCCTTAACTGACACTTTGCAGGAACCAGTGACCTTAATACAGTGATCGGTGCTAAAAATATGCACTGTCGCTGTACTAATGACGCTGTCTGGAAAGGGGTTAAACATCTATGACAATCAAAGGGTTAACTGTGTGCCTAGCCTGTGTTTTTGTGTACTGCGTTAGGTGCTTTTACATGGGGAAGAGGTAGATTGTATTCCCTGCTTTGCAGAAACACAAAATCCATCCTTTGCCTACTGTCAGAACAGAGATCTGCCTTGTTGTGTGTGTTTTTACTAATGATCGGCGGGTGCCGAGCGACATTCCAGTGGCCAGCACCTGCAGAATGGCTTCTGCTGTGAACAAAAATGGCAGACGCAGCCTGCCAGTGGCGCGCACGCCCCCTGCAGGCAAAAGTGCAGAATCGCGTATATGCTATATACCTTATCCTGCATAGGAGAGCCACCATGTAGCATTCAATCTGGAGTGGAAAGCAAGTGGTTAAAACGAAAACAACCCTCTAATTGTTTTCAACCAAGGAAGCTGCCACTTTGGCCTCTGTTTGATCTGCACCTGCCATGATGCTGCACATGTGATCACTTATACCAGCCATGTGATGGTTTGACAGTTCGGCTGCAAGCACAAGCAACTGGCAAGTATGACTGTCACACTCTCAGCACGGGAATGTAACTGTTTTTTGAAACTGTTAAATCAATGGGTTTAGTTTTACTTTAAGAGCAAATTGTCCCCCTCCTTTTAGAAATGTTTACTCCTACTTCCTTGAATCACCGAGATACGAAGTGAAGGGATATCTCCCCAATCAAAGAAAGACAGAAAAACAAAAGGATTCTAGGCCTCATGCACACAGGACATTTTGCTATCTATCCTAGTTGCCTTTCCTCCTGGCAGCAGGGTTTTTTTTAAGGAAAAACCTATGGATGGTATAATGCATTTAGGTGCATCAAGCACTTGGGTGTCAATACCTTTCATTGGCCAGAATAATAGTTTTTTCTGGCAATATAAATGAACAAATGCCCAGGAGCTAAATGTGCCTAGCATCAATGCGCGTTTTAGATGCATTTACACACATCAAGCATCAATTTTTTTTCCTGCTAAAACACTGCTGCTCCTAGATGCGCTGGCTGTGGGTTTTATTTTTTTTCCTCCCTCTAAACACCTATGTGTGCATGGACACATAGGCTAACATGCAGAGGGGTGTAGAGGCAGGGGGAAAAAAAGCCAGACGCCCGCAACAGCTAAGATGTTAAAAACATCCAGTGTGCATGAGGCCTTAAACATTCCCTACTGCATCCAAAACAAAAAAGAGAAGCTAGAAATATACTATAAGGTCTTTTGCGCCAATATTAGGGGGATGCATGCTTCTCAAATACAGTTGACATTGTCCTGGCAAATTTCCTGCAGATATGAATTTTCGTTGCCTACACACTCAGTGTGACCAGCTGCCTTATGGTTACATAGTAGTCCAACCTATGTGTGTCAGTACTACATTGTATATCCCTGTACGTTGCAGTTGTTCAGGTGCTTATATAATAGTTTATTGAAACTATCAATGCTTCCTGCAGAGACCGCCACCTGTGGAAGGGAATTCCACATCCTTGCCGCTCTTATAGTAAAGAACCCTCTACGTAGTTTAAGGTTAAGGAGGACCACGTGTCTTGTTCAACTCCCTTCCGTGAAAACGTTTTATCCCTATTGTGGGGTCACCAGTACGGTATTTGTATATTGAAATTATATCCCCTCTCAAGCATCTCTTCTCCAGAGAGAACAAGTTCAGTGCTCACAACCTGTCATAACTAATATCCTACAGTCCCTTTATTAGCTTTGTTGCCCTTTGTTGTACTCGTTCCACTTTCAGTACATCCTTCCTGAGGACTGGAGCCCAGAACTGGAAAGCATACTCCAGGTGCGACCGGACCAGAGTCTTGTAGAGTGGGAGAATTATCACTTTAACCCTTTTTTAATGCATACCAGTATTCTGTTTGCTTTGTTAGCAGTAGCTTGGCATTGCATGCCATTGCTGAGCCTATCATCTAGGACCCCTCAGGTCCTTTTCGATCCTAGATTCCCTCAGAGGGTCTCCCCCTAGTGTATAGATTGCATTCATATTTTTCCACTTTTCTACATTAAACCTCTTTTTCCATGTAGTTGCCCACCCCATTCATTTGTTCAGATCCTCTTGCAAGGTTTCCACATCCTGCAGAGAAGTTATTGCCCTGCTTAGCTTAGTATCGTCCACAAATAGAGATTGAACTGTTTACCCCATGCTCCAGGTCGTTTATGAACAAATTAAATAGGATTGGTTCCAGCACAAAACCCTGTGGGACCCCACTACCCACCTCTGACCATTCCGAGTATTCCCCAATTATCACCACCCTCTGAACTCGCCCTTGTAGCCAGTTTTCGCCCTATAGTCCATGCCAACGGACCTTATTTTGTACAGTAAACGTTTATGGGGAACTGTGTCAAATGCTTTTGCAAAATCTAGATACACCACGTCTATGGGCCTTCCTTTATCTAGTTGGCAACTCACCTCCTCATAGAAGGTTAATAGATTGGTTTGGTAAGAACGATTCTTCATGAATCCATGCTGATTACTGCTAATGATATACCATTTTCATTACTAAAATCTTGTATATAGTCCCTTATCATCCCCTCCAAGAGCTTGCATACTATTGATCTTAGGCTAGCTGGTCTGTAATTCCCAAGGAATATATATTGGGCCCTTTTTAAATATTGGTGCTACATTGGAATGGTACCAGCGGATTTGAGAAAAGCCAGTCAGTAAAAATTAGGAACAATGATCTGAGTACTAAGTACCCTCAGGTGCAAGCCATCCAGTCCCGGTGACTTATTAATGTTAAGTTTCCCAAGTTTAATTCTAATTCTGTCCTCTGTTAGCTATGGAGGTGCTTCCTGTGATGTGTCACGAGGATAAACACTGCAGTTCTGGTTACTGAAACCCACCTATTAGGAGAAGAATGAAATCAATACCTTTGCCATCTCCCCATCCTTTGTAACCAGATGTCCTTACTCATTCTTTATGGGGCCAATATGGTCTGCCCTCCCTTTTTTACTGTTTACATACTGAAAGAATTTATTGGGATTTTTTTTGTCTCTCCTCCGATATGTGTCTTTCATGTTCTATCTTAGCCGCCCTAATTGCACCCTTACATTTCTTGTTGCATTGTTTATAAAGTCTGAATGCTGAAGATGATCCCTCAACCTTGTATTTTTTGAAGGCCTTCTCTTTTGCGTTTATATGCATTTTTGCATTGGAGTTAAGCCATCCAGGACTTTTGTTAGCTCTTTTAAATTTATTACCCAATGGGATGCACTGGCTAATGCCCTTATTTCATATGCTCTTAAAGCGAACTCATCTCTCCTCCGTGTTCTTTGTTCCTAAGATTTTATCCCAATTTATGCCTTGTAGCAAAGTTCGTAGTTTAGGGAAGTTGGCTCTTTTGAAATTCTATTTCTAGTTGGTGTGTCTACCATCTGACTCATGAAATTGTCCTGCAAGACATTTATGAACTGGCGAGTCTAAGCCCTTGTACACACGGTCGGAGAGTCCGACGGAATGTGTCCGATCGGACCGTTTTGTCGGATATTCCGACTGTGTGTGGTCTACATCGGACTGTTTCCGTCGGAGTATCTGACGGACCAAGTTTTCCAACTTGTTGGTAAAATTTTCATGTATTATGCTCCGATCGGACATACTCCGATCATGTGTAGAGAATTCCGATTGGACAAAGTGCCACGCATGCTCAGATCAAATTCCTACACCAAAGCTATTGGCTACTAGCCTGAACGTAGTCCCGTCATAACGAAATAACGCCATCACGTCTGATTTTCCAACAACTTTGTCCGACCGTGTGTATGCAACAGTTTTGGACAAAATCCGAAGGATTTGGTTGTCAGAATCTCCGACCGTGTGTACAAGGGCTTAGACAAATGCGTGGTTCCCTCCACCCAGTCTATGTCTGCATAATTAAAATCCCCCATTATGATAACACTTCCCATCCTATAGCATACTCCCAGTATTATTTTCCCCTTAGCTTCATCCCTTTGGAGCTCTACCCATAAGGATTCCACCTCCTCCCTAGCTCCCTTAGTGATGTTATCTCTCACATTCACATGTACATTATTCTTGATATGTAGACAAACCCCTCCCCCTTTTTAGCCTGTCTATTCCTGTGATAAAGGGTATATCCTTGAATGGTTGCCAGCCAATCATGAGAGCTGTATAATCAGGTCTCTGAAATTCCCACAAAATCCAAATCCTCCTTGTACAACAGTATCTCTTCCCCTCCTTACTACACCAGCTCCTTAGCCACTTGTTTACTTCCCTAATCTCCCTCTGTCTTCCTGGTGTGGCTCGAGGTACCGGCAGTATGCCTGAGAATACTACCTTGTAGGTCCTTTTCCACAATTTAGCTCCCAAGTTCCTGAAATTGTTCTTTAGGACACTCCATCTGCTTCTGACTCTGCCAACATGCACCATGACAGCCGGGTCTTCCCCAGCCCCTCCCAGTAATCTGTCCACTAGATCCGTGATGTGCCGAACCCGAGCTCCCGGTAGACAGCATACAGTTCAGTGCTTCAGGTCTTTATCACAGATTGCCCTCTCTGTCCTTGTGAGAACTGAGTCCCCTACCACCAGAATCTGTCTATCCTTTCCCTTCCCCCCACTCTCACTGGAGGAGTTCTTCCCCTGGCAGCTAGGAGAGCACCTCCTTGTCTCCACCTGCCTCTGTGCTGGCACCTGCCGGGTACGTTCCCGGCTCTCCTTTAATATGGAGGGTCTTCTCAGTGCTGACAGTTTCTTCCCTAGATAAAGAACCTGGGCTTCCAGGGAAACTATGTGCTTACATTTTGCACAGCAGTATTCACCCTTGATTAGATAATCAAGGACATACATGCCGCAAGATGTACACCGAGTCACATTTCCACACCCGCCGTGCATCGTACCTACCAATTTAATGAGGATTGGGCATTATACCCTGTCCAAATTACCTAACAACTAGCTTTCTGACACCAATACTCAACAATACACTACACAGGTACTTGCGGACCCACAACATGACAAAGTAGCAGTTCTATAAGTTTTTATTAAAACCCAACTCTAGCCAAACTTTTTTGTTCGAGTTTTAGATATTTCTCCTTCACTGGCACAGGAATCTCTGAAGTGAAGTTGCCAATGTCAAAATCGTGTTTAAAAAAAGAAAAAAGGAGAAGGTTGCAGACTTTCTTTCTTTAATAAATATTGCCAGAGACAAAGTTTGTCTCTACTGGAGTGCAGCCAGTCATTCGATGCTGATCGGTTTCTATGGGCAGTGGCACCAGTTGAGATTGATCTCAATTTTTAAATATGTTTCCAACCCTGTGTGTATTTAACAGAATGTTACTGGGGCAGAAAGTGACTGAAGCTGTAACACTTCTCTATATCATTAAACAAAACAAAAACCTGGATAGTGTTGACGGATCTTAGCCGGTGTCCTATCATATACTGTCCCCCATCGGATAGTGTCCGCTGTGTACTGCGCATGAGCAATACACAGATTCCAAAAATACCCAAAGATGAACGGCGCCTGCGCCGTGAGTCCAGGTTCTATCCCCACCATCCAAGTGGACATAGAGTTGGAATATAAAAGAGCCAAGCCCGAAGCGTGGCGAGCGGCCCTCTAATTTTCCCAGCCCTATGTCCACTTGGATGGTTTGGCTACCACCTCCACTCATGGCGCAGGCGCCGTTCATCTTCGGAGATTTTCTGAAGTTTCTTCTGCTCCGTAATGTACATGCGCAGTACGGGGCGGACACTATATGATGGCAGGACACTATCTGCCAGAACACTGGTTCACCCCATGAATCCACTGTGTTCCTGTGCTATTCACATGCAATCCAGGTGCAGTGCAATTTCAGACCATTCATTTGAATGCACCGAAAGTAGTGCATGTATTACTTTTTAAAAAACACACAGGAACCTGATCGCATTGTACTATTTTATGTAACGTGCATTTTCTGGCACTGCTTTCTGGTGTGAACTGGCCTTAGTGGTTGTCTGGAGCAGAACTGAAAGAACATAGATAGTCAATGAGAAGACACATGATTTATTTTTAAATAGTTTTCAGACTTTATTTTGTGGTGAGTGGACAAAAGACAAGTAATAAAGTTAGTAATGGTTATAACATGCTGTACTGTATACTGTGCACTGTACTCCAAGACCCCTAACAGCAGATCACAGCAGGATCACTACCCTAGAATTGTGATGTATTGACAGACATAAATTAAAATGTAAAAACAGACAAACAATCATTTTGTACATTTTGGATATAAATGCTAGTAAACCAGGAAAAAAACAGAAACTGAATGTAATTGTACACAAAATGAACTGTGTTGGATACATGAATGGTCATATGGCAGGATAAAAACACAGGATGGGATTATTTTATTGTCTTCTACAGCTTCAGTGGTCAACATAATTTTCTCATGTGTAAACCATAAGAGCCTCTATTGACCACTGTTTGTCTTGCTGCCAAGCTGACCACCATCCTCCCATGGCTTTTTTTTTTAATGTATTCCCTATCTATTGCAGCCAGGAAGAAATTGGTGGCTTTGTAATCCTGATTATAGACACTGTAGGTGACAGGAAGTCCGGTCACCTGTATGAACTTTGGGAGCAGGGTCCAACATGGAAAAATATATGATCCCTCAAACATCGTAACTCTCAAAAGCTGCTTGCCACACTGCTCTGTTCCCCCAAATTGTAAAAATTCTATTGCATGATCACCTAAAGCTAAAACGATGTCATATGTATCATCAAAGGGCATCATGTGGTTACTGATCAGAGACACCTGGGTATGGTGGTCTTCTGGTTTTTGTTCACTGGCACACCTTGAATAAAGTACTCTAAGCCCTTGGTAATACACAATTCAATCCACTCCACCCCCACTCATCCTAAGCTAAAGTGAACTGTCCTCACTAGGACACACGCTACTAGCTCCATACACAATCAATTCCACTTGTATGCACCTCTTACAGCCAGTAGAAGGTGGTGGCTTATGGTTCATTCTGTAATGCCCTTTATACCTGTAGTCAGAGAAGCCCCCCTTAAATACTTTTGGTCTGGTATGTACACAAATAGCACCAACAAAAAGTTTCCACAGCTTTTTTTTCTTTATTATGTAACCTATGAAAAAAAATGGGCTCAGTTACCAATGGCAATGATACAGGATAACTTGAAATGCCATTGGTATCCAAAATGTAGGAAAAATCCACAGAGACACATAGCTAAATTGCCGCTGAAAGGGTTTGACGGGAGTTCATTGGCCACTCCATCCCATCCAAATTCTGTTGAAAAGAGATTTATAGAATATGTTTATAAGAAATGATAATGAATGCAGAAATGTGCAGCTTCTGTTCTCCGGTAATGTCGATGAGTTGTGCATACAAGAGGAATTTACTGCATATAAATATATATATATTTTCAGAATGGATCATGTGGTAGAATTACAGACAAGCCAGGGAGAAGGATCGGGCACACACACTCACACAAGTATAAGAATATTATATTTATCCCTCAACTGATACACAACTAACTGGTGTTAAATGGGGGTATTTACAGCAATATTTCCAGTTCATCAGATACAAAACAATATCTTCATTCAATTAGATTCAAATCCTGTTTCTGAAATTGAAGTAGACAGTTCATTCTGCTTCTTCTTTAAACATAAGAGTATAATTCTGCAAATACTTACAGATGTATGATGTGGAATCATGAGCGCCACTGACTTGTACTCAACATCAAAAAAGGAATAAATAAAAGCATTGTGGGAGGTATGTGGAACACATAGTTTACCCTGAACTCTGCACTACATCTAGAGAAAAGCCACAACTCTACTGATTTCTATGGGGCTGAACATTCAAACAATCTGCTGGAAGTGTGAGACAATAGTGCACACTGCTTCAGAGCTCCTGATCTAGAAAAAGGTGGGCCGCAGGTAAATGTACACTATGGTGGTGTACTTTCCCTCCTACTATGGCTTTATTTAACTATTCACGGAGTAGCTCTTTAAAAAAGTACTTGTCACATTTTCATCAATGCACTTTCTAGATTCATAGGGGGAATTTATTAAATCTGGAGCAAATGTAAATGGTAACCAATGACTTCACAGATATTTCTTTCAGGTCACGTTCTTCCTTTGTGTTTGTATAGTTCCTGCTATGTGCTCATAGAAAAAAAAAAAGAGTCTCAGGAGACAGTGTAGCTTATGAGGAAGGAGTATTAAGACTCCAGAAGTAAAAACAGCATTTTTAAGCATTAACCAAAATATGACAGTTTTCGAAAATGATCAGAGTGGCAATTAAAAAAATACAATCATTCTGAAAAATTAAATATATTTTTGTATCATTTGTTTAACCCAACTTTAGCACTTCTTATAAAGCAAACAATGTGGGGTTTTTAGTGTAATGTGATGCACTGTGTATTTAATTGAATATCTCAATTCTATGGCCCTACACTTTAGAAACATGTTTTTTAAGTCACTCTGGAATTTATACAGTAAGATTTTTTAGCCGATTATTGCTTTCAGTCAGATTGTGGCCTTTTAACTAAAAAAAAAATTTCTTTTTATCCCTTGCAAAAAAATAATCGATTTCTGTGCCAGATCTTGTGTAAGATTGGCTACACAACTATGCATTGAATGGCGCCGCAACACACCTTGCAAGCGTACCTCAGCATACATGTACTGCAAAGCACAGATAGAAACCATCTATGTGTTGTGTTGTGTGCGGCACTGAAGGAAAAAGTCCCTGGCTGATTTTTCCTGCATTGTAGTCAGTTGGCAGCACATTTAAAATAAAAGTTACCCTAATGCAACATTTCTTAACACATGAAATTATGCACTTTAAACGTGCATGCAGTAACACACCGCAACAACGTGTGGTCTAAAGGATGTTTTAAAAGCAACTACTTGCGTATACCTGTACACACAGTGTGTTACTGTTAAAGGGGTTGTAAAGGTAAATGTTTTTTCACCTTAATGCATTCTATGCATTAAGGTGAAAAAACATCTGACAGTGCCTGCGCCCCCAGTCCCCCCGTTTTACTTACCTGACCCCTTGAAAGTCCCGCGCTCGTCCTCGACTTCCTATTGACCACTCAGCCTGGCCGCTGTTTGGCTGGAGTGGATGGATGGAAAGCAGAGCAGCCATTGGCTCGTGCTGCTGTCAATCACATACACTGACGCGGAGTGCCGGGGGGGGCGGGGCCGTGTGATACAGCGAGCGGATATAGCCACCGGCTGTATCACGGGAGCGTGCCCGCAGATGCTTCTCACCATGCGAGGGAGCTCGCATGAACGTGAGAAGCATCTGAGGAAGGAAGCAGAGACAGCCGCCGAGGGACCCCAGAAGAGCAGGTTCGGGGGCCACTCTGTGCCAAACGAGCTGCACAGTGGAGGTAAGTATAACATGTTTGTTATTTTTAAAAAATAAAAATTTTATCTTTACAATCCCTTTAAAGTATTTGTAAAGGCAGAATATTTTTTTTATCTTAATGCATTCGTTGCATAAAGATAAAAAGCCTTCTGTGTGCAGGAGCTCCCCCTCAACCCCCCTAATACTTACCTGAGCTCATCTCGATCCAGCAATGTTGCAGGAGAGCTTCACTGCCCATGATTCTCTCTTCTCATTGGCTGAGACAGCAGCAAAGTGCCATTGGCTCCTACTGCTGTCAATCAAAGCCAGTAAACTAATGAGGAGAGAGAGGGGGGGGGTGGGCTGTGGCTCCATGTCTGAATGAATAAAAGGAGCTGCGGAACAGCTTGGATGCCCCCATAAGAAGCTGCTTGCTGTGGGGGCACCCAAAGGGAGGCAGGAAAACAGAAGTGGGACCCAAGAAGAGGATCTTGGCTGCTTTGTGCAAAACCACTACACAGAGTAGGAAACTGAGGCTTTAGTATCACTTTAAGAGATCTCTGTGTTCTGCTTCTAACAAAGTGATCTCTCCTGTGAGTAGTTGCTCTGGGCACCTAGACCTTCTACAGAACCATTCTGGAAAGCATTGTCTGTTGCATTGTTTTATACTGGCCATAGATGGCCCCAATTGTGTCTAAATGCTGCTTAATCAGCTGAAATGTTAGCCCCGTCGGCCACTCAACTCAACAAACGTTGATCTGACAATCTAAGGAGCCTGGCAGAAAATTCTCTGCTGAAGTCAATTAGCTGCAGTAACTTCTGACAGCCATGGGAGCACCTGCTGTAAGAATACAGTATCTGGCAGAGGAGATTCCTCCACCCACGCTGTTTAAGGCTGAACAAGAGAAATCCTGATGTGTATGGCTTGTCCCGTAGCTATTCATCCTGCAGCTATCTATCACATCAGTCTTAAATAATGCTCAATATTAAAACAAAAGCTCTACACAGACATTTTTGTAAGCTGTTTACTCAAAGGGGTTGAAAAGATTTCTTCCTTAATTAACAAATGCCACTGCATCTAAGCCTCTTGTTGGCTAGTACTGAAACTATATCTGTCCCAGTAGGTCTAGTTAAAAAAAGCTACCGTGTTTCAATCACCAATGATACATTCAACCCTCCGGAACCTTTCTAATGGCCACTAGATGTGAGTTGGTTAGAGATAAGGGTTAAACAAATGCTTCCGAAAAAGAAAAGACAGTGTATGTCAAACAACTAAAAACCAGTAAAATAAAATAATCTCCTCCAGCATTTTATTAAAACCCTGTCCTAGAAGGGATTATACCATTCCTTAGCACTATACTACCGAGTAAGCCAAGGAAACTTCTACACAAATTCATGGGGCTTTATAAAACCAAAAGCCACCTTCCAGGGTTAATATACAAGTGGATTTGGAGGATTGAAAAGTTGTCCTCCACCCCCTCCCCCCAATTGGTTTTGGCCACTACAAGTACAACAGGGGTTGTTCTAAGTCAAACCCACGGAAAAAAAAAAAAAAAAAGGAATGTATGACTGGACGTTTATATTGTAGACACCCCTATGGGGGCAGAATGATATGGAAGAGGTATAGGGATGCTCATGGGCAAGGGAATTTCTTGCAAAACAGAACATGATTCGAACAAGAAGGCCACATTATTACCACAGAGACTCCTTATCTCCTCTTCTTTCCTTACGATAATATTTTATCTTGGGAATGCAAAGCAGCCAGCGGTGGGGACATCATCCAACCCATAACAAAGGTATCTCTCACTGTTGAGTGGGTACAGCTGAAGCAGCATCACATCACACATCTCAAAACGCATGCACTCATACACACCAAAGGCAAAATGCTGCAACCATCATCACGGGTTTAGCAGAGATTCAGCTAACCCAATTATTAAAGTAATTTAGCTCTTCAATATAAAATATCTTATATCTCCCCCAGTAATCCCTGATTTGACTTGAATAAGGCCCTTGTGGAGGTAAACCAGTTCTCACGTATTACCTGCAAGTTTGTCTAACCTCTCCATTATGTAACCACTGTACCCCCCCCCCCCCCCCCCCCCCCCATTGGATTTTGGTCTGGTTGCAGTATTTGAACTCATTCACACAGATACAGACACTGCCTTCTCCTTCCTCCCCCCACACACAAAATATAAAAAGCAATAAGTTTACAAAAATAGAAAATAATTACAGCAGTGAATGGGTGGGGAGAGGAGGGAAAGGGGGTAGGCTAGAAAGGAGGAAGGTAAGTAAGTCTCCAGATTATTTGGCTGAGCAGTATAATATAGGGGGACTATTCTCTGCATCTTCCACAAGGTGTAGCTCCTTCCGGTCAATGAGAACATCCTTCATGCACCCAATGAAGCCAGTGCTATACGCTTTGGGTAGCTTGTAGGAGACACTCAGCTTCTCTACACCACCTGTAGATGGAGATGAAGAATGATATATATTAGACAATGGGCTGAGCCACAGAATTATAAAGTATACATTTCCCATTAAATCACATGATGCTACAACAGAGCCATACATTTGTTTCTCAACTAGGTACAGCATACCACAAGATCTTTTGCCTTTAACCACTTCCCACCCGGCCAATGTATATATACGGCCGGGTGGGAGCCGCCTGCTCCTGATAGGACGTTCAGGAACGTCCTTCAGGAGCAGCGGGATCGCGCGCGCGCCCGCGCAGCGGCGCGATCCCGATGTGCTCGTGTCACCCGGACACGGCACATCTCAGATCGGCAGGAGGGCTCTGTGATTGGCCCTCCTGATCACATGACGGCCGTGTCCAATCACGGCCGTCATGTGATGTAAACAAACAGCCGGTTGCTAGGCAATCGGCTCTCCTCTCCTCACACGGAAGTCACCGCTGAGAAGAGGAGAGCAGAACGCTGCAGCCGGCTGATGATCAGTGAGTATGGGCTGCTTTTCACAGCTTTTTACTCACTGATCATCAGTGTAGTGTAAACACACAACACACCACACAGTGAAAACACAGTCCCCACATATGTCCCCAAAACACACATGTCCCCAAAACATACATGTCCCCAAATAATAAAAACACATGTCCCTAATAATAAAAACATGTCCCCCACATATGTCCCACTAAAATCACATGTCCCAATGATTATCTGCACACATATGTACGTGATCACCTGCACACATATGTACATGATCATTTGCGTACATATGTCCGTGATCACACAAACCAATTATTATACACTTAACGGAATTTTTTTTACCAAAAACATGTAGCAGAATACATTTTGGCTTAAATTTATGACAAAATTTGATTTTATTGGATTTCTTTTCAAATAGAAAAAAGAAAATATTGTTTTTTTCCCAAATTTCCGCTTTTTTTGCGCTTATATCGCAAAAAAAAAAAACGGAGTCGTGAATAAATAACACCAAAATAAAGCTCTATTTGTGCGAACAAAATGATAACAATTTCATTTGGGTACAGTGTAGCATGACCGCGCAATTGTCACTGAAAGCGCTAGAGCGCTGAAAGCTGAAAATTGGGCTGGGAAGGAAGGGGGTGAAAGTGCCCTGTATTGAAGTGGTTAAAGGATACGTTCACTTATAGGAATATGTTCCAACTGTTTATAGAGTGCCCACTCCCTGTGACAGGGGAGAAGTTCCCTCATACTAGCTGTCACTTTTTGAAATCAGTGCGGTCATGCAGGGCTCCCCCCACACGGCCAGGTTATTCATCGTGTGGAGATAGAGAACCCCCTATATATGGGACTTTGTAGGTAATACCATGTCAAAATTTATAGAAAAATATAAAATGTATTATACAAATAATATTATATAATATATATTTTTCTATAAATTTTGACATGGTAGTACCTACAAAGTCCCATATATAGGGGGTTCTCTAGTTCAATTTTCCTGGGATGTGGTACACCTTTACAGCAGTTTTATTCAGATAGTCCTTTTTCATCGCTGTGGAGCGACGTAGTAGTTTGTTGATTCTTCCTGTCAGTGTATCTGCTTGCCCATAGGGGATATGGGGCACACAGAAAGATCTTAAGGAGGTCTGTTGATCGCTGGTGCAATGCTTTACAGGCTCCAAAAAAATAAATAAATTCAAATTTGTTTACCTGCAAAAAAAAAAGTGTGCATATATTTTTATATATATATATATATATATATATATATATATATATATATATATATATATATATATATATATATATATATATATATATATATATATATACACATTTTTGTAAATATTTTATTATATCTTTTCATGTGACAACACTGAAGAAAGGACACTTTGCTACAATGTAAAGTAGTGAGTGTACAGCTTGTATAACAGTGTAACTTGGCCGCCCCCTCAAAATAACTCAACACACAACCATTAATGTCTACACCGCTAGCAACAAATATGAGCACACGTGTCACAGTACACATTGGCATTCATGGTTCCCTCAATGAACTGTAGCTTTCCAGACCATGACACTCCCACCACCATGTAAGACACACGTGTCTTTGTACTTCTCATCTGGTTGCCGCCACACACGCTTGACCCCATCTGGAAAAATACCTTTATCTTGGTCTCATCAGACCACAGGACATGGTTCCAGTAATCCATGTCCTTAGTCTGCTTGTCTTCAGCAAACTTTGCAGGCTTTCGTGTGCATCATCTTTATTAGAGGCTTTCTTCTGGGACGACAGCCATGTAGACCAATTTGATGCAGTGTGCGGCGTATGATCTGAGCACTGACAGACTGACCCCCCCACCCATCAACCTCTGCAGCAATGCCGGCAGCACTCATATGTCTATTTTCCAAAGACAACCTCTGGATATGATGCTGAGAACATGCACTCAACTTCTTTGGTCCAAAAAGGCGAGGCCTGTTCTGAGTGGAACCTGTCCTGTTAAACCGCTCTATGGTCTTGGCCACCGTGCTGCTGCTCAGTTTCAGGGTCTTGGAAATCTTCTTATAGCCTAGACCAGTGATGGCAAACCTCGGCACCCCAGATGTTTTGGAACTACATTTCCCATGATGCTCCACTACAATGCAAGGTACCAGAGCATCATGGGAAATGTAGTTCCAAAACATCTGGCGTGCCAAGGTTCGCCATCACTGGCCTAGACCATCTTTATGTAGAGCAAAAATTATTTTATTCAGATCCTCAGAGTTTTTTGCCATGAGGTGCCATATTGGACTTCCAGTGACCAGTGAGAGCGATAACACCAAATTTAACACACCTGCTCCCCATTCACACCTGAGACCTTGCACACTGGGGAGGGAAAATGGATAATTGGGCCCAATTTTGACATTTTCACTTAGGGGTGTACTCATATTTGTTGCCAGTGGTGTAGACATTAATGGTTGTGTGTTGAGTAATTTTGAGGGGACGGCTAAGTTACACTGTTATACAAGCTGTACACTCGCTACTTTACATTGTAGCAAAGTGTCATTTCTTCAGTGTTGTCACATGAAAAGATATATTAAAATAGTTACAAAAATGTGAGGGGTGTACTCACTTTTGTGAGATACTGTATATATTTTACAAAGAGTAGTGCAGCTCTAATTATCACAATGAATGCAGCTCATCATCCAATAAAGCAATACATGAAAGATATAGTTATTCGAAAAAGAAAAATCATAAAGTTCATATAGAAATTGGGATTCCAAAAAGTGACAATGTGCATCAATGAAGACTGAAGTGAAGCGATACGCTGATGAAGGCCTGCTCCTTGGGACGATACGCGTGCGAGAGGGATTGACGTCACCCGTGGCCGTCTCCTCATGCTAACGCCATGTGTTTTATTTGTGACAGAACACTTTTTTGCTGGCACTTAATGGAAGTGTATGCAAGTGTGTTTCTTCCTTTTTATCATATTAAATACATGCCTGCAGAGAGCATTGATATTTCCTGTTTTTTATTTTATTTATTTTTTTGCATATATCTGGATATTGGGACACTGATGATCTTATGCTGCAATGCCCTGTATATGAGCTGATGGGGTGATCCATGTGCTTTGCACTCTGAAGGGGTTTATCGCTACTCTCCAGGATCTTGCCCGTAATGGACTGCCTTTTTGACCGTTTTGTTGACTCAGGGGTCCTATCATGAGGGGCAAAGAGTGTCTTATGGTGGAGGTCACACTTCCGGCACCGATTTTCAGTCTTCGTTGATGCACGTTGTCACTTTGAATCCTGATTTCTATATGAGCTTTTTATGTTTTTTCCTTTCCAATAACTATATCTCATGTATTGATTTATTGGATGAGGAGATGTATTAATGGGGATATTTAGCGCTGCACTATTATTGCCTGTGATTTTTATTTGTAAATTTTGCCTCGAGTGTTCAGCAGCTGTTTATATTTTAACAATTTTTTTGTGCTTGTATAATTTTATTCCATATATATATATATATATATATATATACACACACACACACACTCTCACACACTGTATATATATATATATATATATATATATATATATATATATATATATATATATATATATACATGGCTTTCTCTATGGCCAATAAATAGGGAATTGCACATTTAGTGTAGAAATCTCTTAACCACTAGGGATCTGCGCTATAGCCAAATGACGGCTACAGCGCGGACCTCCTTTGCTGGGACAACGTCTATTGACGTTCTCCCGTGCACGAGCGGCCTGCGCGCCCCGTGATCAGCGAGTCTATGAGACTCGCCTGATCACGGATCGAAGCAAGGTGTCGATCCCGACCCCTTACCATGTGATCAGCTGTCAGCCAATGACAGCTGATCATGTGATACAACGGAGCCGGCAATCGGCTCTTTTTCCTCATCGCGCTGACAGCGTGAGGAGAAAAGAAAAGCCGATCACCAGCAGCCGTGATCGGGACGTTCGTCCCGATCACGGCCAGCTTACCAGTGCCCACCTGCCCCCTGCCAGTGCCACCTCAGTAATAAAAAAAAGTGCCCCCCATCAGTGTCCATAGTGCCACCCATCAGTGCCCACAGTGCCACCCATCAGTGCCCACAATCTGCCTCAACAACGGTGCTGCACCCCAGTGCCACATATCCGTGCCCATCAGTGTCATCTACCAGTGCCCATCAGTGCCCAGCAGTGCCACCTATCAGTGCCACCTATCAGTGGTACCTATCAGTGCCACCCATCCGTGCCATCTTATCTGTGCCCATCTTTTCCCATCAGTGCTGCCTTATCTGTGCCTATCGGTGCCACCTTATCTGTGCCTATTAGTGCCGCCTTAACTATGCCTATCAGTGCCCACCAGTGCAGCCTATCAGTGCAGCCTATCAGTGCCCACCAGTGCCGCCTCATCAGCGCACTTCAATGAAGGAGAAAAATAACCTGTTTGCAAAATTTTATAACAAACTATTGTTATATTGTTACATGATTTTATTTTTTATTTTTATTTTGCATCTTTTTTTTGTTTAGCAAAAAAATAAAACTCCCAGCTCTAATTAAATACCACCAAAAGAAAGCTCTATTTGTGGGAAGAAAAATGATAAAAATTTCATTTGGGTACAGTGTTGTATGCCCGCGCAATTGTCATTCAAAGTGCATCAGCGCTGAAAGCTGAAAATTGGTCTGGGCAGGAGGGGGGTTTAAGTGCCCAGTAAGCAAGTGGTTAAAACAATCAGATCTTCATTGAGATTGTCAGGTGCATTTCACCCAAGTGCTCTAGGCAAAGAGGGATATATAGGGCATATATACAGCACATGCTCATATTTTCCCCACTGCTTTCCTATTCTGTTTGTGTTGTGTGCCCTCAGTGACATTAACTGGTACAGCTTCAGATAAATGGCAGCTGTGGGCTGGGGGTCGTAGGGCCTGCTCTCAGACACTGAAATTTTAGAAATACATGGAACAAAGTATTATTTGCACATATGTTCATACTAGTTTTCTTCCACTGAAAACATTTTGGTAGCTTTCTTTTAATAGAATACAGGACATCACAACCAATTCCACAACAGGTGTGGAGATAGCGACTGCTGGGTTACACACCTGTACTGCTTAGTGTAGATACACACATCTAGTCAGATTGTATTTCTCTTGACATGATCTCTATCTGTGGAACTGGTGAGACTGGAAAGTCCCTGTATCCCTAGACGTCTAAGTATGGCAGACATCACTCAATCCTGTCCTGACTTGACAGAACACGAGTACGTTGGTATACTGAGTAAACCTGGAAGGTATTAGCTATCACGCTGGTGACAGTTTATACCATACAACAGAAGGACTGCAATATACAAATTCCATAATGATACAGCAGTATTTTATCCTACTGATTTTCAGTCTGCAAAAATTCTATTTATAATTAACATTTACAGACAATATCAGTCTTACATGGTCTGCAACACAAATTTGGTAATGAGTATATGAAATATGGAATTTATTTTATGTAGAATATCAAGATTTTGCATTATCGTGTCTCTGTTGTTATTCCTTCTATATACCGGTAGTACTACTTTGTTAATACATGTTTTAATTAGATTTAAAATGTTCTTGTCACTATACTGAAAAACTTAGAGCAAGGGCAGCCTATAAAAAAAAGTAACAAATCAACACTTACCTGTCCATTGGCTGGCACTGTGGTTCCTTCTGCTGGCTGCTACATCACTACAGGACAGAACCTAGTAGTGACATAGTAGTAGGAACCACAGTGCAGCTTGGGGGACGTGTTATCTGAAACACCCGGAAGTGTCAGACAGCAACAGTGTTGGTATCTCTAGAAGAAAAAGAAGCCTAAACTCCTGGAACCAGCCAGGTAATCGCTTATTTTACCGCCTGTATAGGGTTCATGTTTTGTGACATGAATGCATTAAGGTATTATTGTAATGATTTTACATCCGGCACTCATTGTCTATAGTTAATACACTTCTTGGTACAATAACTGATCACTGTGAATGCTGTTTTAGGCTGACCATATTTTTGTCCTGTGCTGATCACTTTACTATTATTTTAATAGTGTTACAATTAGAGTTGGCTGGTCATGAATGGCTGAATCGGTTAATAGAGAAGTATGGTTATCGGTAGATGCAGAATCGGTTCCACAACAGTTCTAAGACCAAGAACTGAGCAATCAAAGACCACTGATCACTCAGCCCTTGGTCTTCAGGTTGCAGAGAGCTGGTGACTGTCAGTCACTGACTCTCTGCTCAGCCCCTCCAGCACTCACTGGAGCGCTAGGCTGTGCAGGGCGGGGAGCGGCTGGATCAGGGTTTCAGCTGCTCGCTAAAAGGCTGAACCAGTTGCCAGTCCAGGCATCTGGGTGGATCCCGACCATATCTTTTCAGAGCCTGAATCAGCTCGGGGATGTCAGCCAACAGTGGACTTTCACCTGCTATTGGCTGAAAACAGGTCACAGTGCAGAACGAACTGCACTCCTGTGATCCATAGTCAAAAACGCTTTGGCTATTCTTCTTTAAATAAAATGACAGTTCGGGGACAGTTTTATGTAAGAATTTGATCTTCAAAAAAAAAACACAACAAAAGTGTTAACTAATTTAGTTTTATGTAAATGATTGTAAATATATATTTTAATGGGACATCTTCCATATTTCCCAACTCTGTTTCCATACAGCTTGGGTTGCAGGCTCTACTTCAGCATAGTGTATATATAGTGGCTTGCTCAGACCAACTGACATTCTATGTGGCCTATCCCAGAAAGTCAGGTTTCTCAACAAGTATGTGGATTAAAAGGCCTGATAAACAAATAGCAGCAAAGGGGGAATCTACAAGTTTACTTAAAAAATATAGTCATTTAAATAAGGAGCCACTAACCTTAAGAAGTGTGAAGGTCACATAAAATACTGTATGTTTATGAATGAAAATTAATACTAACACGTAACAAGATAGTTGTCAATTTTCTCATTGCAATTATATAACATGACTTACCCAGCCATAAGGCTCCATCAGTATCTAGATGTTTGGACCCAAACGGAGATGAACCAAAAACTGGTGCCTCATTGCCAACTTGTAAGATGCCATCTCTGTTATTTCTAGAAGACAGGGTTAAGAAAAAATTAGCAGAAGACCTTCCCCTTTTTAAAATCATAATAGTGAAATTAATTTTCCTCAATTTCTGCACAACCTAGATATATAGCAAACCACCCATTTGCCTTGGACAGTGCTACTCAAAGGTGGTAGAATTTAACTATAGTCTCTTTTTATTCCTGCTGCCATTAAATCAGTATAAAAGGGAGTGAGCTTATATGGTGCATAAAGTAGACCCAAACTCAAAAAGTGAAGATTTGCTATGGTGTAGGGAATATCTAAGAATGTTGCACACCCCGAAAAATTTAACCTTGTTCTTGAATTCCTCCAAAAAAATTAACAATAAAATTAAAATAAAATGTGTATATATATATGTATATATTTATCATATCACAGTGTAGTATTTTAAATGATAGAGACAGAACATCAACCAAAAATCGAGAAAAACACATGATACAAATGTTATAAATTGAATTGCAGTTCAGCGAGTAAAATAAGTATTTAATCCCCAAGTAAAACATGACTTAGTACTTGGTGGAGAAACCCTTGTTGGCAAGCATGGGGGTAAGACGTTTCTTGTAGTTACAAGGATTGCATACATCTCATGAGGGATTTTTTCCCACTCTTCTTTACAGATCTTCTTGAAATCCTTAGGGTTTCTTGGCTGTCACGTGTAAACTCAAAGTTACAGCTCCCTTCATACATTTTCTATAGGATTAAGGCATGGAGAGTGGCTAGGCCACTCTATGACCTTAATGTTCTTCTTCTTGAGCCACTCCTTTTGCGGTATGTTTTGGGTCATTGTCATGCTGGAAGACCCATCCACGACCCATCTCAGTGTTCTGGCTGAGGGAAGAAGGTTCTCATCCAAGTATTTACAATACATTGCCCCATCCATTGACCCCTCAATTGGGCAAAGTCAGCCTGTACCTTTTAGCAGAGAAACAGCCCTAAAGCACATTTATGTTTCTACCTCTGTGCTTGACTGTAGGGATGGCATTCTTGGGGTCATAGTCAGCATATTTCTTCCCCCAAACACGGCAAATCGAGTTGATGCCAAAGAGCTAAATTTTGGTCTCATCAGACTACAGCACTTTCTCCCAAACCTTCTCCGAATCATTTAGATGTTCACTGGCAAACTTCAGATGGGCCTATACACATGCCTTCTTGAGGAGGGGGACCTTGCGAGCGCTGCAGGCTTTCAATTCATGGTGGCATATTGTGTTACTAATGGTTTGGTTACTGTGGTCTCAACTGCCTTGAGATCATTCACAAGCTCCTCCCGTGTGGTTCTGGGCTGATCCCTTCACTTTTCTCATGATCGTCCTTACCCCATGAGGCGAAATCTTGCATGGAGCAATTCATGGTTATTTTGTATTTCTTCCATTCGCAAATAATCACCCCAACAGTTGTCTCCTACTAACCAAGCTTCTTGCTGATGGTCTTGTAGCCCATTCCAAACTTTTGTAGATTCACAATCTTGTCCCTGACATCCTTTGACAGCTCTTCGGTCTTGCCCATGATAGTGGGTTTGAATGGAAGAAAGAGATTCTGTGGAAAAGTGTCTATTGTACACATAACGAGTTGTCGTTAGGAGCACTTTCTTAAATTGACAGGACTAATCTGTGTACCACATGAGCACATACTGTAGCCAGTCTGTGGGAGCCAGAATTATTGTTGGTTGGTAGGGGATAAAATACTTTTTTTGCTCACTGAACTGCAACTCACTTTATAACATTTTTATGAGAATTTTTGGTTGATATTCTGTCTGTCATTTAAAATACACCTATGATAATAATTATAGTAATTATATTATATTATTGGTACTTTTGGCATTGTGGGCAGGTGCCAAGTCTTGCTGGAAAATGAAATCCGCATTATCATAAAGCTGGTCAGCAGAGGGAAGCATGACGTGCTCTAGGATTTCATGGTAGAGGGCTACGCTGGCTTTGGACTTGATAAAACACAGTGGACCAACGCCAGCAGATGATATGGCTCCCCAAATCATCATGGACTGTGGAAAAGTTTACATTTCATTTGGAAATCAAGGTCCCAGAGTCTGGAAGAAGAGTGGAGAGGTACAGAATCCGAGTTGTATGAGGTCCAGTGTGAAGTTTCCACAGTCAGTGATGATTTGGGGACCCATGTCATCTGTTGGCGTTGGTTTACTATGTTTTATCAAGTCCAAAGTCAGCGTAGCCCTCTACCAGGAAATTCTAGAGCACTTCATGATTCCCTCTGCTGACCAGCTTTATGGAGATGCCGATTTCATTTTCCAGCAGGACTTGGCACCTGCCCACACTGCCAAAAGTACCAATGTCTGGTTTAATGATCATGGTATCACTGTGCTTGATTGGCCAGCAAACTTGCCTGACCTAAATCCCATAAAATCACCAACTTCATCTGCTCCTCCCAGGACCTGCGCTATATAAATCATGCATAATAATAATAATAATATTATAGAGAATCTGTGGGCTATTGTCAAGAGGAAGATGAGACACCAGACCCAACAATTCAGACGAGCTGAAGACCACTATCAAAGCAACTTGAGGAGCCTCGGTCAAGTATTGCGTACATACTATACTACATGGACATACTTTTCAGTAAGCCAACAATTCTAGCATCTAATATTCTAATCTTCTGAGATACTGAATTTGAGATTTTCACTAGCTATAAGCCATATGCATCAAAAAAAAAAAAAGAAATGCTTGAAATATATCACTCTATGTGTAACACATCTATACAAAATGTTTCACTTTTTTAATGGAATTACTGAAATAAATGAACTTTTTAAAATTCAAATTTTTTGAGATGCACCTGTATGTATGTATGCATGTATTAAAAATATATACATAGCGCAATACACTTCCTGGCATGTGACTAGAGCCCCATAACTGTACATATGCTGTGTAAGATGTAATGTAGTTTCTGGTTTCTAAGGATTTGGCGATGTCACTATTGTGCGTCAAAAGAACATCTACGAGGTAAATGAATGAATCAATTCACCCATAGACAAAACAGCGCATATTACTCTATAAAAGAAAAGTTGTTCTGGTGCAATCTCTTATTCTACGGAAAACATATGTGTATACTCCAATTATATATAAATAAATCATACAAAATTGTTATTGTCCATAATAACTATCCATATGTCCAGTTTATGCTATATACTCAAGGTAGTCCCAGTGAGAAAAGAACTGAAACAAAGTTATCTATTACAGTCCATAGGAAGCAAAACTGAAACAAAGTTTTCTGTAGTTATTATGGACAATAACAATTTTGTATGATTTATTTATATATAATTGGAGTATACACATATGTTTTCCGTAGAATAAGAGATTGCACCAGAACAACTTTTCTTTTATAGAGTAATATGCGCTGTTTTGTCTATGGGTGAATTGATTCATTTACCTCGTAGATGTTCTTTTGACGTTTTGTAGTGGTTTTATTTTTATATTTAAAGCCTTTTAATACAGCTGCTAAAATTCCACAGCTCCCAGTCAGGAAGCACACGATTTAGTGCAAGCGCTTTTTTTTGCTTGGCTAACGGGCGGAGGTTACCTAAAGCAAAGGTGTTTATGATGTCACTATTGTATTGTTCTGAATACCAGAGAGTGCTTCATTCTGTGCTTGTGAGCTAATGTGTGAAGAAATTACAATAGGTATAACAAATCAGACAACCTATGTTGCACCAAGATACTGGTGTTCGCAACGTTTACAGCTACTTCAAGCAAATCAGTCAATAGTTTACAATAAAAAAATAAAAATAAAATACTGTTGGGAGTAAATTGCACATGCCTGCAATAGCTTTCAGGTCTTGCTGTTATTCCTGAAAGCGGGGCAGTTCTGAAAGGTAAACCTCTGGCAATGTTGGAGATTTTCCTTCTCCGTCTTGCCTTCTACATGTTCCTATTGGCCTATCACTAAGGTGTGCTGCCTCACTGGTCAATAGGAATGTACAGGAGGCAGGATGGGGCAGGTAAGCTTGGACTATATGATAGAGTGTCAAGAACCTTATCTGTCATACCAACCCAGTCAATATAAATATTATATATATATATATATATATATATAATGTGTGTGTGTTTTTGATATACTGGTGTAAAGTTGCCCATTTTTCTTTCCCCTATTTACAGTAATCCTGGAGAATGTTCTACTTTAATAACATAGCCCAGAAAGCATTGATATTCTGTTCCCGGTGACAACTAATCAGAATTAATCAACAGCTTAGAGTGGACAGAGCAATAAAGGCTGTTTTTTAGATTTTAATGTATAACTGTAGTTTACACTAAGAAATATAAAGCCCCAATACAAAGGTCACCAGTTGACCATCAGCTTTGTTCTTGCACCAGTCTCATCAAATGCTTCACTAGGGTTAACTTTAGTCCTTTGATTACTACCAATGAAATCTGCATCTTACTATTCCTACGGTATCTTAGTGCACTTAAGCAGCCGCTGCATGAACCCCAATGTTTTTATAATTTGTGCAACTGCAGAGTACATTGTGTCCCTAGTAGCCAAGCCCTGGTATCTAAAACATCTAAAGAGCCGAGATCCCCAATGATCCCTCCATGGGCGGCAGCTAGCCAAAAGCATGGCGTGCCAGTCACCATTGAGAGTCCTGCCGCTCATGGAATGTAGTGTGACTGCAGATCTTACATAGCTTAACTTTTCTCCTGCCAAAAAACATAGGCACTAGTACTTCCATAAAGTTCCCTAGTTCTACTCCAGTGATTAAACATTGTGAGCCTCATGGCTGAAGCTCCCTGAAAGAAGAAATATTCAGTTGGTCAAAGTAACCAATTTGCATTTTAATTTTAAAATTAAATACCGGAGAATGAAAATGAGAATGGTAGGTATAGGCAAGAATAACATTTTTTTTCTCAGAGACTGGAATAGTCACAATCACTTGAATGTAACAACCACGTCAATAATGTAAATAATACCTGCACTTGGATCATGTGCAGAGAACGAGGCCTGTTTGTAGAAGGAGTGCTAATCTTAAAGCGCAGTAAACCGCAGCAAAAAAAGAAAAATTGGGCCCCAGGCAATTTAAGTCATAATATGCTAGTAAGCACCGGATACTAGCACATTATGACAGACTTACCTGAACACCAAGCCCTCCAGCGGCGCGCTGTCACCCTTGTAGGCCCTTCCATCTTCACCTGGTCTTCCTTCAGGGTTTGCAGGCTTCAGTCGCATGAATGGCCGAGCTTCAATGACGTCACTCCTGCACATGCACGTGGGAGTCATGGCTGCAGCGCGGAGTTCTGAATGGACGGCATTCAGCGTCCAGTGCACATGCGCTGGTGATGTCACCGGCCATTTCTAAAGTAAATATCTCCTAAATGGTTCATGTTTAGGAGATATTTACTGTATCTATAGGTAAGCCTTATTCTAGGATTACATGTAGGTAAAAAAAAAATCAACAAAGGGAGTTTACTCCCAATTTAAAGGAAATCCCCACAAAATTAGAAGTCTGTTTTGAGGTAGATAGAGCCACTTCAGTGTGAACAAAACATGAGACCTTTCCTCACTTAATCAGCTGTTGAAACTGCTGACCTATGAATCCTTTAAACAACAGAGAGAGAAGCATGCAGAGATGATTGTTAAAAAAAAAAGGTAACACCAGGACTGCAACAAAGTATTTTATATTTTGCATTTAATTTACACCCAAAACAAAGCCGCGTCCTGCAAAGTTCTCATTATCAAACCTTGTGGAAAGAACTGGCTGTTCTTAAAGAATATTGCAACTGTACACCACACTGGAACTATGGAGGTATCAAGTCAAGTTCTTTTCCCCCACCCAGATAAAGTGTGCTTTATTGCTGCCTGTGTTACGGAAGACTGCAGCAACTTTAAACCTGACTGGCTAGATTGGGATCTATTTATACATTCTTTTTCATGCAATATTTATATACCTTTTACCAAAGAGCACATCATTTTTGCAGTTAAATTTAAAAAAATATGTGAATCCTGCGTTAAAGTTGGGTGAATCTTTTTATGTAAAAATATTTATAAATAGACGCCTTTAGTGTTTGTTGCAGAGGTCTCTGTAGTAGCAATGAAGATAGAATGGTCTATTGGAATGCCCTGGAATCCGCAGCAGGCAAGCTTCAGCACGCCTATGTTAGCTTTCCCGCCCGCTCACCATTCTACAGATGCCTTGCTCTATTCTTATCCCAGGGGGCACTGAAGGGCACAATGGACTGATGGATAATCCTACGCAGATGCTAACTTCTCTTGAAGGTAACGCATCCTTGCCCATGCCAACCTTGATTACAAAACTGTAATGGGAGTTCAGAAAACAAATTATGCCATCTTCAGCCTTTCAAACATGAAGTATTCTTGTTTTTACTGTATTTAGTACATACCCACAGTGAGGCAGACACTTTTACAAGCTGGGCAGCTATTTTGGCCTTGTGTATCGAAAGTGGATATAATAAACGATAATGTTGGGCCACTGTTCTCACTTGGATTTTTATTATTTTAACCTGTACTAGACAAATAATAGCTTGAATCATGAACAATACAGACAACTTAGTTTTGGTAAATTAAAACTATCGTATTTGAAAAAACATTTAATTTTGGGGTACACTATTCTGTAAAAATTGTGGATTTGTAAAGCAGGTAGCAAATTTTTTTAAAAAGGGTATTTTGGCCCGGTGATCTCAAGCCCCATTCCTTACACCATTCACCTCCGCCCACAATGGCTATGGCTACTGTAGGGAAGATCATTTGTAGAAGAGAATGTTCATGCTCCTACTGGCACAGCTAGGAATGGGGATCCAGCTATCAAAACCAACCAACGTCCCACCTTAGAGAGGGAATCAATAAAAATACCAACATTTTTATATGTATCAGACACTGGGGTTGATTTACTAAAAGTGGAGAGTACACAATTTGGTGCAGCTCTGCATAGAAACCAATCCGCTTTCATTTTTTATTGTCAACGCTTAATTGAACAAACTGAAAGGCTGATTGGTACCAGTACTGAGTGTCTTATATTTATAACTATCTTCTGTATATCATGAGCTCTCTCTCTCTCAGCTCAGCCCTAGCTATTTTCCACTGTTTATGAAAAGCTCCTCAAGTATACTCGGGGAGAGTTGTTATTCTGCCCAGCCTATATGTCCCATGCTTTGAGCTATAGCTTTCTTGGTGACAGAGGTTATTAGGAATGTGTGAATTGGCATACAATGACAATCTTATTGCCAGAAACAACCAGTCCCAAGTTTTATCCTCATTAATTTGTAAGATTTTCATTTTTTTTTTTTAATCTCAATTGTGAATTATAAACTCTTTCCCAAACAGCAGAGACCTTTTACCTATAAATCAACTGCCATAACATTTACCTTAGAGCTTTGATGCGAATCCACTGGTTGGTGTTAACTGGTACCGTAGACCGGAGGATAACTGGTTTGGATCCAAGATCGTACATCATTTGAACATAGCCTCCTACCACAGCAAGGGCAATGTAATCAGAACGTTCTGTGCCTTTTCCGCTCCATAGGATCAGACCCTGAGTGGCTTCAGTCTTGATGCTCAGCTCAAATTCATTGGTCAGCAGTGCCTTCTCACTGTAGAATGTAAACCACGATTGTTAAAATTCATACAACATACACCGGGTATTTAGAAGGCAGGCAGGGTATATTAAGTGTCCTATACTAACAGAACTAACAGCACTGTGTAATAGCTGATTAACAGTACTATATACAGCTAAATAGGGTAAAATTGGAAATCCTCTTTACATCACTAATGGACTTCACCATAACACTTTATTTTATTATACAAATGTGAAGCTGCTCTTGGGCCATCTTCCCCTAATACATAGGTCTTCAAACTACGGCCCTCCAGTTGTTCAGAAACGACAATTCCCATCATGCCTAGTCATGTCTGTGAATGTCAGAGTTTTACAATGCCTCATGGGATGCGTAGTTCCGCAACAGCTGGAGGGCCGTAGTTTGAGGATCCCTTCCCTAATATCTTTAGGGGTTGTATAACCTTCATCACCACTGTCTTCTTTGCATGTCACAGATCACAATTAGATCCCCCTATTTAATGCTTCAAGAGCCAATACTAAGCCTAATGTTACAAGCGACTAAAGATATTGTTTTGCTAAAACATGCTTTTCCAGAATAAATCGCTAGTTTGAAGCCTGTAATTCTAACTTTGAAGGCCAGAGCAAACCTTCATTGTATTTTTTCTTTCTAGTATTTTGTCTGCAGCCCCTTTAGGGTTAAACTAATTACACCACTCTGTGAAATGGTGGGTTACAACGTTTTAGACAATTTCCTTGAACGTGCAAATGCTCCCAACTCAGGGCTTATATATTTTTTGTACACAAACTTGTTGTGGCAATTGTTATGGTACTTGATGAAAGGCTCTGTCCTAAATCATTTAACATTTTTAAAATACATATGAAAGTTTTGAGCCAAACAGAGGAATATCACTGCTTAGGCTCACACAGTTCTTCTTTCAGCTGATCTAATCACTGGTTATATGAACCAAGCTGTACTTGGCTATATTTACAGCATCTATGACTTGAAGGTTTTATTTTTATAGTCACATAATATTTATGATTAAACCGCTGATCCCAGTTTCCACATTTAAGATTTGAAGATATTATTTCGCTGTAAGAGAGTTTTAGTACACAGTTAAGCTTTGCGACATGTAAAAAGTATGCATACAGCACAATGACGGTGCAAACTAACAACACAGCAACACAACATCACAGACAGCTTGCAAGTTCCACATTTAGTTGTTATGGGGTGTGAAAGGATATATATGTAAAAGGTACTAGCAGAATTCGGATATGTCCAGCAACAGCTGCCCTAAAAAGTTCCACAATAGAACATACCAGCTGTCTTGGGAAATTGGTGGTGGCTTCTCTTTAGTTAAGTGGCTAATTAAGTGTTCTCACCTGCAAAACTGCCAAATGCAATCAAGCAGATTTTGTAGTATCTTTTTATGTGTCATGCAAGTTTTTGTGCATCATATCTTATATGCCATGGTTTTCCTCAAATCTACTCATGTAGACCCTGGCAGCTTAATTGATGACTTGCTATGTCTTTTGGAATCGAGGTTTATCGTTTGGCAATCGAAAACTTTTTTTTAGCAGACCTGTATGAGTAAATACTGGTCTAAAACACAAAACTTGACTGTTATCTTTCTTCAGTCCTAGCGACTGATTCACATTTGATTACCAAGCTGGACAATATTCTCATTAGGAAGCAATGTGTGTTACAGAAAGTCTCCTCTAATGTTAAAGTAGGATGACCCGCTCTTGTAGCCTGATATTAAACTCGAACACACTCATGGCTAGAAAATCTTGTGTGGCAGAGCCAAGTTGTAAAGAAACCGGAGTGGGTGTGCTGGTTTCTGTTAATACAGAAGGACATCTGTGAGAGCAAGGAAATAGTGGGCAGAGTGAAGAATATCTTTACTATATCGGAGTTCCCCTTTCATAAGCTTTTATGCCCAGTTGGCATTAGGGGGTTTCCAGCTGGGTCAAATAAGAAGAGTATCTGGTATGCTGAGATGTGTCCATGTGTTCTATGGAATGGCTAGGCAGAAGAGTAATTCACCACTTGTAGCATGTTAATGGAATGTCATATGATAATCATGTGACTGCAGTCACTTTTTATTGCTCACAACAGAACAAGCTTTGTTGGTTGCGCACTATAAAAATGAAATAATTGTGTATTCAATGTCCACTTTCAATCCAGCAAATGTCATGTAAAGTTTGCCTTGTTTCTTTAACTTGTCACCCACCCACTTTCTTTCACACATCAACAGGCACCTGTCCTATAAAGCAGTTTTTATTGGGATATTCTTGGGATAGCCTATCAGTGGTGGTCCATGGGAGGCCACAAATCAGCAGATCTTCCACCACATGTTATGGATAGCAAGAGAGCTGCATTTCATTGTTAAGTCACAGAATGTAGACCGTGCGCCCTGATATTCCTTATAACAGAAATAATACACTGGCCATGTCTGGCCACGTATACTATATGTCAAATCACCATAAAAGGTAAATGCCTAACCCATCCCCATCACCCTGGCTGCCTAGGGGGCTCCATTTAGTACCTTATTTTACCATGGCATGTTGCTTTTCTTCTTGTCTCCTATATATTCTCCTGAAGCCTTTCATTAATTTAAAGAATTACTTTTCTGAAAGTTGGTTCCATAGGACAATATAGTGTGATCACCAAAGAGTGCAGGTGGATTCCATATATAATAATATAATATGACTGAATACTTTAATACATAGTATTTAGCCATTTTTATTTTGCAGCCCTGTCACAGAGTAATATTAGATAAATAATGAACATTTTGTGTGAAAATATCAGGTAGGTTCAGACGTAATAACGGGTTGTATGGAACAATGTACAAGGTGCAGACACTGCTCCGTAAATGTGCCTTACAATAGCAATACAGTATGTACTTGCCTCAAAGTTTTTCTGCATTGTTATACCTGTCCTATGAATACATTTTTTAAAAGGAGAAGTCCAGCCTAAGCTCATTCGGCTGGGCTTCTCCTATGGATCACAGGAGTGCAATTCATTTTGCACTCCTATGACCTGTTTTCAGCAGAGCGGGCTGAAATCCGCTCTCTGCTGATGTCACACAGATCAGTCCAGGCACCGCATCATCCTAACTCTGGGAGTCTGGATCCGCCAGGTGCCTGGACTGATGGCCGTCTCAGCGAGCCTTCCTTCCACAGCTCAGATCTCCAGTGAGAGTGGAGGAGCAGAGAGGAGAGCTGCTGATTGATAGGCAGCAGCTCTCTGCTCGGGGAGCTGTGAGAACCAAGCCATCGGTGGTGTTCGATCGCTCAGTTCTCAGTGCAGAGATGCCGGAGGACAGATTCAGCATTGGACCGATGCTGCATCCACCTAGGTAAGTATAATGGGGGAAAAAAAAAACCCATACTTATCCTTTATTTTTAGAGTTACACATTCAAATCATTTACATGTAAATGAATTTCAATATTAGTTATTTGCATAACTCTAATGTGTCTTTGTCATTGTCAGAAAGGCAATATCAAGTGAGCACAACTAATCAATTTAGTTTTACCATTTTTTATGGTGCACAACCAATAAAAATACAGGGGATTCTGGTGTGCATTCAAAACATTAAAATGAGTCACACACGGAGAAGCAACATAGCAAGCAGTGCAGTGAGAACTCACCTGGGGTCATCTGGATTTTCCGCAGGGGCATGACTTAAGAGGCAGAAAGAAAGGGGGAGGCATGCAGTAAGCAGCAGCAGAGATAAAGAGCAAACAAGACTCCTCACCCACCACCCCTCCCACCCACAAAACCCCACCTACATTAGATATCCTGGTAAATATTACCAACAATGACAAAACTACTATAACATAGGTTGTTAAAAGTCCAGAGGATAAGGGGCTCCTTGAAAATTACAGCTGAATTCCAGCCTTGGCTTCAGTCTCGTAAAGTTGTACAGGTTCCTCTCTTGTACTAAAAATGCTAAGTGTAATCTTACCGCACACTGTAAACTTCTCAACTTCTCACAGTGTGTATTAGGAACTGCACCAGGCCGGACACAGGCCACCTCACTTCCTATCTGGAGGCCTAGTTCATTCCTCCTAAGTTAGACTGTCCCTGGCCTGCCCCTTTCTTGCATTATATCTTATTTCTTTCAACCATGAACGCCCAACATCCCATGTGGGCAATACCTAGGACAGCCTACACACAATGCCTACTCTTCCAGCAAAGCATTTTGATGTTTGCATAACTCCTCCCAAGAGCCCACCTACTGCTTGCATCAGGGTTGAGGGCTTTTGAGAGGAGTACTGGAGCAGAGTGCATATTTAGGAAGCTATGTATAACCAAGTAATATTTATTATGTTTAAAACGTTTAGTCATACAAGAAATATAATGTAGTAAATAGTCCGTTCCTTGTACAAGACAGATATGCCAACGACAATATAAAAAGGACATTACAGTTCAGGTTAGAACAAATATTATACGACTTGGGACACACCAGAAGATACAGGGTATAAGTATGGCAAAAAACACAGTACCAGAACCTTTCACTACAGAATATAGTAATAAAGCATGGCTACTTCACAAAACCAATGTTAATGGGACAGACTAGTAATAATAGAAGCAGATGAACTAAAGTGGGGGAGGAAAGCCGGAGCACCATATTTTTGGCAATTTCTTTAGCCTCTATAAGTTAGTTTTTCTCTTTTTCTACAAGAACATGAACAGCATTTCTCCATTGTAAAATAAAGTTGGCAGGTTAGGGGATATATGAAGCTATATACAGGATGCTGCTACCAGCACATACAGTATTTGCTTGTATTGCTTAGAGATGCGCATGGATCCAGTGATGAAATTACTGGGTCTAAATTAGGATATGTAATGAAAAAATTTTATTAAAATTTTTTATTAGCATGTTGAAGAGGGAAAGCAAAATATAAGCAGAATAAACTTCAGCTTTAACCTTATTTGCCCAAAGGGTGCTCTATGGAGACCCATTCAGGTATCACTTATGGTAGCTGGTGTGTTGATGTTCAGTGCTCTGGTACACTAGAATCAGCAACAAAAATGAGGGAGTTGACTGCCTGACCAAGATTAGCCCAAATTGCTTGCAAACTATTGAAAAAGTCGAACATTTGCAGATAGAATTGCCACAAGTGCAACCTGTCAATAAAGCACATTCACCTTGTCAAATAACATATGCTAAGGGTCACCAACATCTGCTTTATAAATGCCTTATTTTGAAAGGGGAGGTCAGATCTGATGGACTTTTGATTTCTGCACCTTTGCCAAAAACAAAGTGGTTGCAAAGGGCAGAAGGTTTTTTTTATCTTCATACATTCTATGCATGAAGATAAAAAAACCTTTTGTGTGCAGCAGCCCCCCTAATACTTACCTGAGCCCCATCTCTATCCAGCGATGTACATGAGTGCCTCGGCCGCCATTGCCACTAACCTCTTCCACTAGGTTAGGCTTCTTCAACCATCATGGTGGACTGGCACAGGACGAGATAACACCCATGTATGCAAATTAATTCATTCTGCCACCCACAGCATTGATGGGATTGTACATTATGTCATATATGAGCAGCTCAGTGTACAATCTAAAGAAACTTGCTAGCAAGCAGAGAATGAGCATTTATTTCAAAAGAGACAGAATAAAGTTTCTCTTTAAATGATAACTATATGAATGTATAGTTATCCTTTAAAACTGTTATCACCATTTCATTCAACCATCCATTTCATTTCTTAGTTGGAGAACTCTAGCTAGGACAGAGGAATCCTGCTGTGGGACATGGCCACTGGATATATTTTTGGTTGCATTATGCCGCGTACACACGAGCGGACTGTATGGCGTACTTATTTCGTCATACAATCCGACGGACAATCCATCGTACTTTCGACTGAACGGACTTGACCACACACGGATGCACAAACAGTCCGTCGAAAGCTTGCGCGATGACGTGTACAGCACGTACGACGGGACTAGAAATAGGAAGTCCAAGACACAGCAAAGCACCCTTCCGCCGTGTAAATCCTTTCTGGGCATGCGCCATTCTTAGTCCGTCGAACTAGCATACTGACGAGCGGATTGTCCGCTGAAACCAAAGTACGATGGACAGAATTTCGAAAAATCCGAAATTCTTAGTACGCCGGACTGCACGCTGAAAAAGTCAGCTGAAGCCCACACACGAGCGGATTGTCCGCTGAAATGTGTTTCGACGGACTAAGTACGCCATACAGTCCGCTCGTGTGTACGCGGCATTAGGAATACTAAAATGTTTTTCAACTATTGTGCATATCTTAAAGTGGAACTAAATTCTAATATAAAAAAAAAATGTGAGCAAACACTCTTTATTGCAGAAGAGACAAGCAATATCACTTTTGCAATAAATTAACCTACCTACCTGAAACCGGTCTGCTGTAGAATGTACACAGAGCTGCATTGTACAGCTCAGTTTACATTCCAGCACAGCGCCCTTGAGGCAGGACATTAGGTGCTAGCCATATAAGATTGTCGAAGACCAGCACCCAGAAGAAGCCAGGGAGAAGATTCTGACGTGGGACCTCACAAGCGTCATACCAATGAAACGAGGTAAGTATCACAGGGTTTAGTTCGGCTTTAACTAGAAGCCGTTATTAGCTTTTTTTTTCTGCTCCTAGAAGCTAAATAGTTTTATCCTATGTGTCCATACATACTACTTTAGGCTATTAGCGTTTTTTGAGCTTAAGTGTCTAAGAGTAGAAAAAAATAGTTTTTGTAGAATTTCTTTTTTCCAGCACAAACAATAAGCCCTTGTACACACGGTTGGAGATTCCGACGGAATGTTTCCTATCGGAGCGTTTTGTCGGATATTCCGACTGTGTGTGGTCTGCATCGGACTGTTTCCGACGGAGTATCCGACGGACCAACTTTTCCAACTTGCCGGTAAAATTTTCCAACAATATGCTCCGATCAGACATACTCCCATCATGTGTAGCCTACTCCGACGGACAAAGTGCCACGCATGCTCAGATCAAATTCCTAGACCAAAGCTATTGGCTACTAGCCTGAACGTAGTCCCGTCGTAACGAAATAACGTCATCACGTTATGTACAATCGGATTTTCCGACAACTTAGTCCGACCGTGTGTATGCAACATCACTTCCAGACCTCTTCCGGAATTAATCCGTCAGAATTACTCCGACGGATTTGGTTGTCGGAATGTCCGACCGTGTGTACAAGGGCTAATGAACACTACTAATAGCGTTTTTTGAGCTTTTTTTTCCCTTTTACTGCAAAAGCGCGAATAAAATTCTAATGCTCCTAAAACAATACTACAAAAAGCTATTGCCAGCGTTTTTTTTAGCTTTTAAAAAAACGCTAGTGTGCCTGGGTGGGTGTGCAATTTGTATACAGCTATATACTTTTTATTTTATCCATACATGTATGTGGTTTAACGCTAACAGATACAAAGATAAATAATTCAGCCATTTAATGCCTGTATGTGTATGGGGTGCTCCCTGATTTTAGTCTTGCAGGTATCAGGCTGATTTTGACAACATGGGGAAGTTCAATAACTCTGTCTACAAACTGGCCTGATTCTTTCACCTGCTATGGAGCTGATGGAAGGATTCAAATGCTACCAGTATAAAGACAAGCCTTGGAACTCAGGGAGATATGGCCACCTTAGACATTTCTGTCTTCTGTAGGGCTAGGGAAGTCTCAACAACTGTGCTATAGATGCTAGAATTCTGGATTTTCTCCCCTAACATTTGCTATATTTTACATTTGTTTAAGCGGCTAATGACATAAATAAAGCCTATATGACTTGGGGGGCATACGCCTGACTAAGTCCAAGTCTTCTGGTAAGCCTCCCCCAGTTTCACGGAGGTGGTGGTGATGCATGTATGAAGAGTACACAATTTCCTTTGGAAGCCGTTTCTTGGAAAGTTGATTCTTCTAAAAATGTGTTATTGGACTTTATATTTTGGGATTTACTTAGCACCTGCACTTCTTTTGGATAATTGTCCACAAATGATTATTATTTATAGTTTTTATTCATTTTTTCCCTTGTATTTGCATTTCAAAGGTTTGTTTAACTGCTTAAATGTGGTTTATGTTTTTTTCACTATTAGGGAATGCGTTTTTCCTCGCTTTAAGATTTATATGGTGACGCGTATAATTTTTAAAATTTTCTGTCTTTGTCCTAGCGCTACACATATACTTTTCCTATCTTACATTTGTTTAAGCGGCTAATGACAGTTTAAAAAAACTATAGCTTTATGGAAGGTCTGCTCAAAAAAAAAAAAAAAATCATACCACTTTCTAGTAAATTCCACTGATTGCTTTGCAATATAAGCCGTGTATTGAAATAATAAGTGCACTGTTATGATGAAAAATAACATATTGCTCCCTATACCTGGATGATTTAATTCCGCGTCCCCAAAATGATTATTTTACTATGGCAGCATTTTTTTTCTGCTGTTTTTTTTAGCTTGAAAAAAAAGGCTAGTGTGCCTGGGTGGGTGTGCAATTTGTATACAGCTATATACTTTTTATTTTATCCATACATGTAAGCCGTTTTGGTGTAGAAATATTTAAAGACTCCATGCCTGTAGTTGGTGAGGTCTGATTTAAAGGACATCCAAAAATATTGTATTCCACTAAATACATGTGGTTATTATATGTAATGATTATATTAGTATATTCGTTTTTTTTTTTGTTTTTTTTTTTGTTTTTTTTTTTCATGTGGCTTTATGTATGCTTTCCTCTTCCTATATTGAAATCAAAAGGTTTAAATCTTTAAAAAAAAAAAAAAGTGTTTACGCACTCCTTGAAGTGTCATAATTTGTCTAGACCCCAGTCATTGTCTCTTGGTCTGCAGGTAAATGTGAAGACAAATAATAAAGCCATATGAAAGTAAAAAATAAAAATGATTAATATACAGATTATTTTATGTAGCATTCAGTTCAGAATACAAAACTTTTCGGGTGAGTGGCCTTATGAGAAGGACACACATTAGCAACCTGGATCAGGTGAACCAAAATCCAAGTGGAATTATCCCAGCAGGTGTAGATGAAATGGACGGTTAGACCAAATGGTTACTTGTCTTTAATCAGCAGGCAGCATCATCAGTACATAGCGCACCCATGGTGTTCTATTTACACCCATGCTCAGCAGTACTCATCATTAGAATCTAAAGGAAGGACTGTTACTTTGTATTTCGCAAGGACAGACACATTCTGTTTTAGGAAAGCTGCTACCAGGTGATTAATCATTTTTCATAATGAAAGTCGACTTTGCATTAAATGAAGGTCTAATTTTCCCTTTCTTGGATAATCCAGACAATGTTCTGCCCTGGGTTTCTTAGGTAGACGTTGATTCATCACCCAACAATCTCCCATCTGCTGGTTGAGACACTGCATTTAGGATTATTAGGGTCATTTTTAAAGACAATATTTTATTACTTTGCAGGCTGAATAGTACTATAGAGGATATGTGTCAAAATGACTCAATCCAGCAGGAGAAAAATGGATCCTGCCTGGGTTTTGTGCCGGAGGCGGTATGAGACTCGCTAATCTTGTTTGTTACATTTGACTCGGATCTCTGAGGAATAGAGGTTAATGGTACGGATACATCAACTAACAATCTCTTGCATGACGTGATTGCTGCAGTTGACAAATCTCAGTAAAAAGCAGTTTTACTGATTACAAAAGAAATAATCCTGACAATTGTATGCAGAATAATATTCATATTCCTCTTTCTTACCCAAAGAAGAGAGTTGCACAAAACAACACAATACTGACACATAATAATGGTATTATTCAAGCACATCATATATTCTGTGAATGTCTCAAGATCACTGTATGACTATTAAGTGTTCTCTGAATTTATCAGTAAGTAATTAGTTTGTCTTCTATTGTCACTAAAACACAAAAGACAGCAATTGGGTTTATTTTTGAAAAACGGTGAAAGGCAATTGGAGCTGTTGCCCTCAAAAAAGAATTGGTCAGACTGGGCCTATTATAATACAACAGGGCAGTGCTAAATACATATAACAGTACTCTAAGCCTTTGTGCACACGGTCGGACATTCTGACGGAAAATGCTCGATCGGACCGCGTTGACGGATAATCCCACCGTGTGTGGGCTCCATCGGACCGTTTCCGTCGGAATATCCGACCGACAAAGTTTTAGAGCTGGGCTATACAATTTTCCAACAACATGATCCGATTGGACTTTGTTCCTATCGTTTGTATAGAATTCCGATCGGACAAAGTGCCACGCATGCTCAGATCAAATTCCTAGACCAAAGCTATTGGCTACTAGCCTGAACGTACTCCCGATGTAACAAAATAACGTCATCACGTTACGAACGATCGGATTTTCCGACAACGTTGTCCGACCGTGTGTATGCAACACCAGTTTTGGACAAAATCCGACGGATTTTGTTGTTGGAATGTCCGACCGTGTGTAAAAGGGCTTATAGTGAGATCCATATCACTCTGGGCTTATGTAGAAACTAGATTATTCAGGCTTAGAATAAAGAAAATGGGAAATCTTAGAAACAGAATTGATCTTCAATTCCTCTGATAGCTGTAGACCGATGAAGGTAAAATCTGGTGGCTTACTGCACACTGTTATTAATATTACTACCATTTGTTCTGCCATAGTGTACAAGCCTGTGAACGGCACAGCAGATATTCTGATGAGTTTTATCACTCATCACTGGGAAGTTTGATTTCTTCCTATCATTAATAGGATACAATTAGTGTACTGATTGAAGCACTGATTGAAGCACTGCACATTAGAGCATAGGTAATTGTCCTATCAATAGGTTTTCATAAAGGTAATATTCTCCTTGTGAATTATTAGGAGCACTTCAAATTCATGGGTCATTTTAAGTGATGGCACTCATGGACAGACAAGGACACACAGTGAAGATGCACAATGGTCTGTCCATTATTTATAATAGGCAATGAAACCTTTGTTTTGCCTTCATGAACTCTAGTTAATGCCTGAAAACCAGGTTTTAAGGGATCTAAGGAAACAAAGGTTTCACTAAATGAAGGCACAAGATGGCTGGCACTGTCAAACATGTACCACGCTGATGGCAGTAGAGGGTGACGGCTTGCTTTATTAGCAGGTATAACGTCAGAGGTGATCATGTATGTCTACATAGCAGGTGATGTGAACAAAATCTGGGAATATGTTAATGTAATGGGTAAAATGTCAAGTACAACTGATGAGATCAATGCATGTTGACTGTGATGGATGACAGGAGAAGACACTTTACTTACTCAGGTATCTCATTAGTCAGTTGGCTTGAAAACAAGGAAACAACATGGACACACAATAAGACAGCAGACAGACATATCTGACAAACGCTGACAATTGTTTAAACATTAAAGGGAATCGTCAAACAGTTTGGCTGGAGATATATCTAATGTAAAGTACCTCAATGGAGCTAACTATTTCTGCCCAAAGGTGGCTATAGGTGGCATAAAATCTGGCATATTCAGCATTTGAAACCTAATCCGTAGATAATCAAGTGTGCGGTTTAACGCTAACAGATACCAAGATAACAAATTCAGCCATTTAATGCCTGCATGTGTATGGGGTGCTCCCTGACTTTAGTCTTGTAGGTATCAGGCTGATTTTGACAACGTCAGCAGTGCTAAAAAGTATATCTGACTGTTGTATACAACACATGGGGAGGTTTAATAACTCTGTCTACAAACTGGCCTGATTCTTTCACCTGCTATGGAGCTGATGGAAGGATTCAAGTGCTACGAGTAGAAAAACAAGCCTTGGAACTCAGGGAGATATGGCCACCTTAGACATTTCTGTCTTCTGTAGGGCTAGGTAAATCTCAACAACTGTGCTGTAGATGCTAGAATTCTGGATTTTCTCCCCTAACATTTGCAATATTTTACATTTGTTTAAGCGGCTATTTACAGTATAAAAAAACTATAGCTTTATGGAAGGTCTGCCAAAAAAGATCATACCACTTTCTAGTAAATTCCACTGATTGCTTTGCAATATAAGCCTTGTATTGAAATAATAAGTGCACTGTTATGATGAAAAATAACATATTGCTCCCTAAACCTGGATGATTTAATTCCGTGTCCCCAAAATTATTATTTTTTATATGGCATGTGCCTTAATATAATGTCTTGAAGTATGTACAAAAAGAAATGGGAGGGGAAGATTTAATACAAAGACTGCAATGTCTGCTGGCATTATATTAAATAAGGAATCTCTTGCATCCTCCTATATGCTCCTTACTCATCCCTTCTGACCAATCCCTAATAAGCGAAGGAGAATGCACATGTAAAAGAACATCAGTGATACTTTCCATCTGATGAAAATAATATCAGAATACAGAAGTCAGGCTGGACTGGCAGGATCCTTAATGGTCCCAGCAGGAGAAAAAAAAACATGGAAGGTTTATATGTAAACTCACTTGATTTGCTTGGCTATTTTAAAATATACTTATTCTTTGAAAGTAAACATTCCGTCGGTGGTTAGCTATCACTTTTACTAACTTAATAAACATTCCTGCTGGATGATATAAGAGACGGAGGGTAAAGATTTTCAGCACTTCCCTGTAATGACAAGGATCGGCTCTCAACGTTCTTATTAATCGGCAGTTCCAGGAGTTCAGTAACAGAAACAAATTAGTCAGAGAATGAATAACTTTGGTGGTATTTTAGTTAAAAGCTGCACATGAGTTTAAAAAGATATTTCTTCTATTCCCAACTGCAAGTACAATACGGACATTTGCCAAGACAGCTTATATATTTTTTTTAACGACATATATTCCCTTTAATGGTCCACTTAATTGCCACACAACGACAGGCACTACAAAGAGAAAGCATTGAATGATCAGTCACTGAAGAACAGGATAACGGGTATCCTGAATTAATGATTTCCTGGAGAGATAAAACAAGACGAATTTAATTTATGACTCACAGGAGCTCCTTCTACACAGGGAAGTAGATTTATGAAACCTGCAGGGCCATCATAATGTCGCTATCTTTCTCAGCACATCTGGAATGTTAGACAACATTTCATTATATCACTGAGAAGCCCTACCTGCCTTTTACCGGCGTCGCGGCAGGTGCATGGCACGCCTTCCCTATTTGGCTCAAGCACCAGTTCATAGGTTTGCTTGTCAGTTTGATGCCTGCTAAATAACTGCCAGAGGAGAGGTCTGCAGCAGAGAAAGCTCATTTCCAAGGACACTTCACCATGATAGCTGAAAAGCGATCTTTTTCCACTCAACATTAAAGAACTGTCTTTCTTTCTTTCTTGTTAAATGTGTAAATGTGGTGTGGTGGGAAGTCTGTCCCTGAAAGCGACTATATTCTTGTTTGTGCCCTAGACACCTGAGAATTTCTTAAGGAGAGGGGGTATAGGTGCTGGATAACTGCTGTAAATGGCACTGACTTACTTTTTGGTCACTTTGTGGTACTCCAGGTAAGTCTTTCCGTCAAATGACACTGCTTCGGAGCTTCCAGCTGATTTTTCAATGGTAGCTGGGGATGAAACAAATATTAACATGTATTAGTCATCCATAGAAATGTATTTAATTATTACAGATTCTTATTTGTTTCCCTTGTGTAAGGTGTTATAACTTATTAGCTTCACTTTAGTTCTTCATGGAATGGTTAAAAGGCCTTTTTAGTTTTTCCTGCTGTTTGTATCCTATTTGGGAGGTTTCCCCCTCTTGTCGTACAAAGCAGCGCTTTGCCAGCAGTAAAGCTGGGCTGCCCCATTGATTTCAATGGGCAGGAGTGGTGGAGGAGCAGTATACACACCGCTCCTTGACCACTCCAACGATGCTGCTACTGTCCTGCCAGCGCACCACTCCAGTGTGAAAGCCCTCTTTCAGGGTGCTTTGCAGGCACTATTTTTAGCGCTGTGGCGCCTGCAAAGCGCCCCAGTGTGAAAGGGGTCTTACTGAGCGTGATTGTCTTCGAACCACCAGAATGCAAGCACTTGGGGGTGTTGGTATTCACAGTTCTGTGTAACTCTACTACTACTAACTACTGCAGAATTTATCAACGCTATAAAAATGTAATAGGTGAAAGAGATTCTTTAACTATAGATAGCTCTGGTGTTATGTCTGCAAGGTTATAAAATATAAAAAAGATAAAAATGTTCACTACTTTCCTTCTGTGGTTTCTGTAAACTACAATGAAGAGCAGGTTAGTGTGGGATGTGGGTACTGCCCAGGTTGGGGACAGCTGCGGCAGAAAAAAAAAACACTGTTCATCTACATCTGGGCTCTATCACTAAATGTACATTTTTAATGAGGGTAGGCGAGGAGTGTTTATTGAAAAGCATGCCTAGACTTTAAATTGACAAATGTTAGGAATAAAGTGCTTGGGTCTGAAAGGGATGTTGGAAAACAAAGGAGCCATTCCTCACATCTCCGGCAAGATATATTTTATTTAAAAGGAGAGGTCAGTGCAGACAGAGAAGGATGGAGTCATGGTGTCACAGACTGATATTTAAAGTTCTTCTTCAGGTTAATATACTAGATGTTTGGGAAAGATGAACAGGCAAAGTAGAAAGTGGAGAGATAAATAAATAATATCGCTGCAAGATTAAACAGAAAATCTAAAAAGCTGTATTGGGTAAACCTAATAAATCTCATCCGTACTCATTCTTTTATCTTCTCTATTATTTATTGCAGGATCTAAGATGTGTACAGTATATTACTGGAAGGCGCGAAGTGCAGCTAACTGAAATCAGATTGGGTGGGTTACTGCGCTCTAAATACCACTATATTGAATAACAGTATATATGCAACACCTGCTTATTTTTACAGTTTAGTTTTAAAGCCAAATTGTAATCTGAGAAAAGTGAACAGGATCTAAAAGGGTGCAGGAAAACATAGGTTTCAGAAATCCTATGTTAATGATTTATTGTTCTCCAGCTAACAATAGTCACGCTTCCGGAAGATGAGGACCGCTGCATTCCATGAGCAGCAGTTTATGTCCAGCAGTCAAATACGTTCTCTGCACAGTTGCAACTACTGCTCTCCAATCAGCAATACTCCCAACATTGCAAGGATTTTACCAATTATTTTAGATCCCCTGCCCCCCACTTTCTTCTCAGAATATTGATGTAAACCTCACCCACACCTTCTAAATCAGTGATTCTCAACTAGGGTTCCTCCAGAAGTTACTAGGGGTTCCTTCAGCATTGGGCCATTTCTGCCTCTCAGATAAGTTCCCACTGACACTGTTGATCTTTTTTAGCTATCTGTAAGGAGATAATTCTTCCCAATGACCACAAGTGTAAGGACCATTCTTCCCACTGACCATAATACTATTGTATCATGAGTTGTAGATTTCTAATTTTTAGCAGGGGTTCCCCCGAAACTGGAGAACTATTTCAAGGGTTCCTCTGTATTGAAAAGGTTGAGAAAGGCTGTTCTAAATGGAAGTACCTACCTTCACTACAATCCTATGATCAGTCTCTGTTTTATATTAGAAATAGAAGGCCCAGAATCTCTTTAGTTATGTAAGCTCTTGACCTAAATGTGTACAATTTAACCTCAAGCTACAGTGCTGACCTCTATGGAAAAAGTAGTAAGCCAATTACATTAGAAGGGAAATTATTTAACAAAGAAGTGTTGTCATAGTTAAAAGAGAGTTACATAATCATAGTCTGCCACATACTGAAATAGAAGAGGAATTCCTAAAAACATTAACTTTGGTATACTTGGATTGTATAGGCTACTGGGACCCACTTGGGTCCATTCATCCCAAAACCTAGGGCTTTTCTGCCGTCGGTTCTTTTGTACTCACTACACAAGTGTTTGTATCTGTATGCTTATCTACTGTACAGTTATCTTTTGTAACCTTTTCTATGTAAAACCAAATAAAAAAAATTCAAAAAACAAAACAAAAACATTAACTTTAATGACATACTGTACGTTATGTCTATTTTCGAATTAGGAGTTCTCTTTTACCGCAGTTTATAAATTTGTAGTAACCTGAGGTGCTACTCTATTCACCAGTTACTACTAAATGAATAAAACCACAGAGACTTTTCTAAATGTAAATTCCACACCTGTGACGTTCTTCAATTATTCATGGAAAATTCACAATAAAGACTATATTTATTTTGCAATTTAAATGCTAATGTTAATCTATTATGCACAAAAAAAAAAGAAACACCAAAACAGGAGCACACTGTAAAGAAACACATCGTCCTCTGCTATTCCAGTGCTCGAAATGGAACAATAAAAACGCGATCCTGTCAGATGCTCAGCGCTGCCCAGAATACGGCGAGCCATTCACATCCCGATATCAGTGCTAAACATGCACTTTATTAACAAAACACAAGCCGTCTACATTCTACAGTTTTCTACTCCATATTAGAAAAGCAAACTCGTTTTCTCTCACACAATTACACGGTCCGAGTGGCGACATGCATTTTAAACTGCTTATAAAATCATATGGTTATGTTTCAGAAAGGCCTTGGCAACAAAGCCGGAAATTCCGCCATATCGCTGCTCCTCATCCCTAGCTAAAATTCCTTACTGATCGGGCCTACTCAGCTGCTGTCTAATGTACAGCTGGGTATGATATTATTATTATCAGCATAGATTTATTTATAAATTGGGGAGTGCTGAGGTACTAAAAGGGTCAGCTGCACAGCTGGTGAGAAAATGGGCAGAGGAAACACTTCAAGATACTGGATATGCCAGCCAAATGACTGGTTGTCATGGATCAGAGTAGACATACACTGAGGGTCAGTTCTACAGCCGACAAACTCACAAAAATCTAATAAAAAAAAAACAAGGATAACTGGGCTGCACAGTACACAGCCGCCTCCTGTGGGAGTGTAAGAGGTGAAAATATTACGCGGAGGATAGCTCAGATTTGATCTGCTTGACAGTCCATTTTATTTATCGATTTCCCTCCATCTTCTGCCCAGGCAGCCGTGAAGTGTGAGAATCCAGGAGAGGAATCTTTAAGATCATCACGTACAAATATGAAACGGTACCTGGAAAAATCTAATTTGATGGCAGAAAGGCGCTAACTGGCCCATCATATTCCCACTGTTCTTTCAATTCTCAATGGTTGTTATGGAAAATAAAAATGTCTTCCGGTGTGTTATTTTCCACCACACTGTTTGACAAAATTTCTCTGTCACCGTGACTATTATCATGTATTTATTTTCATTCATTTATATAGTGCTGACATATTTCTCAGCTCTGTGCTCTGAACTGTTGCCGCAGTTAGAGAGATGCATGTGAAGAGCAAGTTTTAGCCAATTAACCTTTCCATCTGTATTTGGATTGTAGGAGAATTACATGAAAAAACTCAAAGATTCGCAGACAAAATTGATTCAGCTCCAAAGTCCCCCTTGACTAATTCGGCTGACAAATGGGTATTCGTCAGAACCCGAATGCTTTGTTGTCATACAGAACATGCAGCTACACAGCACTTCCAAAAAGGTTATACTTCCAGATGGTTTGGACAGCTCCCTCCAGAAGTCTTTCCACTGACACATTTTGCCCAACAAATGGGCCTAATCTTAGCCATTGTACACACGGTCGGAGATTCCGACAACCAAATCCGACGGATTCTGTCCGTCGGATCTTGTTCGACGGATCTTGTTCGACGGATCTTGTTCGACGGATCTTGTTCGACGGATCTTGTTCGACGGATCTTGTTCGACGGATCTTGTCCGACACTGTTGCATACACACGGTCGGACGAAGTTGTTGGAAAATCCAATCGTTCAGAACATGACGACGTTATTTCGTTACGATGGGACTACGTTCAGGCTAGTAGCCAATAGCTTTGGTGTAGGAATTTGATCTGAGCATGCATGGCACTTTGTCCGATCGGAATTCTCTACACATGATCGGAGTATGTCCGATCGGACCAGTTTGTCGGAAAATATTTCCAGCAAGTTGGAAAATTTGGTCCGACGGATATTCCGACGGAAACAGTCCGATGCATACCACACACAGTCAGATTATCCGACAAAACGGTCCAATAGGACACATTCCGACGGATTCTCCGACCGTGTGTACAAGGGCTTAGAGATGTGGTGTGTGGCTGCACATTCTTAAAGCATAAGATTCCTGCGCTTGGACTTCCCCGGTATATTTTTCCATAGGAATATCATATGTTAACATAGGGGATCCCAGCGTGGAAGAAGCGAGTATGCCAAAAAAAAAAGACTAAGGTTAGGAGCATTAAAGGAGGGCTTAGGAAAAGCATCATCCTCTGCACCAAAACTAAAGCTGGCCATACACCTATAGATTATCTACAGATTTTCTATGGTTAGATGGAAAAAGTGCAACAGATTTCTCCATGTTTGCTAAACTGTGTGGATGGAGGAATCTCCCACTGGGCCAAGCTTCAGTATCTTGCTAGTCGGCCCCACTGGCTCTCAACCTAAACAATGCCTGCACCCAATCAGAATGTTCAGGTACTGTGAGAGCCAGCGGACCTGACTAGCAAGAAATGGAAGCTTGGGCCAGTGGGAGATTCTACCATCCACACAGTTCAGCATAGATGGAGGAATCTGTTCCACTTTTTCCATCTGACCATAGAAAATCTGCAGATAATCTATTGGTGTATGGCCAGTCTAACTGTGCCAAAAGTATATATATTACCCAGGACCCCATAGTTAAAAGCTATAGACTCAACAATTGGCTGCCATACTATATATATATATATATATATATATATATATATATATATATATATATATATATATATATATATATATATATATAATTTTTTTTTTTTTTTTTTTTTTTTTTTTTTTTTTCTTTCTCCTGGTTTCCCAATCACATGCTTGCCATAAATGTTCTCTATACTCCACTGATAATATTGCTGTGTGTATACATGTAAATGCGTACACTTTGAAGGTCTATACATTTGAACATTGGCCAACACCAGCACAGATACTCCTCAACTAAAAGTTATTTTCTGTAACCTATAATGCAATTTACAGAGGATATATGGGACATGAGCAGTAGTAAGTAAAAATCCTCTACAACTTGGATGTCACTGTAGGGATGAATACACTCTGTGACAGTGATATTTTTTGCGAAGATAAAAAAAAGTAATTGAATGATTAAGACCCCTTTCACACTGAGGCAGTTTTCAGGCGTTTTAGCGCTAGAAATAGCGACTGAAAACCGCCTCCTATTCATTTCAGTGTGCCTTTTCACACTGGGGTGGTGCGCCTGCGTGACGTTGGGAAAAGTCCTGCAAGCAGCATCTTTGGGGCAGTTTGGAAGCGCTGTATTTAGCTCTGCCAAAACGCCCTGCCCATTGAAATTAATGGGCAGCGCTTCAAAAGAACCTGAAAAGCGCTTAGAAAATGTCACAGCACGGAAGCTTTTAACCTCTTTGGGGTTAAAAGCTCCCTGCTATCAGCCGAAAAGCGCAGCTAAAACGAGCGGCACTTTAGAGTTAATGCTAATGTGAAAGAGATCTCATGCCGCATACACACGAGCGGAATGTGCGACAGAAAAAGTCAGACGGAAGTTTTTCATCGTATATTCCGATCACCTGTATGCCTCATCTGACTTTTTTTTCGAAAATTCGGACGGACCTAGAAATAGAACATGTTCTAAATATTTCCGACGGAACCAATTCCTATCGGGAAAAACGCTCGTCTGTATGCTGTTCCGACGGACCAAAAATGGCACATGCTCTGAAGCAAGTACGAGACGGAAGCTATTGGCTATTTAACGTCCTTTTTCTAGTCCTGACATACGCGTTGTACGTCAACGCGTTCTTGACGATCGGACTTTGGTGTGAGCGTGTGTACATAAGACAGTTTCAGCGGAACTCTGTCGACAAAACATTCAGAGTTTATTCCGACAGGAAAACCGGTGATGTGTACAGGGCATTAGAATTGTAATGCTGGCAGAACTCAGATGATCACTGGTGTTGGTGGTTCAGTGGGTTGGCTGTTGTTTTTCCAGCATGCTCGTCCGACAGAAGCCGGCCAAAGGGCCACTTCTGTCAGAACGGCTGCCATACACATGGGCCAAATGTTGGCCAGTTTTTATTGAACTGGCTGATGTCGCCTGACATTCGGCCTGTGTGTATTAGGCTTAAAGGGGTTGTAAAGGTAAATGTTTTTTCACCTTAATGCATTCTATGCATTAAGGTGAAAAAACATCCGACAGTCCCGGCGCCCCCAGCCCCCTCCGTTTTACTTACCTCACCCCTCGAAAGTCCCGCGCTCATCCCTCAACATCCTTTCCACCATTCAGCCTGGCCGCTGAATGGCTGGAGTGGATGGATGGAAAGCAGCACAGCCATTGGCTCGCGCTGCTGTCAATCACATCCACTGACGCGGAGCACCGGGGGGCGGGGCCGTGTGATACAGCGAGCGGCTATAGCTCGCTGTTTTTGTCAACATCTTTTCTGTGCAGTAACATAAGAGGAACTTACCTTTCTCACATTGTCCTCCAGAGAAGCCTCGCTGGCACACACAATCGTAGCTCTCCTTTTTAGGGATGCACAGTCCTCCATTCTGACAGGGGTATGGTTTCTGGGTACATGGGTGGCCAAGGAATGTTGCGATTTCAATTGCATTGAGGATGTTCTCTTCTCTCAGTACTGGAAAGCCCTTGATGTTAAGCTGCAAAAAAAATAAAAATAAATTAAAATCAATATTCTGTTTTATTTTCTCAGCCATTCCTAAGTGTTACATTACGCAATGCTTTCAAGTATTGTTTGCAATGATGTTGGGGACATACCAGATCCATACAGGGCTTCAATAGAAGATAATAATGAGTACTTTTGGCCATCAGAAGTGACCATCTGGTCCACCCCTTTTCTGTATTGGACACCTTTTCTGCCATTGATTATGCACATTGCTGCAGGTTCTGACAGATGAACAGGTAGATGCTGAGGGAGACATCAGCCCACGTATGGCCAGTATTACTTCTATTATTCCTTTATAATTAAAGTGGTATTAACCACTTCAGCACCGGAAGGATTTGCCCCCTTCCCGACCAGGCAATTTTTTGCGATACAGCACTGCGTCGATTTAACTGACAATTGCGCAGTTGTGCGATGTTGTACCAAAACAAAATTGATGTCCTTTTTTTTTTCCCCACAAACACAGAATTATTTTGGTGGTATTTGATCACCTCTGCGGTTTTTATTTTTTGAGCTTTAAACAAAAAAAGGCCGACAATTTTGAAAAAAAAAAACACAATATGTTGTGATTTTTGCTATAATAAATATCTCATTAAAAAAAAATTTTTTTTTCCTTAGTTTAGGCCGATATGTATTCTCCTACATAAAATAAGCATATATTGATTGGTTTGCGCAAAAGTTATAGCGTCTACAAAATAAGGGATATTTATGTCATTTATTTATATATATATATTTTTAGATTTACTAGTAATGGCGGCGATCTACGATTTTTATCATGTCTGTGACATTATGGCGGACAGATCGGACACTTTTGACACATTTTTAGGACCATTTAAAATTATACAGCGATCAGTGCTGATTACTGTATAAATGTCACTAGCAGGGAAGGAGTTAACACTAGGGGCGATCAAGGGGTTAACTGTGTTCCCTAGGTGTGTTTTAACTGTAGGGGGGATGGGACTGACTAGAGAAGGAGAGAGATGATCTGTCTCCTCTCCCCTGAGAGAACCAGGATTTGTGTGTTTACATGCACAGATCCCGGTTCTAGCTCTGTCACGAGCGATCAAGGATGCCCGGCGGTCATCGCGCCCGCACATTGGCTCCCCGGACACGCGCCCGCTGTGACGTCTTAAAGGAGTGACGTACAGCTAAGGCGATTTGTGCCGCCGAGTCAACCTGCCTGCAGTATAACTGAGGTGGCTGCTCGGCTAGCGGGTAAACCAAAAATGTAAGGTATTACAGCTTTAACAATCGTTAGATGTAGTGGTTGCATTCGTTTTTTATTTTTTATTTTTTTTAGTATTTAAAGTATTTAAAGACACGCAACACATACAATAAAATGTCCACTCCACATAAACCACAATCGGGATGAAGTGCTTTTTTCACATCCAATACACAACTAGATCCTTCGACATCTACCGAAAGGTAAAACAGTGTAAGCACAAACTTCAGTGTCTAAAATATAGTGTTCAAATGAAGGGTTTACTTCCTCTTTAAATAAACTAAAGCTGCCTACACACTATACAATTTTTATAAAATTTTCTCGTTCAACTTTCCTTTAGATTTACCAAAAACATAGAATATGAGGTCAGACCTAAACGCTTTAAAATTGTATGCAATCAGGCAGGCACTTACACTACATAATTTAATGGTAAATCTAAAGGAGATTGAATAATATATAAAATTATAAAAAAAATTGTATAATGTGTATCCAGTTTAACACATTGAAGCCACAATCCAGTTCACGCTTTATAAGCAGTTACAGCAAACAGTTTTCTTCCTTTTGAGATAAAGAAACAATAAAAGAAAAGATAAATAAAAGCTGATCATTGTAAGCACCCCTGCCAGTGTTAAATGGTCTGTCTCATACCTGTAACTGATACATCTGCAAGAGAGACTGTTCTTTAAAAAAAAAAAAAAAAAACAGACTTACTGGCTAGAGCACAAGCCTAAAAAGAAAACAAATGCAGCCATAGAATCTAGAAATTGGTGAGCTGCAATAGAATAAATGTTTGCTTTTGGGTTTATTGCTGCTTTAACTGCTTAAAGTGGAAGTAAACCCTTCTATCGCTTTCAGTCAAGGAAGCTGCCATCTTGGCCTCTAATGATTCTTCAACTGCCATAATGCTGCACATCTGAGCAGTTGTGACACCGGCCATTGGATGGTTTGAAAGTTTGGTCGAAAACACAACCAATGTGAAAGTTAGCATTTCCGGCATGCTGGGAATTTAAGTGTTTTTTTTAAACTGGGTTTACTCCCGCTTTAAGGACCGCCTCCTGCACATATACGTCGGCAGAATGGCACAGCTGGGCACAAGCACGTACCTGTATGTTGCCCTTTAAGTGCCCAGCCGTGGGTCGGGAGCGTGCAGCCGGCAGCGCGCTCCCGACCCGGTCCTGAGCTCTGTGACTGTGGCTGCGGGACCAGCAGACCCCATTGCCGCTGGTGTCCCGCGATCAGGTCACAGAGCTGAAGAACGAGAGGACTGTGTAAAAAAAAAAAAAACCTCTCCCCGTGCTTCCTACTGTGGCTGTCACCGATCGTCTGTTCCCTGTTATAGGGAAAGACGATCAGTGATGTCACAAGCCAGGCCACGCCCCCTACAATAAAAAAAAAACACATAACGTCATACATAACCCCCTCTCGCCCCCTAGTGGCTAACTCCTTCACTGCCAGTGTCATTTACACAGGAATCAGTGCATTTAAATAGCACTGATTACTGTATAAATGACAATGGTCCCAAAAATGCGTCAAAAATGTCTGATGTGTCCGCCATAATGTCGCAGTCACAATAAAAATCGCTGATCGCCGCCATTACTAGTAAAAAAAAAAATATATTAATAAAAATGCCATAAAACTATCCCCTATTTTTTAAACGCTATAACTTTTGCGCAAACCAATCAATAATCGCTAATTGCGATTTCGATTTTTTTACGTATCGGCCAAAACTGAGGAAAAAATTTTTTTTCGATACTTTTTGGGGATATTTATTATAGCAAAAAGTAAAAAATATTAAATTTTTTTCAAAATTGTCGCTCTATTTTTGTTTATAGTGCAAAAAATAAAAACCGCAGAGGTGATCAAATACCACCAAAAGAAAGCTCTATTTGTGGGAAAAAAAGGACGCCAATTTTGTTTGGGAGCCACGTCGCACGACTGCGCAATTGCCAGTTAAAGCGACGCAGTGCCGAATCGCAAAAAGGGGCCAGGTCCTTTGGCTGCAAATTGGTCCGGGGCTTAAGTGGTTAAAGTGGATGTAAACCCAATGCCATCCTTTCTAAACTACTGCCATAGGGGTTATCTATAAGGATATACATGCCTCCTGCATGTATCTTTAACTGTCAAATGTCTCCCCTCTGTCTGTTATGAGACCCAAAAAACGGCAGATTCTGTGGGTGGGTCTGTTGTCTGGAGCTCAGTGGGTGGAGTCGTGATGTCAATAGACTCCCCGCCCACCTCTACACTCCCCTTGTCAATACGCATTTTCTCCTGTGTATTTCTTACACTGAACTTCTGCTATGATCTCTAACATCCAGTGAAAAGACAGGAAAGTAACCACATGATTTCAGCATGCTCAATCATGCTGAGGTATGGAAAATCCAATTCTGGCAGAGCAGCAGAAGAAAGGAGTGGGAGGGAATCAAAAATAATGCAGGTCTCTTAAAGCGGAGGTCCACCCTAAAGTGGACCTCCGCTCATCGGAACCCTCCCCCCCTCCGGCGCCACAATTGGCACCTTTCAGGGGGGAGGGGGGTGCAGATACCTGTACAGTACAGGTATTCTGCACCCACTTCCGGGATAGCTCTCTGCGGAAAGGGGCGTAGATTACGCCCCTTTCCGCAAGTGCCCGCCCCTTTCCGCAAGTGCCCTGCTGCCTGCTGGGAAACACACAGATCCCAGAGGCAGCGGAGACCGTCCTTATTGCGCAGCGCGATTCGCGCATGCGCAGTAGGGAACCGGGAAATGAAGCCGAAAGGCTCCATTTCCTGATTCCCATACCCAAGATGGCGGCGGCAGCACCTTACAGACGATCTAGAGATCGGCTTCGGGTGCTGACATCGCGGGCGCGCTGGACAGGTAAGTGTCACTATTTTAAAAGTCAGCAGCTGCAGTATTTGTGCTGGCTTTTAAAAAAAAAAAAAAAAAAAAAAACGCGGAGTCCCGGTGGACTCCCGCTTTAAGCTAGTGCACGAGATCTGTAAATCACCTGTCACTCACAGCAAGGGGGAGGATTTGACAAAGTTTTTCTCCGTTTGTCAAGATTTATCTCACTGAACAATAAAAGAGGATTGCTCAGAGATGGATTAACTCTTTGTGGCAAGACTGGATTCAAATGATAGGAAATCTTATACTCTACATCAGGGGTGCTCAACCTGTGGTTCTCCAGCTGTTGCAAAACTACAATCCGCAACAGCTGGAGAGCCACAGGTTGAGCACCCTTTAATTATTACCTATAATTATGACACCCACTTTAAGATTGAACCTCAATTTCATTGTTCCTGTCCTACAGTAGAAATGTATAGATTTTTTAATTAAAAAAAAAATGTCATGTTCCTTTTCACTTGAAATTGGCCTTTAAGAAAAGAAAACATTTTTTTTTTTTGTTGACAAGTAGGCCCAAAGAGGAAAAATGAGAAAGCAACAGGATTAAATGAGCAGCTAATTAACAGCTGACTGAAGAGTCATAATCTGTAACTTCAGCACCAGCTGGATCCCTGCAATAAACAAAACACGGACTATCAGCAGCAAGAGATGAATTTTCTTATATTTATCACTGAATGACAAGGAGATAAAACTGAGGTGAGCACAGCACATGATTTACATAATATTCATATTCCATGTGCAGTTTAAAGCAGTATTAAATCCAAAGGACAGAAATTAAATATATTGCAGTTTAGCAATCCTGAAACATACCTCCCAACTTTCTGAGATGGGAACGAGGGACACCTATTAGCAAAAATACGCAGGTTTAGGACACGCCCCCTGACACACCCCCTTAAAGGAGAATTGTACAAAAGAAATTGACTGGTTAAACCCACAAGTGCATTTTTACCACTACTATTCCCATTATATTGGCTTGTAGAGTTTACAAATGTAGCAATTTAGAAATTGGATGAAAGTAGGGCTGTTACTGATTAAAATTTTCGTGTTTGATTAATTGTTTTTTTTAATCGATTAATCGACTAATTTCGATTAATTATAACGCACATACAGATCCAACTACTTTTAGCTGATCTTGCATTGCAGCTCAGCATTAGTCAATGGTAAATGTGGTATACACTATATACAATCCCCCGACACTAGTTTGTTTACACAATCCATGACTTAACTTCACTGTTTACACAAATATGTTTTAAATTCAAACTGTAGCACTGACGTAAGTCATTTTTTTTCCACAGTAGCGTGACAATCCCTCCACCTCCAGTCTAACTAATCACTCTCACCTGATGGCATGGACCCCTGTGCAAACAGGTGGTCATGAAAGCGGGTATCAAAAGGGTTAACACTGACCATAAACTTCTCTCGCATCTCCTTAAATCTCAGCAAGGATGCCGGGTCATGGGTAGAAAGAAAAGATCGAAGTGCTCACCGCTTAAGTTTAAGATTTAATTTTACTACTCACATAAAGATGGAAAAAAACACAGCATGTGAAGCCGACAATCGTATTAGTTCCATAGGGCATCAGCTGGTGACATCATGCGTAGCTCCTCCCCCTTGTGCGTTACGTTCAATCAGAACTTCGACATCACCAGACTCAACACCGTCCAGTGACGTCTATGTCTGTGATGTCACCGGATCTCCGACGGAACTCCCTGAAGACCCGGAAGCCGGCGGAGAGGTGAGTATTTTGATCGATCAAAAAAATTAACGATTAATCGAGGAATTAATCTTTAATTTCCACAGCCCTAGATGAAAGGTTTAGCTCTGGAAAACTTTTTTTTTTTTCTTTTTTGAAAACTTTTTGAAAGATAAATAGTAACTTGTATCTACAACTATATAGATCAGACCAGAATGAGGGACAAATGAGGCGCTTTGAGGGACAGAGGGATATTGCTCCAGTCCCTCGAAATCAGGGACAGTTCCTCAAAATCAGGGACAGTTGAGAGCTATGCTGAAATTGTTGTGCCTGCTTTCGTTTGTTTAGGCTTTTTTCCCATTATTTTTACCTGGCAATCTGGGCAGTAAACCCTTCCTGTGATAGTGTCTCCACTCTGAATGGAGGAGCAAAGGAGACCACTTTGGACGGCAGCATTGTCAGTAATGGTTGAGGTTAATGTTATGCCATGTACACACGACCGAACCTTTCGGCGGACTTGGTCTGGCGGACTGGAATCCATCTGACAATTTGATCGTGTGTGGGCTCCAGCGGACCTTTTCTTCCCAAAAGTCCAGCGGACCAAAAAATAAAACTTGCTTCAAATCTGTCTGCCGGACTCGAGTCCAGTCGAAAAATTAGGTCGTCTGTATGCTAATCTGATGGACTAAAACCGACACTAGGGCAGCTATTGGCTACTGGCTATGAACTTCCTTATTCTACGTCCGAATCCGTTGGACTTTTGGAGTGATCGTGTGTGGCCAAGTCCATTAGTTTGAAAGTCGGACTGACCTCAGCTGCAAAGTCCGTCGGATTATCTGCCGGACCAAGTCCGTCGAACAGTCCAGTTGTGTATACGCGGCATTAGACTAGCAGATTCAGATGGACTTGACTAACTAACTAAGTCCAAGGTACAGCTTCGTAAGTAGTTCCTATTTGGATAAAGGTCTTGCATAAATTAATAAAACCCCTCTAACTGGCACTTTTGCTGGACAGCTTGGCCTATTAAAGGAAGTTGAAAAATAAGGGACGTACTGGCCAGGTCACCAGGTAAAAAATAACTCAACAGTAAACTGATGCAGCCACCGCATCTACGAATTGGTAAGCTGCAATTGTTGGGATTAATACTGCTTTAACCACTTCAATACAGGGCACTTAAACACCTTCCTGCCCAGACCAATTTTGAGCTTTCAGCGCTGTCACACTTTGAATGACAATTGCGCTGTCATGCTACACTGTACCCAAATGACATTTTTATAATTTTTTCCCCACAAATAGAGCTTTCTTTTGGTGGTATTTGATCACCTCTACGGTTTTTATTTTTTGCGCTACAAATAAAAAAATATCGAAAGTTTTGAAAAAAAAAAATGTTTTTTTTTTTTTGTTTCAGTTTTACAACATTGTAAATAAGTACGTTTTCTCCTTCACTGATGGGCACTGATGGGGCTACACTGATGGGCACTGATAAGGCGGCACTGATGGGCACCAATGAAGTGGCACTGATGAGGTGGCATTGATGGACACTGATGAGCGGCACGGATGGGCGACATGGATGGACACTGATAGGTGGCACTGATTGGCATGGATGGGCGGCAGAGATGGGCATGGATAGGCGGCAGAGATGGGCATGGATAGGCGGCACAGATAGGCATAGATAGGTGGCACAGATGGGCACTGATAGGCGGCACAGGTGGGCACTCATAGGCGGCACAGGTGGGCACTCATAGGCGGCACAGGTGGGCACTCATAGGCGGCACAGGTGGGCACTCATAGGCGGCACAGGTGGGCACTCATAGGCGGCACAGGTGGGCACTCATAGGCGGCATTGGTTTTATACTGTACTAATGGATGCCAATCAGTGCCAAACAATAATGCATGCCAATCAGTGATGCCCATTGTGGGCACTGATTGGCATCCATTATGGGCACTGATTGGCATCCATTATGCTGACCATTGGCATCCCTGGTGTTCTAGGGAGGATTACCTTTTCCCTGGTGGTCTGGTGGCATCCCTGGTGGTCCAGTGTGGGCATCCTCGGGGGGGCTGTGCTGATAATCGATCAGCACAGACCCCCCCTGTCAGAGGAGCAGCCGATCGGCTCTCCTCTACTCGAGTCTGACAGACGCGAGTGAGGAAAAGCCGATCACCGGCTCTTCCCATTTACACTGTGATCAGCCGTGATTGGACACGGCTGATCACGTGGTAAAGAGTCTCCGTCGGAGACTCTTTACCGAGATCGTAGTTGCCGGGTGTCAGACTGACACCCCGCAACAACGATCGCCGCGATGCGCGCCCCCGGGGGCGCGCAGTGGCTCATAATCCTGAGGACGTCATATGACGTCCGGTCAGGATTATCAAACCACTTTGCCGCCGTCTTTTTGTAATAGGGCGAGCGGCAAGTGGTTAAAGTGGTTGTAATTTTTTTTTTTTTAAATAACAAACATGTCACCTCCCAAGACCTGGATGAAAAACTCTCAGAGATGATGGCATCCCTCCATCCTGCCTTACTACTAGGACGTTTCTCCCTACTGTTACTGTTCACCCTTACTATTACAGGCAAGTTCTCTCAGCTTCAAATCCCTGCACAGTTTGCTTTCTCCTCAGTGCTGAACTCAGAACTACCGTACCGGGGTAGAGGATGTGCGTATATATATATATATATATATATATATAATATATATTTGAATAGGTGAGGGCTTACTCCCTTGATGGTGGAGTCAATCAATAACCACAGGAATAATTTTAACAATGTCCTAGAAATAAAGCAGAGCAAGGAGACACCATCTCCAAGTTTTTTTATGACCAGGCTCTAGAACAGGAGTGGTCTACCTGGGGCCCTCCAAATGTTGCAGAACTACAAGTCCCATCATGCCTCTGTGAGTAATTGTAACTGCCAACCTTACAATGCCTCATGGGAAATGTAGTTCCACAACATCTGGAGGGCCCCAGGTTGCCTACCCCTGCTCTAGGAGTTGCGTAAATGGCCTACACCCACAGTATTGGCATCTACAGTTGCCCCTTACCTGCATAGGCAGTTTTTTTGGGAAAGGTTAAGTTTATCTTTTTTTTTATATATATTAAGGCCAAATTCAAATTTTGATCCATCTATGGCTGTTCTCAATTACCTTCTGGCAAACAGGACTGTTGGAAAACTTTTGTTGATCACCAGGTTACAGCCTATTGGCTTTTACCACTGATTAGTTTATTCTGACAGTAGAGGAGTCCTGTTGTTAGAATACAATAGTACAGCGAGGAGGATTCCTTCAGCCACCTCACATGTATCAATGGGATGGCAGGCTTATAAGTTTTCCACCGACAATGGTCTGTTGTCAGATTTTTAGAGTGTGTGTACACAAGTCCAAAGTACAAACACACGATCAGAATCAATGCTCACCAAACTCAACATTCGCAGAAGGTGCCCAAAGGGTGGCGCTAAAGAGCTGAAAAGCCACGTAGTACGTCACTACATTCCTGTTTGTTGGCCAACAATTGTGTGCTGTTTATATGCAAGGAAAATTCCTGGCCAATGCCCTTCGGAGAAAAGTCTGATGCTTTGTCTGTGGAAAATCCGATTGTGTGTAAGAGGCTTTAGGCCCCTTTCACACGAGCTTTCCAATTAGATTCGCCTGTCAGTTTATCAGGTGGACCTGATCAGACCCTCCAGTCTCCCTTATGGAGTGGTGGATGTCAGCAGTGACATGTTCGCCGACATCCGCCGCTATCTGATCCGGTCTACAAAATCGTGGTCCTATTTTCCATCCATCTGGCGAATGGGATGAAAATGGATAGGCGGCCCGTTTTCACCCGATTTCCCCATAGACCATGGACCAGCTTCTCTACTGCCAATGATCACTTTACCTTCTGGATTGATCCTTCAAAGCTGGTAGATATTGCAGCAGATCGAGCTAGTTTGCTGAAGTCTGGTGCTCCTCCAACATAGAGCGACTCCTTCAGGTTCAGTGCGTTGTGTGGTGTCTGGGGGAAGAGACAAGTGACATTAAACAAAGAATAAAATGTGCAATGTTTACATATGACGGCAGTTTGCTTACACATTTATGGATGTCCCACTAACTTACTATGGGGGTTATTTACGAAAGGCAAATCCACTTTGCACTGCAAGTGCACTTGGAAGTGCAGTTTCTCTAAATCTAAGGGGAAGATCTGAAATGAGGGGAAGCTCTGCTGATTTTATCATCCAATCATGTGCAAGCTAAAATGATGTTTTTTATTTTCCATGCATGTCCACCTCAGATCTACAACGACTTTACTTCCAAGTGCACTTTCAGTGCAAAGTGGATTTTCCTTTAGTAAATAACCCCTTATATTTCTATGGTTAACCTTTAATTTGTCATTCCTGCAACTCTCACCTTCCTAAATACTGGCCGTCTGCCTCCTTGCTAGAAATATACTGAAATGCCTGTGCTATAGTATCTTTCATTTTTTTCTATGTGAAAGGAAGTCAATACAGCACAGTTCAATGTATTTAGAAATTGTACACTCCATAAAAGAAACGCTTGAAATCTCGGCCTTAAAAGCAATGCAAAAAGCAATCAGCTACGTGATTTAGTGCATCTCTAGCTCCCTCTGCTGGATTCGTTTAGATTGCAGTTCCTGTAAAAACGGGCTTACGTCGTTTTATTTGCCTGTGCAAATGATGATTTTCTCCTACATGTCACTGATTCTCAAAGGGATGTTCCATTACAAACATTATCTATCAGATTTACAGATCTATATGCCTCTTTTTAAAACCTATTGTTAAAAGCAATACTAAAGGAGAGCGACAGTCAAAATAAAAATTAAAAAAGTACAGTAAACCTATTAATACATAACACACACACTCACTGGGGTTGATTTACTAAAGGCAAATCTACTTTGCACTACAAGTGCACTTGGAAGTGCAGTCGCTTTCGATCAGAGGGGAAGATCTGAAATGAGGGGAAGCTCTGCTGATTTTATTATCAAACCATGTGCAGATCTACAGCGACTGCACTTCCAAGGGCACTTGCAGTGCAAAGTGGATTTACCTTTAGTAAATAAGCCCCAATGTGTTAACCCACTTTCATCAGTGGTAGTAGTATTATACTGAAAACTACACAGCAGTTTACAGATGCCAAAAGGGGAATGGAGAGAGGAACCACTGCAGTGTAATCACGAGAAACTCGTGTCCAGAGCCATAAATTGTGGTCTGAAATGGTTTTTATTTTGTTCAGGATCAAAATTTGATTAAACTTAATTTTTTCATGTGAACATTCAGTTTACCTGTTTATTATTATTTTTTACTTTGCCTGTAGTTCTCCTTTTACATTATACAGAAACGACTACAAGCAGCTTTTTTTATACCCTCCATCTCCTCCCATTGATTAACGATCTACATTAATTAGTACTCAATGCTTGTGGGAATTATGGCGATGGATGGCTACATTATTGGAAAATTCCTGCAGACAGATCTAGTCTCAGTATGGTGAAAGCAAGTGAAGCAGAAAAATACTTTGAAGGAAAGGAGAGAAATGGACACCAAGCCGGCATCTACTCTAATTGCCCATTCACACTGCAATATAGGTGTGCTATAGGTGCGTTTTCCATGATATGGTTCCCAACAATAAATGATTGTGTTTTAACCTCCCTGGCGGTATGATTATTTCAGATTTTAAGTGCTGAAAGCGGTACAATTATTTTGCATGAAAATTTGGCGTTTTATATTGTAGTCCTGTAATTCTTAGCCCTTGTACACACAGTCGGAGAATCCGTTGGAATGTGTCCTATCGGACCGTGTTGTCGGATAATCCGACTGTGTGTGGTCTGCATCGGACTGATTCCTTTTGGAATATCCGTCGGACCCAATTTTCCAACTTGTTGGAAATATTTTCCGACCAACTGGTTCGATCGGACATACTCCGATCATGTGTAGAGAATTTTGATCGGACCAAGTGCCACGCATGCTCAGATCAAATTCCTACATCAAAGCTATTGGCTACTAGCCTGAATGTAGTCCCATCATAACGAAATTATGTCATCACGTTCTGAATGATCAGATTTTTCGACAACTTAGTCCGACCGTGTGTATGCAACAGTTTCGGACAAAATCCGACGGATTTGGTTGGCAGAATCTCCGACCTTGTGTACAGGGGCTTAGGAATAACTTACTTAAATCTGTCCAAACCAGAGTCTAGCAGACATCCCGGGTATGATAAAGTTTGAAAAATTAAATCATAAATTATAATATAATAAATAATTATACCAAATAATAATATAACAATAATAAAAATGATTTAATAATGTAATCAAATACACTGAAATTTGCTCAGTTGCAGAATTGTCACTGTCATTACTTTTCAGTATTTGATGACGGATCTCCCCACAAATCGCTATCCCTCAATTCTGCGAGTGATTACAATTTATTATCGCTGTTTTCTAGCTGGTCTAAAATCATTTTTGATGTAAAGGGACAGTTTTGGTTGCTATGGACAATCTCCAGTTTCCAGGCATAAAGAACAGTTTTTATAATATAAAAGTGCATACAGGACACTGGGCAGACCACTAGGGACAAAGGGGATGTGAAATAATTACATACAGCAATGTGATCTGTAAGATTACATTATACTGTATGTTTCACTTTTTGAATTTGGCGCAACGCTCGCAGGGAACGGAGATCGGCTCCGTGATAGATTGAGCGAGACACGGCTCACTCGTACAGCGGGGGGACATCGCTGGATCCAGGGGAGAAGGTAAGTAAGGTCTCCCTGAATTCAGCGATGCGGACCTCTCGGGGTTACCGCTTTTGGTACAAAATCTTCACCCCGAGCCAGACTCGGGAATACCGCCGGGGGGGTTAAGCTCTGCATGCTATTGTTTAGCTGCAACTGCATGCTTGCATCTTGTGGCTTATCACATGTAGCTGTGTGCAGAAAGCAATCTCCCGTAATACGTTATGTTTAAATGTATGCAAATACCCCAATGAATTACAATGCGGTGCAGGAAAAACGCACACTAAGAACACATCTGGATATAAATGTGAATGAGCCCTAAAGGTGATTAGTGGAATGGGTGGAACGATGTGCTCACATGATATATGGGATGAAATACATGTGCTTATCTTTACCTTACGGGATTTCTGAAATCCAGATAGTATGCAACAATAGCAGAGTGAGAGAAAAGGAGGAAAAGAGAGAGAAAACAAGTCATCAGTGATTGTAAAAAGCTTTAGCATGCAGGGTGGCAGACATCATCCATCCACAATTCAAAGTTTTTCAGCAAGCTTTAGAACAGCGCCAATCCCTACAGAGTGCTAGGCAGCAATTAAAGCATCAGTCCATGTTAGTAGTGTAAGACAACTGCTTAACTCACACAAACAATACAGACGGCTTGCTCTTAATTGTATGGCATTAAGCCAAGTACTATTTGCTATTCGGATGTGTTCTCTTTCCTCTCTTTTAAGTGATTTTAAGTCAATTAAAATGCGCTTCTTTTTTTAATGTCTTTATTGGAAGTCTTCACTTTGTTTCCTACAGATCACTTTCACCACAGTCAGGCGAGCGGCTGTGCTAGGCATGGACATAATGCACAATAAAATGAACAGCTCCTTGTCAATGGCTGTCAATAAGATAGAGATTTGTGGTCTTATACAAAGGAAGAGATGTGGCTTTGATGAAGTGTACAGCTTTTCCCTGTGATTAGGCTAGGAGAAAACGCCATTGATTATGTCTTTCTAACTGCTTTTCTACAAAATAGCCAAATCATGGCTGAATCTTACAATTGCTTTAAATGCCTGTTTACTAGAACCATGGGAGAGCATGACAGCAAATGTTTGATTACAACTTTTAGCCCTTGTACACACGGTTGAACATTCCGACGGAAAATGTCCGATCGGACCGTGTTGTCGGATAATCCGACCGTATGTGGGCTCCATCGGACTGTTTCCGTCGGAATATCCGACCGACAAAGTTTTAGAGCTGGGCTATAACATTTTCCAACAACATGATCGGATCGGACTTTGTCCGATTGTTTTTAGAGAATTCCGATCGGACAAAGTGCCACGCATGCTCAGATCCAATTCCTAGACCAAAACTATTGGCTACTAGCCTGAACGTAGTCCCGTCGTAACGAAATAACGTCATTGCGTTACGGACGATCAGATTTTCCGACAACTTTGTCCGACCGTGTGTATGCAACACAAGTTTCGGACAAAATCTGTCGGACAAAATCCAACGGATTTTGTTGTCGGAATGTCCGACCGTGGGTACAAGGGCTAACAGAGGCTAGGCTACTAGGAATGTTTATCTATAGCCGACAAATTACAAGCTGGATGCTCCAGTAGACCCTCATACTACATAGGTGGTGGAAAATCTAAAGATGATTACCAGATTGTTATTGTACAGGCATACCCCCCCACTTTTAAGTACACAATGGGGTTTATTTACTAAAGCTGGAAAGTGCAAAATCAGGCTCATTTCTGCATAGAAACCAATCAGCTTCCAGATTTTATTACCAAAGCTTAATTGACCAAGCTGGGGTTAGAAACTCATTGGTTTCTTTGCAGAAGTGAGCCTGATTTTGTACTTTGGAGGTGCTGGCAGGCAGATTGTAGCTGTCATTAAGAGGAACAATTACTACAAATTAAATGAGAGCAGCCGTTTTTTTTTTTATGTGACCCCTATGCATGGACTCACTCTTCCTGGTGAATTGTAATGTATTCTACATTATAAGAGTGTACAACAGGCAACTTCACGGCACAGGGGTGCAGCATTTGGCACACACCCAGGTGCCAAGCCTCGGTGCTGTCACATGTGCTGGGCATACCATAGAGTGTAATGCTGTCAATAACTAACATTGACCTTTTGAGAGCATCAGAGGTAAAGGGTCATAGTCTAAGGTGTTGTCCTAATTCTTGACAGGTTTACATTAATCTCTTATGAGTAACATAACTGCCCTAGAGCTAGTATGATGCCCAGACAACAGAGAAAATGACTACAGAGGCAGGAATATAGCCTTCTGACAAGTTTCCCTTACAATGCAAACAGTAAGATTACTTTACATATTTTATCCCATTAGTATGAACACAGCATTAAAGTTTATGCCCATAAGCCTGCTTGCTTTTACATTCCAGGTACAGCTGATGGGGGCACACAGACATTGAAGGAGCACAAAATGAATACAAGGCACATGATCATTTTTTTTTCTACTTCTTTATAATTACCTTGCATATGTCCCTCTATGCAGAGTAGGGAATGTCTGCCATGAAGCTGTGACACGGGTGTCTTTTCTAATTTGTGCTTTTCACAAAAAAATTAAAACAAATCCCATGTCACCTAATTGGCAGTTCCTTTAAAAGGTGCGCCTGTTCAGTCATTTGTCTCCCATATATCACCCCAGAATCCCACGACACATCCAGGCTGGTGTTTGATGTGTCTTGAAACAAGGCTGTGTAGAAGCAGCTGTTACATCATGTGTAAAATTAAGGGTATATGCCAGTCAATCATGAAAATGGGCTATTAAAATAGGCACAAGGGTTACAGCTTGCATAGTGCTTTTGATTTTGACAGCAACACCGATTTTGTGCACTGGGTTGACTTCTGGCTGTGCAGATCTCTATAGCTGCAGGTAGGCACGTCTACTTGAATTCTGTGTTCAGAAGATTCCAGTAATACCAGCTATGAAGACAGATTTTACCTCTAAATCATGTCAACATGCTCACCCTGTCTAATGAAGAATGCCCAAGACTGTTCATTGGAATAATACATGCCTAACAGAATTATGGTGCTCCCTATGTAGTCTCGGTGCAGAGAACTCATGGTGAGAATGTTGCCTCTTGCCAAGTGGCCTCGGAAAGCCTTGCAGCAAGTGCTACAGTGTTGGTGTATTGGGGTGCCATTCATTAATAATGGCATTGCACTTGGAGGAATTACAGACACTCTGTACCGTGACTGATTGGGTGACTGGGTCCTATGAGATTGATGATTTAAAGTACAACTAAAGGCAAAACTTTTAATTTATTTTTGTTTTGGGTAGAGTGGAGAGGAATTAGAAAGTCTGTAAATTTTTATTGCTGGCTGTGCCTCAGTTTAGGAGACTCCCCCATCTGTATTTGTCCTGTTAACTATTATCATTGAAAGTGAAATTAACACAAAATCCCAAATTTTGGGTAGTCCCCAGTAAAGTAATTGATGGGGAATTTTCCAATGGGGACACTCGTTCTGGTGACCTGGGGGTCCCCAAGGAATTCCCTTAATTTGCAGGGATTTCCTCTCACTTCCTGTCTGGCTATGGGACAGGAAGTAAAGGGAAATCTCTGCAATGGGACATAGATGGTAAAAAATAATCTGACAGAGGTTATAACCCTCCCTTACTCCTTTATCCAAAATGGAAAAAAAAAAAGTTCTACTGTAACTCTCCGGCATTTACTAAAAAACAAAAACAAATCTATATTAGGTGGACTGGTCCTTTAAAATTTTAGCAAGACAATTATAAATTTATAAAGAATTAATCCATCTGAGTGAAAAGATTGTAATATCGCCCAGATCGCACTGGCTGTGCAATTCACAATTTTAGTCATTGACCAGAGTTGCTCCTTGAAGCTCCATTTGTTTTTGTCATATCACCATAAAATAGTTTGAAAAGAAAAAAAATAGCAAAGAACAAAGCAAACATGGAGCACATACACGTTACTACAAGAAATAGGTTACACAAATCTACTTTACCATTTGAGAGCAAAATAAATATTTTGATTTATTCATCCTTTTAAAATGTGAGGCACATAAAAGGGTAAAAGAAAATGTCCTAGTGAATAAGCAGAGGTCATTATATAAAAAAAAGAAAATAGTTCTGAGAACACTGCATGCCCTTATGTTCTCCCAGTAATGTAGGGCATCCAGTAATACAAAACATAACTCTGATTTCTTTTATCTTTTTTCGTTGTTAGGAGACTGAATGTCCCTCCACGCTACTATTCCAACATAACAAGCCTAGAATTGCCAAGCCATCCCTTTAATTACTGAAACACGAGTTTGGTGGCTAATTAGGGTTTTGTACACACAGGGCCCCTAACACAAGGCAGAGAACTTGCGCTGTACTCTACATAGTGACCGCCAAGCCAACTGGAGGAACAATGAGGAGCATGTCTCTCCCTAAGGCCTCGGAGATATTGGAGGATACTGTAGAAAGCAGAGTGTATTACTTACTTATCTCCTTCTGCACACAAAAAGAATATGAAGAACTCTGAAGACCTCTTCCTCATATTACCACATGTAAATAATATTCTTAATTCAGTTGTATGTATCCATTTTTTCCAAAGCACAGTACAGAGAGCATGAACCAAAAAACAAATAAAATTGATGTTGCTCAAATGCCCCACTCTGTTATCTCCGCTGACTGGCCACAATGTTTTCAGGTGCTGGTCACGTTGAATACTGGCTCATTAGACACATCCAGGACTACAACAAAATGGCACTTATCGATACACTGCCTCTGCATATAGTGAGCTCATCTTAGTAAAAAAATTGCTTCAGCTTGGTCTGCTACCCATGGGTGAACTCCCTCTAACATGTTTTGCCCAATAAGGGCTTAATCAGAGACAAATATAACTGGAATAGCTTGAGTTATATAAAGCATCATAAGCCATAAAGAGTAAAAATGCAGAGAAAGGCAGGGAATCACTAATAGACCATTTGTGTTACAGCGCCACCTATCCAGGGAAGATCGAAAATGCAGCCTAAGGCTTCATTGCACACTATAAGATTTTCTGCAGATTTTTTTCTTCACATTTACCAAAACCATATAATATGAGGTCAAAGATTAAGAGTTTCAATTTGTATGCAATCATACAGGCCCCTGCACTACATGTTTTTGGTAAATCTGAAGACAAAAAATCCATAGAAAATCGAATAGTGTGTATGAGGCTTATGACAAACAATCCAACTTAAATGAAAAATTATCTACAAATTGCTGGGGACCAAAACATTTCTAATAAAAAAAAAATCCTAGCATAAATAAGCACACTTTAGGGCTTAGGCCATAGCCAGATTACCAAATGTAAGTGTATAACCAATATAAATATAAACATTGAATTTAATAGGTTGAGCACAGTCCCAGCTGCATTAGAAACCAAACCAATCCAAATAGAAGACAAAATGACCATAAGGCAACCCCCCCCCCCCCCCCAAAAGAAATAAAAGAATACAGCAGCTATATACATAACTAGATCGTATCCCGTATCCCATACAAATAATTTGTATTAATCAATAAGATACAATCATTAAAAAAATCATGTAAAAAATTTAAAATAAGAGAAACGCAAATAGCCAGGAATAGTACATATCATATGTAAATGTAACTACTTGAAAATAGATTTGCCGACCTGATTTAGAGAAAATGACTTGGGCTGCATTTTCAATCTCCCCTAAATAGGTGGCGCTGTAACCCAAATGATCTATGACAGATAACAGGCCCTTCTGGACACTTGCTATTAATGGCTTATGATGCTTTATAACTCGAGCTATTCCAGCTACATTTGCCTCTTAGATTAAGCCCCTATTGGGTGAAACATGTTATGGGGGTTCACCCATGGGTAGGAGACCAAGGTGAAGCCATTTGTTTTTTTTGTACGAAGAGGAGTTCACTATGTGCTGAGGCAGTGTGCAGACGGGCATCATTTTGTTGTAGTCCCCAATGCATCTGATGACAGAGCATATGGATCCATCCACATCAGCTCCTGCCCACCATTGAGCCTTTATGGTCACCCTATACACCCAGTGTTGGCGAAAGCCTGTTAACTCTTCATTGGTTTTCAAAGAAATCTATGCCAACATGTGAAGAACATACAAACTCCATGCAGTTAGTATCTTGGGTAGGATGCTAACCCAGGACTTGAGCACTGCATGGCAGAAATGCCAACCACTTGGTCACTATGTGGCCTCATTAATCCATTCTATCTGTTGTACTGTAGTCTCACAGTGCAATCTACCATGAAGCGCAACAGATCTGCATGTGAATGAAGTATCATGGGTCCTGGCTTAAAGCGGAGCTCCACCCGAATTCCTAGTCCTATGCCTATGTGATCACCCCCTTCCCTAATCGCTAGATATCCCCCTTACCTTGCTGATGTCTTCTTCTCTTTTCTTCTTGTTTCAAATCTCCTGCTCCTGGAGATTCCGGAAAGGGGCGGTGCTGCTGCGGATATGGGCGGGGCTTCAGCGGCAGGTCAGCTCTTCCTGTCGGCCGCACGGGCTCCTGGGATAGTTTTTTCAATTTCCCAGGAGTCTGTGCGGCGCCCAGGCTCGAGTTCTCTCGCGCGCGCATCTCAGTTGCCATCACAACGGGGCAGGACTTCCTAAGACGCCGCCCGTTGTGATGGCACCCTGAGTTGTTATCAGCGCTCGAGCGGTTTAATCTGCGCATGCGCGAGATTGCAGATTATACGGGCGGTGCATGCTGGGACATTAGCAGCACTGTGTCCCGGAAGACAATGCCTGTGGGCTTCACATGCCCACAGGCAAAATGGAAAACGTCAGGAGACGTTTTTCTAAAGACTTTATACTAGCGAAAAACGGCTGCACCACACTTTCAGATAATATACAAGTAAGTAACATAATTAGAATACTTACTTAGTGCGATTAAGATGGAAAAAAAAAAACGGCGGTGGAACCCCGCTTTAAGTCAGACTTTGGAATCCCTAAAAAGACCATGTTATGAAGGAGTCTAAAAGAACGTCTTGTTACCATTAAAACGCACTCAGGCTCTACCTTATCTTATTTTCTTTTGGAATCATTGGTTACTATAAGCAGCACTGACAGTCCTCCGAGTCATACCCTCAAATAGAGCTCAATGAAAAAACTGTAAAAATCAGGAAGGTGCACATATTATATATAGAGAGACATCCACATAACAAAGTGTTTCATCGTTCACAGACTTACCGGTGACTCTCCTGTAACCTGTTCCTTGTTATTGATTCGCATCTGACCCTTTCGCCCATTACGCTCCAAAGTGACACTAACCCATGTGTTAAGGGGAATCTTTTCCTTGTTCCTGGTATAGACAAGTGCCCAGTTAGAATACTACATGGTACATAAGCAAAGATAATTTTACTATGCTGAGATAAAAATTGGATCTTAAAAACTGTTTAAAAGGAAACCTAAATCTTTCAGAAAGGTAAATAGAAAAAAAAAAATGAATGCACTCAAATCAATACGTGCCATTCATCACAGTGATTCTCAGTCTATAGAAAGGCAGGGGCAGACATATTGCTTCAGTGTTTGGGGAAGACATCTGTATATTTGCACAGCAGCCTTTACCAGGACCACCAACTGTCCTCTGTCACTAGTCACTTTTTGATCTTTGTATTGTCTTATTAAAGAAAACCTTGTCCGGAGATTGTATGAAAGGGCATACATATATACATGTGCCCCAAGCAGCATGATGTATAAATGCAGCCCTGATTATACAACTGAAACATCAAGTGGGCTGATCATTAAGTCTGCAAAAGCTTTTAAAGTGGTTGTAAACCCTTGCCTATATCCAGTAAGGGGACTATCCTAAGGAGATACACAGATGAAACAAATCCTTCTATATAAGTTATACTTGTTTTATTTGCAGCCATTTGTCCTATACATCATTGTAAAACTCCGATATGAAAAGGATTTTTCACAGACTCAAAAGGCAGGGGGCAGGGGGCTGCAGTTACACACTGTACATGAGCTCTGAAAGCTGATTGGAGGGAAGGGACACATCCCCCTTCACGCAGCACACAGGAACTGAGCTAATGCTGTCAATCACAGGTTGTGTGCAGAACTCCCCCAGTCACCTTTTTTTCTCATGGCGTCAGGAAAACTTGTCAGAAGTTACTCATGCTGATAATAGAGGAACTAGACAGCAGTGATAAATGACACGTCATGAATATAAAGGGGTGGGTCCTGCGCAAATCGTGCCACTCAAATAAAATACACAAATTCAAAATAATATAAATATGTGCATACATACAATGCCGTGAAAAAAAATATAGTCCAAAAAACAGCACGCATAAAAATATATAAAAAATATATAAAAAAATGGAAAAAAGGTTTAATGATAGAACAATAATAAAATGTCCGCTACTCAAGGCTCCCTGAACTCTCACCTTTAAACGAAGTGAATAAGCAAATCAAACAAACTCCAGGATTCTCTTAGTTCATTCATAAATAATAAATAATAGCCATCAGGAAATCCAAAGGAGGGATGCAATGATACAATTCCGCCACTAGAGGGCCAGTCCCAGCTTCCAGAATAGGTGAAATGGATCTTCACTTCTATTTCACAGTGTATGGCTCAAAATAAGAGAGAGGAGGGGGGAGAGAGAGAAACAGGAGACTTCCATAGTGTAGTAGTTTAAAAAACGGCAGGTAGATTTATTAAAAAGCAGTAAAGACTCTCACATTTTAATTGCAAAAACAAGCACAATCAGGAAGAGGGTATAATGACAACTTCCTCCCGCCTTACTCTACTTCCGGTTCATCCTCTGGCCTATCCCTACGCGTTACGTCATGTGACTTCTTCATGGGGATGCAGAAGGAGAAGATGGAGAAGTCACATGACGTAACGCGTAGGGATTGGCCAGAGGACGAACCGGAAGTAGAGTAAGGCGGGAGGAAGTTGTCATTATACCCTCTTCCTGATTGTGCTTGTTTATGCAATTAAAATGTGAGAGTCTTTACTGCTTTTTAATAAATCTACCTGCCGTTTTTTAAACTACTACACTATGGAAGTCTCCTGTTTCTCTCTCTCCCCCCTCCTCTCTCTTATTTTGAGCCATACACTGTGAAATAGAAGTGAAGATCCATTTCACCTATTCTGGAAGCTGGGACTGGCCCTCTAGTGGCGGAATTGTATCATTGCATCCCTCCTTTGGATTTCCTGATGGCTATTATTTATTATTTATGAATGAAATAAGAGAATCCTGGAGTTTGTTTGATTTGCTTATTCACTTCGTTTAAAGGTGAGAGTTCTGGGAGCCTTGAGTAGCGGACATTTTATTATTGTTCTATCATTAAACCTTTTTTCCATTTTTTAATATATTTTTTATATATTTTTATGCGTGCTGTTTTTTGGACTATATTTTTTTTCACGGCATTGTATGTATGCACATATTTATATTATTTTGAATTTGTGTATTTTATTTGAGTGGCACGATTTGCGCAGGACCCACCCCTTTATATTCATTATTTGATAGTTTGTGCTCACTATTTTGTCCTGCTGCATTTTTTAGTTAGCATTTGCACTTTATATCACTCAGGCTCTTTTTCACAGCATCTGTGTTTTATTATATCTGATTTTGGATTTTGTTCCACTTTAGTCACTTATTACCACTTAGCGGCGCGAAGGCTGACCACTTTTATTTTAAATGACATGTCATGCTTTGGAGAGTGGCAAGTAAACACGAGAAATACGTGATTTGTTCAGATTTCATGTCTAATGCCGCGTACACACGAGCGGACTTTTCAACATCCAAAGTCTGACGGACTGATTCCGTCAGACTATTCGATCGTGTGTGGGCTGCAACGGACTTTTGACTCGCCAAAGTCTGACGGACTTTAGAATATGGAACATGCTTCAAATTTTTCCGACGGAACTCCTCCGGACCCGGTTCCTTCGAAAAATTTGCTCGTGTGTATGCTATTCCGACGGACTAAAACCGACGCTAGGGCAGCTATTGGCTACTGGCTATGAACTTCCTTATTCGAGTCCAGTCGTACGTCATCACGTTCGAATCCGTCGGAGTTTAGTGTGATTGTGTGTGGCCAAGTCCGCTCATTCGAAAAGTCCGTCAGAACTCTGTCGGAACTCCGGCAGAACTCCTTCGGAAGTCTGTCGGACATAAGTCCTCTCATGTGTACGGGGCTTAAGGTTTACAAACACTGTAATTGAAAATGGCAAGCGATTTGTAATAACTTATTCCTGTTTTCTCTAAAAACGCCAGGATTTGTCTCTTCCACTGTAGCCCTCAAACAGTCCATTTTGTCTAAAGCCCCATACACACTATCAGATTTTCTTCTGATTGTTTCCTTCAGATTTACCAAAACCATGTAATATGAGGTCAAACCTTAGGAGTTTCAATGTGTGTGCAATCAGGCAGGCCCTTGCACTATGTGGTTTTGGTAAATCTGACGACAAAAATCAGCAGAAAATCTGATAGTGTGTATGGGGGCTTAGTCACCCAAGTCTAGCCTGTCAAAGTTAAAATATCTACGAGTTGTTCACATATTAAATTATATTTATGACCACACTTCTTTTGAAACTACTGCAGGAGGGAAAAAAAACTGTCACTATTATCCCTCCCACGTCAGCCAGACTTCTCGTGCTGATTGAACTGTTACATTCAAGAATTGTTAGATGAACATAATGTAAGATTATTAGGTACAGTAATCTTTTCAGATCTAGTGCACCGGTTATTATGTATTCTTATGGTGTTTTGTGCTAATGAGTATTTGATTATAATAATTTTAGTGATTGAATGTGGCAGTTGTTTTGGCTGGTCCTTTGTTCCCTTCCCAAAGGCAGTTGTTAGGGTGTTACTGCTCAGAATGTCCTGCATCTACAATTCTAGTCCTGAAATTCTTCAAAAATATGTAAACTTTGGTTTGTTTGATGGGGAGAGACTCATAAAACAAGTTTGTATAATAGTACCCATGACATACCTGATAACAGCTGCCCCTTTCCCCAGATCATATCTGTATTCCAGATGTCCATCATGCAGTGCAAGAGAAACAAAGTCCCCTTTGCCATCCGTTTTCTGCCCGTTATAGAAGAGAAGTCCATTGGGGCTGCTGGTAAGGAACACCACCTCCATAGTCAGCTTATCACTGAGGAATGACATAGAAGACATCGTTACAAGGTTATATACTAAGCATAGCGAGCAGAATGGTCATTAGCTTCCCTCTGATTGGGTGTTCCTGGACCCACAGGAGTGACTCTTTAACGGGACTACACTAAGCCGAGATCAGAAAGGTTAGTGCACTTTAGCTATTTTCAAGGAAAGCTCCCTCTAGTTCAGCTGTATTGCAATCATCGTGTCAGGTGGAAAGCGGACAAGTGGGGATGCCAATATACACCTCCTAGTGCCTCCGATTTGTATCACTATTACCAATGACTATATATATTACTCGTCATCCCTAGGTAAGAGTGGCTAGAACTATTGCTATGCTCCCCCTTTTCCTAGGTTTATAATCAATTACCATTGATTATTATCAATATTTTATCTATCACAGGTGTTTTCAATATACAGCTGCTCCTGATGAGTGGAGACAATCCACGAAACGCGTCGAGATTTCTACTATTGTATGCCATGCCCCACTAGCCATGATTTTATTATGGGTTTGAGTTATTTCAATCATCAATTTAAATGGTTAGTTATTACTGTATACACACTTTGGAATGTGCTGTTGGTTTATTATTATGTGTAACAACATCATTGGACTATGAATTTTATTGTGCTATGCTGATTATTAGACTGTTAAAGTTTTCTCATTGTATATTTTTAACATATCCATTGTACTACCTTTTGGTGTGTTTCCAATAAATTACTAATTTAATATATTATACTGATTGAATTAATATAACCCAAGTATCTTGTTTCATATAAAGTCCCACCTTCCCCTTTTGGCCCCCTTTCCCCCTTTTTCTTTATCAATTATCGGGGATGGAGTCTTGTGTACTGGATGGTCACGGCTCATACAAAGTCCCACCTGCATTTATCTCTTCCATAAGTGGAGAAAGTTAGAACCTGTGGAAATCACGTAGGCCTCCTATTGTATGTTTCTCTGTAGGAGATTTCGCCTTTCTCCTTTGTGGTCAGTAAAACAGGAAGTGAGCAGAATCTCTCCAGTGGGAACACAGAAAACAATAAAGTGACTTCTTTAACCACTTCAATACAGGGCACTTTCACCCCCTTCCTTCCCAGCCCAATTTTCAGCTTTCAGCGCTCTAGCGCTTTCAGTGACAATTGCGCGGTCATGCTACAATGTACCCAAATGAAATTGTTATCATTTTGTTCGCACAAATAGAGCTTTATTTTGGTGTTATTTATTCACGACTCCGTTTTTTTTTTTTTTGCGATATAAGCGCAAAAAAAGCGGAAATTTGGGAAAAAAACAATATTTTCTTTTTTCTATTTGAAAAGAAATCCAATAAAATCAAATTTTGTCATAAATTTAAGCCAAAATGTATTCTGCTACATGTTTTTGGTAAAAAAAATTCCGTTAAGTGTATAATAATTGGTTTGTGTGATCACGGACATATGTACGCAAATGATCATGTACATATGTGTGCAGGTGATCACGTACATATGTGTGCAGATAATCATTGGGACATGTGATTTTAGTGGGACATATGTGGGGGACATGTTTTTATTATTAGGGACATGTGTTTTTATTATTTGGGGACATGTATGTTTTGGGGACATATGTGGGGACTGTGTTTGTACTGTGTGGTGTGTTGTGTGTTGACACTACACTGATGATCAGTGAGTAAAAAGCTGTGAAAAGCAGCCCATACTCACTGATCATCAGCCGGCTGCAGCGTTCTGCTCTCCTCTCCTCAGCGGTGACTTCCGTGTGAGGAGAGGAGAGCCGATTGCCTAGCAACCGGCTGTTTGTTTACATCACATGACGGCCGTGATTGGACACGGCCGTCATGTGATCAGGAGGGCCAATCACAGAGCCCTCCTGCCGATCTGAGATGTGCCGTGTCCGGGTGACACGAGCACATCGGGATCGCGCCGCTGCGTGGGCGCGCGCGCGATCCCGCTACTCCTGAAGGACGTTCCTGAACGTCCTATCAGGAGCAGGCGGCTCCCACCCGGCCGTATATATACATTGGCCGGGTGGGAAGTGGTTAATTAGAGTGAAGAAGGCTGAAAGCTATGTCAGGATTTCACAGCCAAGGAAGTATTCCTCACTTCCTGTGGTCACCAGCATAAGAAAGGAAAATGTCCTTCATGAGAAATTAAAATCCTGACACAGGTCCACTTATTCACCCTAAACCAAAAAGCTGGGCTTTTACCAAAACTAGTCCTGACACATGGAGGTTGCTGTGACTGATTTTACTAGTTTCCCCGACTGTTATGCTGACCACCCTGTTTCTACACTCAAAATAGCTGACCTGGGACAAAATAAAGCATTGCAGATTTTCTCATACTTCCCATATCCACAAACTTCTTCTAGGTCAGTCATTAAGAAAAGTAGAGACACGGCCCGCAATAACCAGCATTTTCAGTAAAAACATCAGCAGTGTTTTTCTAATGACAACTTTAATCTTCCCTTAGACCAGTGATTCTCAACCAGGATTCCGTGGAACCCCAGGGTTCCTCCAGAGGTTGCTAGGGGTTCCTTCAGCATTGGGCCATTTCTGCCTCTCAGATAAGTTCCCACTGACACCATTGATCTTTTTAGCTATCTGTAAGGAGGTAATTCTTCCCAGTGACCACAAGTGTAAGGACCATTCTTCCCACTGACCATCACACTAATGTATCATGAGTTGTAGATTTCAAATTTTTAGCCGGTGTTCCCCCGAGACCGGAGAACTATTTCAAGGGCTCCTCTGTGTTGAAAAGGTTGAGAAATGCTGCCTTAGCCCTTGTACACACGGTCGGAGAATCCGTCGGAATGTGTCCTATCGGACCGCGTTGTCGGATAATCTGACTGTGTGTGGTATGCATCGGACTGATTCCGTCGGAATATCCATCGGACCAAATTTTCCAACTTGCTGGAAATATTTTCCGACAAACTGGTCCGATAGGACATACTCCGATCATGTGTAGAGAATGTCGATCGGACAAAGTGCCACGCATGCTCAGATCAAATTCCTACATCAAAGCTATTGGCTACTAGCCTGAATGTAGTCCCATCGTAACGAAATTACGTCATCACGTTCTGAAAGATCGGATTTTTCGACAACTTTGTCTGACCGTGTGTATGCAACAGTTTCAGACAAGATCCGACGGACAAAATCTGACGGATTTGGTTGTCGAAACGTCCGACCGTGTGTACAAGGGCTTAGACATATACGTAAGGATCAGAGCGACCGCACCTCAAGTGAAGATCTCCCTTCTATCTGACTCAACTCAAAGGCCCTCAGGATTACCAAACTTCTACACCATCAAGGGGTGCAATACAAAAGGGAGGGACTTTTGCAGCTTATGTTTGTAAGCTTGTTTTTTAGTCACTTTTCACAGCCAATGGTCATATATAGTTACATAGTTAGTAAGGTTGAATAAAGACACCAGTCCTTCCTGAGTGTCTACCCCTATCCCTGAACATTGCACACTCACATCAGTCCCTACCCTCAAAGAGCCCACAATCCAAGGTCCCCATTCATATACTAGGGCCAATTTTAGACAGAAGCCAATTAACCTACCAGCATGTCTTTGGCGTGTGGGAGAAAACCCACGCAGGCACAGGGAGAACATGAAAACTCTAGGCAGGTAGTGTCGTGGTTGGGATTCGAACCAGCGACCCTTTTTACTGCTAGACGAGAGTGCTAACCACTACACCACTGTGCCACCCATACGTAATGTATTTTTGAAAATGAAAATATCTAAAATATATTAATATATATGAAACCGTCTAAGCTCAATAACATTTAATTAAAACGTTTCATAGATTTTCTGAAACTGTCTTACTGGATTTAGAAGCTCCTTTACCTGTACTCTTATTATTGAATGCTGCCACATCTAAAGATTCACTTCCATTGTTACCTATATTGCAGTGTTCAATAGAAGTCTAAATACATTAACATCTCCTCTCAGATCACTCACGTTATGTCGGTGGCAAATGTCTGAAGACCTTTCAGTTCCAGATAAGAATAGCCATTAAAACGTGGCAAGAAAGGCAGATTAAAATCCGGGTCAATCACTGTAAAGAGAAAAAGAGAAATCAAAACTATTGCTTTTCACAACTGCCAGTCAGTCTCTGAGAAAACCTGCTGTGTGTCATATGATGAAACTTTATGTATCTTTGACTGTTGGCTGCATTCCAGGCATCACAAGACGCTTGTGTACAATGTTTTATATGTATAGCGTTTGTGCTGGCAAGAGGTATGCTGTGTCACACCCAGGGCCGTCTTTAATATTGATTGGACCCCGGGCAAAAAAAATTTGGGGGACCCCCTCCCATGCAATTTCACTCTCCACCTGCTCTGAGACCTACAATAATTAGAAGCTGGACTTAAAATCAGTTTACTGTATCAGATCAGGCAGCAATTGTGATTGGTTGCCAGAGGTTACAGCATATCGTTACTGCTTACTGACTGGTTGCTAGAAGTTACAGCACACATTACGGCTCACTGATTAGTTGCTAGAGGTTACAGCAAATGATTTCTGCTTGTTAATTAGTTGCTAGAGATTACTGTACAGTATTACTGCTCACTGATTGCGAGAGGTTACAGCACATCATCTTCTCACTGCGGGGAAGCATGATATACATATGAATGCCACCTTTATTTACATATCAATGCAGATGGCCACATCTCTTTGCTTAGTAATGGCACTGCTATTTACATATGAATGCCAGTTATTTACATGTAAACACAGGGTGTGCAGGTCATCTGTACACAACAATAGGGCTAAAACTTCAAGGGACAAGCTTTGGGCCCCACAACAATGACAGGGCCCAGGGCAGCTGCCCCTTTTGCCCTGCCTTAAAGACGGCCCTGGTCACACCTGACAGTCACCCTAATCCAGGCTAATTATGTTCCCATTCATCTTATACTCATATATTTGCTCATATGGGAAAAAAAAAAAAAACGAAAAGTAAAGGGGATGAGAAAAGAAATATAAAAAATATATACTGTATATTTGGATTTTGTCTAGGACAGCTGAAATGAAAACTTTGTCCACAGCAACTAACCAAAACTCAAAGCGGCATGTCAAACAGAAGCTAGTACATGATGATTATAAGAGCTAAAACTCTGTTATCACATTCGTTTTTTAACATTTTATACGTTAAATTAGATACATCAGACCAAATGCAAATAACACTTAAAAGTGATCGTAAACTTTTTTTTAAATACCAAACTCTTAGGCTTAAAGGGTGTTGTAAACCTTTGTGTTTTTTCACCTTAATGCATCCTATGTTTTACTTACCTGAGCGCTGGAACTTGACCCGGCGGGGACACGCTGTCTCTCTGCCTGGGGTTCTTGGCTCTTACTGGATAGATAGAGCAGCGAAGTCATTGGCTCCCGCTGCTGTCAATGAAATCCAATGACGCGGGCGCAGCGGCCAAATCATACATTCGGCGGCTATGGCCGCCGAATGCTGGACTCAGGAGCTCAGGAGAGCGCTTCTCCTAGGGGGTTATCTGATGTGGGGAGGAGCCACGAGAGCCGCCGGGGGACCCCAGAATTGGACGATCGGGGCCACTCTGTGCAAGACGACCTGCACAGTGGAAGTATGATATGTTTGTTATTTTAAAGAAAAAAAAAACGAACCCTTGCAATCACTTTAATGTACACGGGACGTTTTACAACCTCTCCTGAACGATTCAACTTGACAGATAATAACCGACGTTTAAAAAGGTCTGTTTTGCCACGTTTAGCCGCATTTGTGTTTTTTTAAATAGTAAAAAATTAAAAAGGCCTGTAAACAAATGCAGCTAAACACGAGTTACCGCATTTACAAGCCGTTACAGCCATTTAGCGTTTCAAATGCCTCTGAACATCCGTCCTGAATGCATGTTTTTGCTTTCCAACAAATGCTTCTAAACACAACTGCCTAGAAACTACTATACGACCCTGTGTACATGTACTGATAAGATAACAGAGGAGAGTTCAGGGGCAGCTGATAAAAATGCCCAGCTACTCCTAAACGTCCGTTTACCAGCAGCAGTGTACATGAGGCCTTATACTTACCAGCTCTGTGCATTGGTTTTGTACAAAGCAGCCCCGATCCTCCTCTTCTCAGGTCTCCTGCCAACTCATGACTCCTCCTCTTTTTATTGTGCTACCATAGGAAGCCGCTTCCTATGGTGGCACACCTGCAGGATCGATCCCGAGCTGCGCTGTCTGCTGTTATCGCAGATAGTGCAGCTCAGCCCCACCCCCACTGCCTCATCATAGGATTTGATTGACAACTGCTTACAATCTGCCCTGTGAGGAGAGGTAGCAGATAAAGCCCCCGATTGTGAGCACTGCACTGGATTGAGAATGGGCGATAGGTTTGGGGGGGGGGGGGGGGTCTGCACACTGTTTTTTTAACTTGGTGAATAAAAGGAAAAAAAACACTGTAATGTCATTAGGTCGAAACTTACCAGTCAAACTCCAGGGCCATTTCCATGCTTTGCCAACAGGATTACTAATTCAGAAATAACTTCTCTTATGCTGCAAATTCTTTTTTTTTTTTTTTTTTGGTGGTATTAAATAATAATATAGTGTGTGTGTGTATATATACACATATATATATATATATATATATATATACACACACAGACACACACATATACACAAACTGTGTGTGTGTATATTATATATATTTTTACAATTAAAGTGTCTCATTAATTATGCTACTTTAATGTTTTTGGTAAATAATATGGCAAAGTTATATGAGTTCGTATTACTTATACTACATAAAATTAATGAGAACACAAAAGACATGTTCATACAGCTGCATAAAAATGTACTGAAAAATACGTAGAAGGGTAGAGAAAGAAATGAGTTAGTGCCAGCTCACACTGCCGCGACTTTTCATGCGAATTGAGAGTTCAAAGTCGCGTGACAAGTCGTGCCTCATTAATGGCAATGGAACCATTCTAAGTGGTGCGACTCAAGTCACAGCAACTTTGATAAAGGTTCCTGCACAACTTTGGGTGACTTCCTCGTGACTTGCATTGACTTCTGTTAATGAAGTCGCAAGCAAGCAGCAATGAAGTCATGCAGGATGTTGGCTGTCAAAGTCGCACGATCTTGAAGCTGCGTTGATGTGAAGTGGCACTTAAGAATAGCTGGGGATAGCAAGAGGTTTATCACTGGTTAAGAATGAAAGACATAAGAAAATTACCCCAATAGAAACAGCTGCAGCTAACTACAGTGTATTTCTTTTTGTTGACATATTGCCCAGCACTGACACTATCAATCTGAAAAAGCAATCAGCCCTGAAAAAGCTGCTCTGCTATACAGATTGGGTTCTCAAACGGACAGCATGTCATGATAAATACACCCTTTATGTGTGCTCAGAGGGTGAGGATCCTAGAATATGTCAGGTACATCTTTGGTCCTTAACTGGGTAAATCTCAAGCATTTGGGTATTTACAGTAAAATTATTATGGCAATAAATCCACCTTGACTTACCCTTTTCACAAAACTCTCCCTCTCTGCCCATCGGGCATTCACACTTGGCTCCACCCTCGGGTAGCACCAAACATGTTGCAGAAACATGACAAGGGTTAGGGTCACAAGGGTTGCGTTCATCTGCACAGGTAGGTCCTGAAAGTATAAGAAGCCAGAGGTAAGGCAAAAAGCAATATTCACTTATGTAAAAAGTGGAGTAACAAGCATTTAATTAGGAATAGTGTGTTGTCTATTGAGGTTTGACTTTTTTCCTTTAGATTATGACCTTTTATATTTGTACTTGTTTTGTAGTCCTCATGAAGAGGGAGTGTGTTTGGTCTCTGAAATGCATTGGCTTTTTTTTTTCTTCTACGAATCAATTTTATTCTTAAATTATCTTGGACGCTTGTTTGGTACTCTCATTGGATTGTGTGTGTGCAATAAAAAACATGGCAGAAGGTTTAATACCCTCCACATGCTCTATCCCAAGTTTTGGCTTGAGCTGGTTATTATTGGTAGGGTTCTTGTGAAAGAATCAGGAGCTTCTTGAAAGAGTCCATAGTAACATACAGACATGCTGCAAGCATTAATACACTAATGGACAATGGCAGTCTCCTCGCCCCAATAACAGAACACTCACCTGTGTAGCCATTGAGACACTGGCAATGGAACATTTCGGCCTCCTTCACTTGACACACAGCACCATTATGGCAAGGATTGGGTTGGCATGGGTTGTTCCCACACTCTCCCACACCGCTGCCATATAAGACATCTTCTCCTTCTTCCTGCAAGTTGTACACTTGATTGTTCACATCTAGCAGGCGAATACAACCCTTCAGGCCAATAGTCACAGAGGTTCTTTCTGTCACCCTGATCAAAGAAAAAAATTGTTTAGTTACTAACTTACAACCTACCAAAAGGCAACTGGGTTTGAAAATATTTAGAAATACTGTATTTATCGGAGTATAACATGCACAGGCGTATAACACGCACATTCATTTTAAGAGGGAAGTTTCTGGAAAAAAAATAATTTTAAATCTGTTCATCTGAATCCTCACCATTGCCATCAATGCCTATCTGCAGCCTTACAAGTGCCATCAATGTGGCCTCACAAGTGCCATTAATGCAGCAGCCTCAACATTGCCATCTGTGCAGCCTGATCGATGCGCATCGACAGATTACATACAGCGAGAATCTCCTATGATAGACAGAACAGTGGTCCAATGGCGGCCCAGGAGACGGGACTTCCAATTACAGAGGCCGCCAAGTAAATGGGAGATTCTCACTGTATGTGATCTGACCACGCTCGTCCAGCCCCCCTCCCTGTCCTCTTCGAGGCAGCTAAAATTGAAGTATTGGCATATAACACGCACATGCTATTTGCACCCAATTTTTAGGGTGAAAAGGTGTGCGTTATACACCAATAAATACAGTAATTAGCTCTGTATTCTCCCCCTAACCCACAATAGAAATATAATGAAGTGCTAACTGGCTTCTATTAGCAAGCAGACCATAAATCTTTCATAAGCTTCAAAGATCAGACCAAGTGTTACTGCACTTGACAGCAGACAAAGGGTTATGGCATAAGCTGCGAATTTCCTCCAAATTCCAAAAGAGTCAAGAAAATTGCACAGCAACATTGGAAATTCAAATCTGTTCCCCCAAATAGGCATGCAGCAGGGTGCATCATCTCATTCCCGGTGTGCCAACTTTTCTGCAGGTTGTAAGTCTGTATTATTCATATCCTGAAACAGTAATAACCTCTTAGCCTCCAGACATTTTTCTTGCAGGCAGCAGCCAGGTGATATAGAAGAGTGCAAGCTGAAGATTCCATGACCCGTGTTATATACAGCAACAGGCATGACTTCAACCGTCACAAATGTCACATCTACAACCCTGACACTTTGTAACTTCATTTGTCCTAAGGACATTTGACTACCTAAGGTTTTAAAATCAAGACAGGCTGGGGCTCGTTATTGTTCACCACCATATTATCATACACCAGCTCCACGACTCCCAGGATTTATTTGCACGGGCTAGGTAATTAAACATGAAGGGGCGTGTCATCCTGCATGCTGTCTACCTGACCGAAAGAACACAACATTATAGGCTTTTTTTTTCTGTCAGAAGCACTCATTTAAAGAAAGGTGAATGGAAAACCAGAAGCTAAATACACAGCTAAAATACATGCATGGGACACGTCTATTAAAGGATTTGTAATTCTGTTTAACGTTCTATGATTCAGGGACACCGGCCAAACAGAATAACCTGTTCATGGACACACGCCCATCCTGCAAAAAAGGCAATTCCAGGGACTTTAACACAGTGATTAGGCCATCACTCCTGTCCAGATGCTCCCAGTGTAAAGCCCCATACACACTATCAGATTTTTTACTTCAGATTTACCAGAACCATATAATATGAGGTCAAACCTTAGGAGTTTCAATGTGTATGCAATCAGGCAGGCCCTTGCACTACATGGTTTTGGTATATCTGAAGACAAAAATCAGCAGACAATTTGATAGTGTGTATGGGGCTTTAGACTGACAGCCCTGTGGAAACTAGCAATAAATACTTTGTTGTAATGAGAAAGCAACCAAGAGGCAGACCAATACGACAGAACCATGACATCACAAGATAACTGACTGCAGAGATTTCATAGAGGAGAAGAGAGGAATTTTCTATTTGTGTTTATCATTATTTTCTGCTAAGACATGCCGAGGATTAGTACCTGAATATAGGAATATCCTTTCAAAGCACGAGGACATCATTTTTACATTTTCCTATCACTTAAATTTATGTTATTAACCTTTTGATACTTGCGGCTTATGCACTGGAATCATTGTGCAATATATAGTAAAACATAGATATTACAAATGATAAAAGTCAGCTATCTAACTACAAATATTTTTGTGTCACTAGCCGATATTTAAAGTGGTTTTCATACAGTGTGACCCCCAAATGACTTCCTTCTGATACATACACAGACATCTGGTCTTCTGGAGCTCCTCCAATGAACAGGTCAGTGTCCAGGTTCAGACCGTCGGTACCTGGTGGACTCTCTCCATTCACATGTGTTTCTCCATCCACAGACAACATACCACTGCGCCGATTCCGAATCACTACAAGCTGGTGCCACCGGCCAGGCTCCACCGGCACTTTACTGCTGATTATTCCAGTGCCCGATCCAGTGTTAAACCTGTAAAGCATAACAAAACATGTCAATTTACATAAAGAATGGTAAACATGCAAAAACAAAAATATCCTGCTGTCCCATAAATATATTTAAGGCTTGGTTCACGCTGCCGCGACAGGTCAGGTAATTACCGAGTAGCTAAAAGCAGAACAGGCCCTCAACATGCACCAAAAAATGCATACTCAAAAAAGTAAACAGAAAAAGTTCCCCATTTTCCAACATAACAGGTTCCCTTTAAAAAAATGTTTTATTTTCCTGCTATTACGCAATGGCCATGTATTACCATAACCTTTTAGCACCGTATAAAATGTCAGCAAAGACAAAACAACAGAACAGAAATGATAAAAGTTACTTGGGGACATCACAGTAAATACACCTACCTAAGTTCCACAAAGCCGTTCACTACTGCCAATGAGATGAAATCCTTTCCACGGATCTGGCCATTGTACAACAGAAGACCATTCTGCTCAGAGGAGCGGAATTCCATGGCAATGCGCACTGTGTGATATGCCTTCATCATTTTAAATGCCAGGTAAGACTTACTCCCAAATCCAGGAATGAAATACTTAATGTCTGCAATGAGAGCAGCCATAGGTGAGCGGGTAGAAAAAGCATGTGCAGATCAATTGTTCTTATGATAAATAACCATCAACTGCTAACTGCTTATGTCTTCCTCATTCAGAATCTCCTGTCCTCGGTGTTATCATGCACATAAGTTTTCTTATATGGAGTGCTTCTAACCAGCATATTTTCCTGTTCTAGTTATTAAGGGGTTTTCTATCTGAAGCTCTAAAATGGTGGTATGTAAAACTCATTTCATACTTCCTATTCTGGTCACCTGCGTGCAAAACTGTAGTAGGGAAAAAGTAGTATAGAGATATATTGCACAATAAATACATATTTAAGTTATAAAAGAAACACTTTTCAACTAATTAGATTAATTGGCAAAAGGTCAGTAACATGATTGAGTATGAAAATTGCATCTTAGCCCCCGTACACACGGTCGGAGGTTTCGACAACCAAATCCGTCGGAGTTATTCCGACGGATTAATTCCGGGAAGAGGTCCGGAAGTGATGTTGCATGCACACGGTCGGACTAAGTTGATGGAAAATCCGATTGTACATAAGGTGATGACGTTATTTCGTTAAGACGGGACTACGTTCAGGCTAGTAGCCAATAGCTTTGGTCTAGGAATTTGATCTGAGCATGCGTGGCACTTGGTCCGTCGGAGTAGGCTACACATGATCGGAGTATGTCCGATCGGAGCATTTTGTTGGAAAATTTTACCGGCAAGTTGAAAAGTTGGTCCGTCGGATATTCCGACGGAAACAGGCCGATGCAGACCACACACAGTCGGAATATCCGACAAAACGGTCCGATAGGACACATTCTGTCGGAATCTCCGACCGTGTGTACAAGGGCTTAGAGAATCAAGTTTCTCAGTAGTAGAGCTGAGCAGAGGTTTACCATTTTGTGAAAAGCTGCTTCTAAAAATTGTTGAACAATTTCAGAATAATGTTTCTCAATGTAAAATTGCAAAGACTTTAAATATATAATCATTTACCATTTATCATCATCATAATATCTTCAAGAGAATCTGGAGAAATCTCTGTGTTCGCAAAAAAAAAAAATAAGGTCAAAAGCGATATTGGATGTCTGTGATCTTCCGACTCTCACGATTCTGTGATGGACATCGCTGCATTTGCTCAGGAATACTTACAAAAAACGCGGTCTGTGAACAAAGCTTGTCGTGCCACCCAAAAGTTAAAGCTCTATCATGCAAAGAAGAAGCCGTATCTGAACATGATCCAGAAATGGGATCAAGCTCATTTAAAATCATCTGTTGCAAAGTGGAAAACTGTTCTGTGAGATGAATGGAAATTTGACATTCACTTTTGGCAACCAGGGCGCTGTGTCCTCGGGACTAAAGAGGAGTGGGACCTTCTGGTTTGTTATCAGCGCTCAGTTCAAAAGCTTGCATCTTTGATGGCATGGGGGTACATTAGAGCATATGGAACAGGCAGCTTGCACCACCAATGCTGGTTTTAGAGCAGCATATGCTCCTATCCAGAGGAGGTCTTTTTCAGTAAAGGCCTTGCATATATCAGCAGGACAATGCTAAACTGCATAAGGCATCTATGACAGAACATGTCTTTGTGGTAGAAGAGTCTGGGTGCTGGACTGGCCTGCCTGCAGTCCATACCTTTCACCAATTGAAAATGTTTGGTGCATCTTGAAAATAAAAATATCACAACTTTTTTGTCTTAAAATAGTACATTTTCTCAGTTTAAAAATGTAATATGTTTTCTATTGTGAATAAAATATGGGTTTAGGAGATTTGCAAATCATTGCATTCTGTTTTATGTAGATTTTACAAAAAGTCCCAACTTTTTTGGAATTTGAGTTGTGTTTATTTCTGATTTGTTATATCTATGGGTAATACTAAGTTCCAAATACCTCTTTATTTGAGAAAGCACATACGGTAACATATTATTTTGCACTTTTTTCTGACGAGTCTGTAATTAGGTCTCTGGTTTCATTTGTCTTCAGCAATTTGATAACTTGCCAGCTGTCTATGTAATGCATTCCATCTGTGTATGCTATATTGTACAGATCTGGTCTTATCTGCTCCTTTGACTTAAAAATTTGCAACATAGGTGAATGTCTTTGTTAGCATTAATTTTCTTACTTTATGCCAATTTCAATACTAATAAAAATCTTTTTGGATGAAAAGAAATTATGAAATAATTTGCACCTTGATTTTGAGATACCAGAAAGGTATTTTTTTAAGTAATAGGGGAAAATTAGACTCCAGTCACATTTTAGTTATCTTGCCATATAAAGGATATTTAAAGTGTTTTTAAAGCCTCAAGCCTTTTTAATTTAAAGCTGGTGTATACCCACATAATTTTTTATTTATTAAAACCTGTAAGGCAAAAGGCATAATGAGCTAGTATGCACCACATACTAGGTCATTATGAAATACTTACATCATAGCCGTAGCTCAGTATGCCTCTGATGACATCACTGCTGCACTTGACACAGTGCAACAATAGTATACATAGGGCCAAGAAAGGCAAATAGACTGAATTTTGCAGATTCAATTGGACTCTGCAAGGGCATTTGCACCAGAGCTTAGTAAATGAGGTGAAGCTTCACTTTGCAAAGAACACCCAATCACAAGCTAGGAAAATAAAAAAAATAAAACATTATTTTTGCTTGTACTTTATTGGATGGTGAAAGCTCTGGAGCAAATGCACTTGCAGAGTACAACTGCACTTCCAACGTGCCCAGTCTATTTGCCTTTAGTAAATAAACCCCATTGCTTCAGCCCAAAATAATGCATGCACCTAGGTAAGACACTATGTACATCAGGGGTGCCCAACCTTTTGAAGAGCGAGGGCCACTTAAGCGAATTGGTAACCGGTAGCGGGCCACAATGAGCGGAGGAGCGGGCAGATGACAGGTCTCTGCATATGTAGAGTGGACAAGGACACAGCCCACTCTACTCTATAGGCCCCCCAGATCCAATCTGGCCAGACAGAAGTGGATAGATCCCCTTCTGTTTTTTCTAGCAGATTGGATTGGACACAAGTCCGTTTACATCTGACGCTCCATAGAGTTGAATAGAGAGTGTGATTGGGTTGGACAGATTGTGTGAAAAGGAACCTAAGGCTACTTTCACACTGATGCGCTGTGGTTCACCCACACCAAGGGCGCAGTGCACCTGTGGCTTTCCTGCGGTTTACCTGCACTTTGCCATAGACTTCTATTATATCTTGAAGGTGTGGTGCACTTTCTGAAAGTGTAGCAAACCCACAGGTAATAACAAAAGTCTATGGCTTAGTGCAGGTAACCCACAGGTGTGCTGCGCTGCGTCTGTGGGTCAGTTTGAGAGCAGCCAAGTAACCACTGCAGAACCGATATGCCCATATATACACACTGTGATTTTAGTAATAAACTTACCTTTGATAACAGTCTTCCATTCAGGTATCACTGGCTGTTTCTGTCCCAAGCAGAGTGCATTTGGTATCACTCCGTCTGTGACAGGAGTTGGCGCTATACAGGAAGCAATGCGTTATGTGGCTCTGCTCTGCAGTTGCTTGCTTCCGCCGGCTTCATTCACAACACTGACGCTCTAGGATGGCGGGTTGGCACCTGCGATCTTGGCTTGCCAACCCGCCATCCTAGAACAGGAGGTTGCGGGCCACATCAGAGGGCTCTGCAGGCCACTGGTTGGGCACCCCTGATGTACGTGATCATAGATCGTATAATGTCACCAATGAAACAAGTTCAGTTCCTCAGAATAATTTGAAGGCAGTTTTTCTTTACCTTTCTCACAGACAACTCCTCCTTTTCCAGCTGGACAGCTGCAGGTAAACTCTTTGCCATCGTCTTCACAGGTGCCACCATGCATGCACGGATGTGAGTCACAGGGTCTTGGAGGCTTCCTGGCAGGTGTGGGTACACGAGCTGGTTTCCTCCTCGGTAAAGTAGCGGTAGTGGTCATTGGCCTTTTTGTACTAGTCACGGGTCGTTTTGTAGTCATCCTCACTGTGGTAACAGGGTGCTGGACAAGAGGCACAGGTGTGGTCCTGGCAGCGGTTGTCCTCTTGGGAGGTGGGGTAGTGGCCATATTAGTTGTAGCAAGTACAGGCATAGTGGCTGCAACAGTGCTGGTTGTTGCCATGGTACTAGTTGTTGCTGCAGTTGTTGTGGTGGTTGTAACCATAACAGGTACCCAGTCTAAACAGAAATATAGGGTTAGAGAAAAATCTGTTATTTTATGGCAATATTTAACATAAGAAGATTTACTGTAATCATTTAGAACGCTGTACTGCAGAATGGCTCAGTCTCACCCAGCAAAAAATCAATAAATTGTTTTCACCATAAAGTGGGTAAGCACAGTTACCCATGCTGTGTGGTAATGATGATTGTCTCAGTACAGTGAAGTTACTCTAACTCAGTATGGCTCATTTAAAATCTAGTCTGATCCTGCAGCTGTTGTGAGTTCCCTTGCATGGTGAGGTCTGAACATGTTGCTCTTCAGGCATCCCTAGCAGGGAAGATTTTAGCGGTTCATTACATCAGGAGTAGGAATAATAGAACATTCAACATTAGAGATTTTAAAATTTCAGTTTATGAAAACCTGTCAGTGAACTAGCTGGTGCCAAACTGTCTCCATAAATGGCTTGCACGCTTGTGCATTATGCACAAAGCCATAGATGTCAATAGTCTCCATAGTTAAGTATTTGCCACCTGAGCTTGCTATCGGCACATTCTTTTCCGATACACCTGCCTATGTTCTACGCATTAATGCACACGACTACGGGACCTGTTTATAAAGTGGCAAATGTTACATTATAGGGCAATCTGCACAATGTTCTATAGCATATGCTTCTTCATTTAAAAGATGGACTTTTTTTTTAGATCGTGTTTAGCAGATACCCCTACTATGTGTTTATCTTAATTACCCCTTGACCATTGTACATTTTATGAACATAATTCTCCTAATTAGTTACACATTTTACAAATAAGTTCTGGTGTTTATACGTATACAGATGCAATTAATGTGTGGTTATTTGGTAAAACTATAAACTTAATTTTCACTTAAAAAAAAGTCATACCCCTGAACCTGAGATGTAACCCCTGGATTACATACATATCATTTAATGGGAACAGTAGTGGCGTAAGGCGAGAAACATTGAACAGATGAGCTCCAATGCACTGACTCATCCATCCAATCTCTGGGTAGTGGCATGGCTGCTCCTCTGACTACAGTAAAAGGTCACACCATTAGGGGGGTTAATATGAGCATGCATGACTGTGTTAGCTTGACTTCATTGTACATCTGCTACCACGACCAATATCCTGAGCTCAGTTTGCCTTCATTTCTGTCCCTAAATTTATTTTGAAAAATACTCTAGAGAGCACCAGCTAGCAGCTCATTAGTGAGATTAATGTATTTTTATTTTCTCATCTGTAATGGGCAAACGGACAAAATATAATTTCTGCATCAAGAAACTGAAAAATCCAAATTGATCGACATTTTACTTCCGAAATGGGACTCAAGGCTGTAGAGTTGAGAATGAAACAAGACGATGTACCAGGGATCTCACCAAAGTCCAAGAACTTCACGTTGTCCTGGATTGGCTTCTTTATAGTTATTGCCTTCTTCTTGGTGCTCTTGAGTCTTGCCAGCAATGCTTTCTGCACATCGATAGAAGTCAGGCTGGTAGCTAAAACAGAAGAGAAACAATACAACCCAATTGTATCCTGCTGACATTACACATTTAAGAGTTCTTTCAATTTCCTAATGTATGAGCACCAGCTGGCCAACACAATCTTGAAGCATACTGTGATGCAGCACTTGGGGTGGAACTGTTCCCTGAGGACCATCAATGCTGTATAGCTAACATTAGTTGAATTCAGTATTAGATAACCTAATGTACAGCTTCTTGTAGAACAGGCTGATCCTTTTATCTACAAAAGCTTATAATAATATGGCTTAATTTAGGAAAACATGAGAGGGGCACATTTGTCTCAATCTGTGCTGACCTACAGGAAGCAGTGAGATTCTTCCTTTCATTCTCCCTTAATATTAAGAAATATTATAATTAGGTCATCATTGAGAACAAGTTTCAGACAATACTTCCATTACTTTCCTAAACTGAAGCCAATTATAATTTTAAATATAAATGTATTTTGGAGAATGGAAACCTAAATTTGGCCAGGAAGGAAAATCCCACTGCTAACAGGTGAGACGGCATTAGGTAATCCCAAGGATGAGTAGGCCGTTTATCGTGTGACATGCGTCAACTTCATTCTCTCTCTCACCCCCTGCTGTACCCATCCTGTACTTTTATGATTTTTCAATAAAGATTTGGATTATATTGTGCAGCTTTCCGTTTTTTTGTGTTCACATGTGACTGCTAAATTTGGTCAGGATCAAGAAAAAACAGGCAGTAGCTTTATGAAGATTACACATGAAATAAATATTGAAACTGTGTTGGGCAATACAGTGCTTTCTAGTGCCTAACCAGAACAGAATAGGCATAGAAGGACATCTTGTCCAGTTCAGTTTTATAGCAACCAATAAGAAAAAAAACATTGGAGTCTGCCTGCTCAGTGGGGAATCTGTCCGCTGATCCCTGCTGAGCAGGTGGATAGCTGGTCCTTGTCCGCTCTACATTAGCACAGACACATCCCGCTCTCCTCTATGGATGGTCTGATGTAAACAGATCGCCTGTCCCTTTACAACCAACTGCAATCCAATCTGCTAGATGGATGAGGAACAAATCCCCACCTGTTTGTTTTTAGCGGGTAGGATTGGATCGGATGTTGGCAAATGTCAAAAAACAGGCGGACCTGGTCAGTCCACCCCTGTGAAAGGGCCCTAGAGAACAATTTCACCCTATATGTATTTTGCATTATGCATTCTGTAGTGAGTAAGAGAAGATTGAATCCTGTACTGAGTGTTCATTGCTCACTCCAGGAACAGTTGGCAATTTGAGTTTCAGCCAGTTTGGTCAACAGTTTGTGAATTCTCCCATCTGGTAGAATATGTTAACAAATGCATGTGGTGTTTGTGTCCTACACCCTCCAGTCTAGTGGTTCTTCGCACATGCAGAACTCACAAGAAATCTCCCCACTGGCATTGCCAGCAGTATTGAAGACCTGATGAATGTGATCATGCCCCACTCCACAAGATTCGAACCATACCCAACACAGAGAAATATTTTTTTTAGATGACACTATTCTTTAGGCAATACTATTGCTATAGCAGCAATATAAGATGATTTTCTTTTAAATCAATGGCTGACAGAGATGCATCATAAGGTAAAATATAAGACCAAATCAAAACTATGGGGGAGAGTTATTAAAACTGGTGCACATTAATCTGGTGTAGCTGTGCATAGTAACCAGCTTCTAGGTTTTAGCCCAGGTTCACATTGATGCAATTTGGAATGCAATTTGACATCTGCCGCCAATAGCACCGTCCAAATCGCTGCCATGCCGACTTTGCGCTGCCGTACCAATTGCCAAAAAGTATTTTCTGTACTACTTTTGGCGACTTCGGGTACGATTTCAATAGACATCTGTGCAGGAACCCGCACAGATGTCTCTGAAATCGCCCTTCCGAAGTCGGACTGACATGCGGATATGAAATTGTGCAAGTTCAGCTGAACTTTCAGTGTGAACCTAGCCTTATTGTCAAAGCTTAATTGAACCAGCTGAAGTTAGAAGCGGATTAGTTACTATGCACAGCTCCACCAGATTTTGTGTTTACCAGTTCTAGTAAATCTCCCTCTACAGTATGTGTCTTTAAAGTATATTTTAATCAGTTTTTTTGTTCTGTGGTAGTCATACTGTGGTTGTAAAATTAAATAAACCAGACATAATATAATTACTCTCACTGCACATTTCATATGTCTGCCCGAATTAACAAACCTGGATCGAAATGTACTTCCACTATGGCTCTGATGGAGTTGCTAGGACCCAAGTCCCGTACACGGATGCTTCTGAAGTCCCTCTTCACATCAGAATTTCGGAAAAGATTATCCAGCTGGAAGACAAGTAGACAGGAGTATTATCAGAGGAGAACAAAGAGGTTTGGTCTAAATGAAAAGCAGGTTATAGTAAGAAACTATTAATATAACTGAATATATTCAAAGTCCCATCTCAATCCAAAACCAATAAATCAGTTTTCCATGGCAATTGACAAGTTAAACTATATGCTGGCTTCTCATATCTAATTTCAAGATATATTTACTAGAATGTCTACTTCAGTTTAACTGTGTTTGGTACTACAGAGCCGGAATGATGGTGCCACTTTGCCTAAATGAACACCTACATGAAAAATTGACAAAAAAGAACGAGGAATATAGATGGATAAAAATGTCAGAGGCACAAAGTATTGATGAAATTATCACCACTCGTGTCTACGAGGGATGTATGGAGCCAGAGTGCACAAAATGAAAATATCGGTACTAGCTTTTAACACCTTTACCAACTCAGTAGCAATAGGAAAGCAGTACAAAATCTTAAACACCCAAAAATGTCCTTTCTACACTTAGCCTCTCCACTGGTTCATGTTGGCTGACAGCAAAGCTTATGCAGAGAAGCAGTCATAGCTAGTATTAGTTAGTCATATGCATCTCAACTTGTTCTATAACGTTGATGTTTTGCATCTTATCCAAGCCACTTTTTGTTTAGTTATAATGAGTGTCAGGTAGAGACTCTGTGTGAATATACAGCAGATGCTAGTCACCTTAACCCAATCAACTTGGCATGTGTCAAGGCAGGTGTTGATTGTCCAAGAACAGGACTGGAGGTGTGAAAGTTGTGGAACCACCCTGTTCTAGTTACATAGTTCCATCCCTTGGTTTTATGGAGTCTGCGGAGGTGCTAATCATTAGACCCAAAAGGCTGAAGGTGCGAAATGTTGTCAAATCACCAGGGTAGGAATATTAATGGCATTATATGTGGAGAACAGATGACGTAGAAGGCCCCCAACCTTGTTTAGGCATAATTGTTTCCAGTTTAAGAGAGATGGCCCCTTTACACCTTTTGCAAACAAGTTACCGCCCCTGTCCAAGATGTTCCAATTTAAAGATTATCACTTTTTTTTCTTAAGCATTACAAAAACTACTGATTGTTTTCAATTATAGGACTAAAGAATTTTAGGTAACAGTAAAAAAAAAATCTGAATGCAAAGGACAGTAGCTAAGGATTTTGGGAGAGGAAAAATAGTAATAGCAAGAAAGTAATTTTTCACACTTCAGCAGTCAGCCATGTACTTTGCCTGACCTGCATTGAAACAATTAAATTCAAATAATTTACAAGGTCCAATTACCATCTCCCATATTGTGTTCCCTGCTTTACTACTTGGAACGTGCCCTGCTACTTTTCACTTTTTTTACTTGGGACATAAACAGTATCTCACATTTTTGTAAATATTTTATTATACCTTTTTATATGACAACACCGAAGAAACTACACTTTGCTGCAATGTATAGTTGTGAGCATACAGCTTGTATAACAGTGTAAATTTGCTGTCCCCTCAAAATAACTCACACAGCTATTAATATCTAAACTGCTGGAAACAAAAGTAAGTACACCCCTAAAAAAAATGTCCAAATTGGGACCAATTAGCCACCCCCCTGTGTCATGTGACTCGTTAGTGCTACAAAGTCTCAGGTGTGAATGGGGAGCAGACATGTTAAACTTGATGTTATCGCTCTCACTCTCTCATACTGGTCACTGGAAGTTCAACATGACACCTCATGGCAAAGAATTCTGTGAGGATCTGAAAAAAAATTATTTTTGTTCTACATAAAGATGGCCTAGGCTATAAGAAGATTTCCAAGACCCTAAAAATAAGCTGCAGCATGGTGGCCAAGACTATTCAGTGGTTTAACAGGACAGGTTCCACTCAGAATAGGCCTCGCCATGGTCGACCAAATAAGTTGAGTGCACGTGGTCAGCATTATATCCAGAGGTTGACTTTGGCAAATAGAAGTATAAGTGCTGCCAGCATTTCTGCAGAAGTTGAAGGGGTGGGGGGGTCAGCCTGTCAGTGCATAGACCATAGGCTGCACACTGCATCAAATTGGTCTGCATGGCTGTCATCCCAGAAGGGAGGCTCTTCTAAAGATGATGCACAAGAAAGCCCGCAAACAGTTTGCTGAAGACAAGCAGACTAAGGACATGGATTACTGGAACCATGTCCTGTGGTCCGATGAGACCAAGATAAACTTATTTGGTTCAGATGGTGACAAGCGTGTGGGGCGGCAACCAGGTGAGGAGTACAAAGACAAGTGTGTCTTGCCTACAGTCAAGGGTGGTGGAGGCAGTGTCATGGTCTGAGGCTGCATGAGTGCTGCGATGCTGGGGAGCTACAGTTCATCAAGGGAACCATGAATGCCAACATGTACTGTGACATACTGAAGCGGAGCATGATCCCCTCCCTTCAGAGACTTGGCCGCAGGGCAGTATTCCAACATGATAACGACCCCAAACACACCTCCAAGACGACCACTCCCTTGCTAAAGAAGCTGAGGGTAAAGGTGATGGACTGGCCAAGCATGTCTCCAGACCTAAACCCTATTGAGCATCTGTGGGACATCCTCAAACGGAAGATGGAGGAGAGCAAGGTCTCTAACATCCACCAGCTCTGCGATTTCGTCATGGAGGAGTGGAAGAGGACTACAGTGGCAACCTGTGAAGCTCTGGTGACCTCCATGCCCAAGAGGGTTAAGGCAGTGCTAGAAAATAATTATGGCCACACAAAATATTGACACTTTGGGCTAAATTTGGACATTTTCACTTTGGGATGTACTCACTTTTGTTGCCTGCGGTTTAGACATTAATGGCTGTGTGTTGAGTTATTTTAAGCGGACAACAAATTTACACTGTTATACAAGCTGTACACTCACTACTTTACATTGTAGCAAAGTGTTATTTCTTCAGTGTCGTTACATGAAAAGATATAATAAAATATTCACAAAAATGTGTAATTACCAATTGTGGTGAGCAATGAGACTGGTTACCACAACTAACATCAGTCACCATGTGCAGATCTGCTGGTGCTGATAAACTCCAAGTGCTGGTTTTCGGTTATGAATATTGAATTCTTACAGCAGTTTTTTTTTTTACCTAAAATAATCCCAAGGGGTGTGAATTTACATAATGGTATGGTCAATCAGGTTCGTGTGATTGCTTTGTGACACAAGTGCACTTTTAACTGCTCGCTAACATTTTAAGCATCCTGAAAAGGGTAGACCACCAACAACCACCATTGGCTGCCATAGTGAAACACTATACAGTTCTGTACATCAGTGTGTGTGTACTTGGTAGTAAAAATGACATAAAAGATTTAGCACATTCATACATCTGCCTCCTTATTATCACAAAGTTGGACATTTATCATACCACTTTTTCCACTTCACAAATCCAATTAGAAATGAGTGGGGAATTGAATTCACGCTTGCAGTATATCCGCATAGCGCCACAATGTATGAGAACATTTTCTTGTGACCCTTTTCTAAACATACCAGGTGGTATCATGCCATCCATCCCAATAAATTTTATTTCCCATAAATTGTTTCAGATATACATAAGAGAGAAATTTGCAGAAAAAAAAAAAATGTCTAATGCGATATGATCCTGCCTCTTTTTGTGTAACAAGAAATAAATAGCAGTCATTGTGCTCTTGAAGATTTATGAATGTTAAGGTCATTTTCATCCGTAGATAAAATCAGAACCCAGAATTGAGGTTGTATAAAAAACACAGTGCTTTCGCTGTACTGAGATGCCAAATGCCCTTTAAGTCAATCACTTGGTAGATACAGGAGATATGTTTAAAATGGAAATATGAAAAGGAACAGAGTCGAACAATACTAGCTTAATGAGTGTGGTTTATATTAATTCTTTTATTATGCTGGTTTCCATGGAAGCAAGATATTAAAGACCCTGTAAACTTAACAGAAAGAGCAAGCCCTGGCATTAAAAAATATTAAAAAGTTACATTAAAGTGATTCTCTCAGATATGAAACGAAATGACAATGTTGTAGAACATCCTGCATGAATGTAAGCCTAGCTTTTGGGTCTTCATTTATGCAACCTCTGCTAAGAAGCAGTGTAGGCACTTTCTAGTCATATTTTCCACTCCACAGCATGAATCTCTTAAAAGTCTTTAGATCTCAACACTGCTCTGTACCTGGAAAGCAAGGAGGACTGATCAAAACAGACAAACACCGAATGTGGACCCTGCAGACGTAGCAGCAACAAGTTTGAATCGCTGAACTCTTGGTTGCCAGATTTCTTCACTATCGTCTGTTTCCTCTGAAGGAAACCTCTAATGAGAAAAATATTGCTGACCATTCTTTACAAACACGCTACAAACGTACCGCACCCCTTTACCCAAGACCAAAAATGTATAGAAAATGCACGTCAAATGCAACGCAAAGGGCATGCATAATGCATTCAGGCGCATGTCAAGTACGCTTCAAATGCATGAAAACATGTGGTAAGGAGAGAGGCACTATTGCCCATATCTTTTGGTTTTGCCCAGTAATTAAACGGTTTTGGGAAGAGGTTCGGAAAATCTCTCAATTGTTTACCGAATACTATCTTGAGGAAGACCCGGCCTTATTTCTATTACAATGTACACATATTCCATCAGAGAGATACAAGAACTCATTGTTATGTCATCTGGTGAATGCAGCTAAAAGCTACATCGCCACCTGCTGGAAGGAAACAGGGGCACCGCGAATTTCGCAATGGTTAAATAAAGTAAGGAAAATTGGGATCATGGAGAATTTGATCCCTATGCCTCTGGAGGAAAGGGAAATTATAGTGCAAGTCTGGGCCCCATGGGAAATATTTTTACAGTCGGAGGAGGGGAAGGGGTTGATTGGAGAGGAAGCTGAGGATTAGACCAAATGGTTAAGTGATGTAAACCTTACCTTCGTTGGGTGGGGTCGGCTTCCACCCCCTGTCTCCCTCTTCCCTACCCTCCAACTGCTTCTTCCTTTTTTTTTTCTCTCCTTGAAAAGGGAGAGGGAAGAGGCCCGCTAAGGCCCCTTTCACACATGCGGATGGTATGTCCGTATTTCATCCATCCGTTTGTGGATGAAATACGGACATACATTCATCCCTATGGGATAGCGGGTGTCTGCGGATGAGCATCCGCAGACACCCGATTTCGTCCGCCTCCGCAACAGTCCGATTCTGCAGACGGAGGAAAATCCTATTTTTCTATCCATCTGCAGAGCGGATCGGACAAACACGGACACACGGTCCGTGCTCGTCCGATCCCCATAGAGGAGAGCGGAGATCTGACAGGGCGGTCCCTGCACAGTGTGCGGAGACAGCCCTGTCCGCAGCCGGCTCAGCGGGGACAACGGAGCGATCCCCGCTGAGCGAGCGGATCTTCACGGGGCGGATCATTACTGATCCGCCCCGTGTGAAAGGGGCCTAAGGGGAATCGATATTGTATTAATATTAATATTATATTAATATTGTTTTGTTTGTAAAAAAGGCAAGAATATAATGTGGTGTTTTTTTTTTTTTTTTTTATGTTTATTTGAATATGTGGCTATTAGAAAGTATTTTGTATATGTAATTTTCATTAACAATTCATGTTTTGTATTTTTGCAAAGAAATAAAGAATAAAAAAAAAAAGAAAACATGCAGTCAAAAATACAAAGTTCTGTGCAGTTTCTGGTGTGACTGGGCCATTAGTGTCTCAATACTTTCAGGGATGAAGGTCAAACATCGTATTTCTCCCAGTACAATTTGTGTATAAAATATGCATTATGTTTTCAATAGAATCTACAATAAAGAAAAAACGTAGTTTGCAGAAACAAATCACACCTTTTGTTCTAATGTCAAACCTATTTTAAAGAAACTACAATCATTTTAGATCGCCGTGATTGTAGTTGGGTGTTTGAGGTTCCACCTTATATAGTGGAGATCTGAAGCCGTGAGTAAAATTGTTCTCTAATGCAAACGAGGCACTGCCTGAATGGTGGCAATCACACGTGGCATGGAAGACATTTCCAGACGCCGGTGGCAAGACAAGTTGCGTATGCATGTGAAGCACAGTAGAATGTCACAAAAGCTGACGGTAGTATCTTAAGGAGCTTCTGAAGGATCTCCTTATGGTGGACTGTAGATGACCACTGGCTGCTAAGATACAGTGTGCAGATGGAGCTGAGCACAGCTTTGTGACAGAGCTCTCCCAACAGGAATAACAGCAGAGTGCTCACAGATTGGTAATGTATAAAGAATTTTGAGACTGTCTCTCAGTACCAGAGCAGAGAATTTGTCTCAATTATGTGCATGCACCCCACATTGAAACTAAAGAGGCAAGTGTGTCACTGGACTCAGTTAACACTTCACTATTATCTTCATGCCATGTCTAGCTCTTGAAAAAAGGTGCCACCAGACAACTTAGAAAAGGGGGGGGGGTTAAGGTGCGCTACGGACGCTCAAAAAAATTTTGAGATAAAAAAAAGCGCTTCAGACGACGTCCTATGACAAAACGCGTAGGGCGTGGCCTAAGGTGTACACTCTCTCACTACGGCGGCGGCGGCGGTGAATTCAAATGCTGTGACCAGCTTACACATTGAGGTGCTTTTTTCATCCTTCGTTTTGTGAGTAGCATTTCATGCACTTAATAAAATGTGGTTTTAAACTGGATTACACTATGTATGCTTCATTCTGTTTTTAATGAGGGAAACTACTGGATGGTAACCGGAGCAGCTCCATATAGCGACACAGGGGCTTACACTGTGGAGGCGCATTGACCCCTTAAGGGGTAGGGGAGCTGGTGAGTGCGAAATATTGTCTTTATGCACGGAAATCGCACCGGTTGCAATCCAGGAAGCCACTGAGCACTGAAGCACACTGTCACTTTTGTTCCAGAAAGGACTTTCCAATATAAATTTTCTGCTGCTGGATTTGTGTATTAAAGCGGAGGTCCACCCTAAAATGGACCTCCGCTCATCGGAATCCCCCCCCTCCGGCGCCACAATTGGCACCTTTCAGGGGGGAGGGGGGTGCAGTTACCTGGATAATCCAGGTAACTGCACCCACTTCCGGGATAGCTGTCTGCGGAAAGGGGCGTAGATTATGCCCCTTTCCGGAACTGCCCGCCCCTTTGCGCAAGTGCCCCGCTGCCTGCTGGGAAACACACAGTTCCCAGAGGCAGCGGGGACCGTCCGGATTGCGCCGCGCGGCTCGCGCATGCGCAGTAGGGAACCGGGAAATGAAGCCGAAAGGCTCCATTTCCTGATTCCCATACCCAAGATGGCGGCGGCAGGACCCGACAGACGACCTAGCGATCGGCTTCGGGTGCCGACATCGCGGGCGCGCTGGACAGGTAAGTGTCACTATTTTAAAAGTCAGCAGCTGCAGTATTTGTAGCTGCTGGCTTTTAAAAAAAAAAAAAAAAACGCGGAGTCCCGGTGGACTCCCGCTTTAACTTACATTTGCATTCTTCTATTTAGCGACTTTCATTTAGCGACTTTACAATATGTAAAGTACCGTATTTACATATTGCGGCACTTATAGAAGCACGTAACACTTTTTTCAGTATATATTGAAACTGTGGCACTTTCATAAGCACTTAGCACTTTTTATCATGTGATTTGTACAAATGCACATATGCACTTTTTTCTATAGAAAGTATATTGAATTTTTTTGCACTAATATACAGTAACTTAGTGATAATTTAAAACAGTATTTCTGTAACACTTTCATGCACGATTCATACTGTTATTTGTATATTGCACATATGGAATTTTTATTTTTATTTTTCATTTTTATATCTTAATTTCATTTATGTGTAGAATTATCAGTAAGTAATTTAACAACAAGGTACAATCATTAGCAGGTGAGTTCCCTGCAGATACTAGGTATAATTAACAGCAGGTGAGCGCCATAGCTACCTCTTTAGTATTTGTCCACCAGACAACTTAGTTGGCAGGAGCATAGGCTAATCATTGATACACCTTCGTAACTTAAATGCAGACCCATGATAATAAAAATGGGTTTCTAGATGGACACAATGTATATTTCCGCTTGCACCTTTTAGCACATACAGCAGATACGGGGTTCTCCCCTGTGGCCACCACCTTTCATACTAACAAGCTGCAGCAAGCTGACATAAGGGCTTTAAATGATATATAAAAGGAAATATTGGTCTGCAAGTAATTGGTTAAATCAATAAAGGACTAGAGGCAGAAACGTCTGTACAGGCTGCTTATTATTGTCCCAGCAGAAGATTAATGTATTTATTTAGGCATTGATATTTTCCTTTTAGGTCTTACGCACGGTAATAAAGGCCATTCTTCTAGACCAGAAGATGGAAAAGTGGGTTCCGTTCTTTCCTCCAATCACATCTGTGTTACATGTATCCCACAGATGGATGAAACATAATCTCAAGCTTTCAGATACCTCTTCCTAATTAGCCCAAAAACTAGCACCAAGGAGAACAATACCAGCAGTAATCCTTCTAGGACATAACTGGAGGAGATGATAACAAACTATTTCTCTAGTGACTGGACATACGGCAGACAGAGATTAAATGCTCTCTCAGTAGTAAGGAAGTGAAGGGAATAGCAGTGTCTGGGAATGACAAAGAGAAAGTAGAAATCTAATTGTGAAGACAGAGGATAAGAAAAGATATAACAGAATGGAGGTTATTTATGAAAAGGCAAATCCACTTTGCGCTGAAAGTGCACTTGGAAGTGCAGTACCTGTAAATCTGAGGGGAAGATCTGAAATGAGTGGAAGCTCTGCTGATTTTATCATCCAATCATGTGCAAGCTAAAATGCTGTTTTTTTACTTTTCTTGCATGTTCCCCTCGAATCTACAGCTACTTTACTTCCAGCGCAAATTGGATTTTACTTTAGTAAATAACCCCCTATGTCTCTCAGTTTTCTGTCAAATTGTCAGAAGAGCAGACTTAAAAGGGAACTGCTCAAAAAGAGAACAAAAAAGTAGTCCTAAATTATAATCGTATCAGCCCACATGTTATATGTATGTATACCTTTGTGCTGTCCAGTGTCACATTTAAAGTGTAAGTATGGACAAAAGCCAATCATTGCCTATGTTAAAATCAAACCAATGTGTATTTAGGGAGCCCAATGCTGTTTATGTCCCTTTCTGTATCGGAATGCATACATGATGATCCTCACAGTGAAAGTGTTGCTGATCCATTTCCTGCATAAGTGACAACACTGCATGGTGCCGAAAAATCCCCAACTCCATTGATATCTTCTGTTTAATTATTCTGACAAGAGTTTTCACTGAGGTCTACGATACCGCCATACACATCCCTACTGCTCCAGATGACAATAATCAAATGACTGTTGTACAATGTGCCAGAGCTATTAAAACTTTAATTTTTGACCAATCAAGAAACACGAGTGTTCAGTCCAGCACTGAACCACCAGAGGGAGCTTCCAAACCATCCCATTTCTCTTTGCCTTTCTTTGCATGTGTTGTGCTGGTAAAGAAGCACTGTCATATATTTCAATAAGCATTTATAACTGGTACAATGCAGGCAGCTACCTCATCTGTTCGTGGGTTAGCCGAAACAAGGGACTTTGAAAAACAAAGTAAAAAGGCACACCAGCAAAATAAAAGACATCATAAAAAAATAAAGCAAGCAGATGGGAGATAAACCTGGAGACAAGGTTTGATCTCTATCTTTTGGATTGCACTTCATAGAAGGGATTCTAAAATATTATCTCAAACATTGCAATGACTACACAGCTTCAAATCCCTTATCACCTCTTCAACAGTACTGCCACTTCTTCAGCTGTCCTGGCACAAGCTTTGTTGTCCACAAAAAAAAAAAAAAAAAAAAAGCTGCTGTAAAGAAAACATTTATTGGCCCTGAGCTTCAATATTAAAGGCAAAACACAAACAGTTCTGCATTTCAAGCATAGAGTGATCTGCTGCTTATTTAAAGGATCTGTACAAAACGCTGGCTGCCATTTTTCAATACTTGTACATAGAAACATTCAGAGGCTAGAGTGCAGAGTCTTTATAGGTAAATACAATTTTTTTTGCCCATATATTCATAAGATAAAATCCCCAACTTGGGCTTCAAAGCAAACGCCAAACCCCATCTGCATGAAACAGGTCGGCAGCACGGCATGTCAAAAACAAAAAAATATTATATTTTAATCCATGCAGTTGGGGAACAACACACAAGAATTGATATGCTTCAACCCTGGTGGGCTTTGGTCATAAAAAATGATAAAAGTTCATCAGGTCTGAAACACGCCAACATTTGTGTACTGTTCCCCACTACCTGAATGGATTGAAATAAAGAAGATTTTATATCAGGGATATGCAATTAGCGGACCTCCAGCTGTTGCAGAACTACAATTTCCATGAGGCATAGCAAGACTCTTAGCCCTTGTACACACGGTCGGAGAATCCGTCGGAATGTGTCCTATCGGACCGTGTTGTCGGATAATCTGACTGTGTGTGGTCTGCATCGGACTGATTCCAACTTGTTGGAAATATTTTCCGACCAACTGGTTCGATCGGACATACTCCGATCATGTGTAGAGAATTTTGATCGGATCAAGTGCCACGCATGCTCAGATCAAATTCATACATCAAAGCTATTGGCTACTAGCCTGAATGTAGTCCCATCGTAACGAAATTACGTCATCACGTTCTGAATGATCGGATTTTTCGACAACTTAGTCCGACCGTGTGTATGCAACAGTTTCGGACAAGATCCGATGGACAAAATCCGACGGATTTGGTTGTCGAAATCTCCGACCGTGTGTACAGGGGCTTAGCCCTTGTACACACGGTCGGACATTCCGACGGAAAATGTCCGATCGGACCGTGTTTTTGGATAATCCGACTGTGTGTGGGCTTCATCGGACTGTTTCCATCGGAATATCCGACGGTTAAAGTTTTAGAGCTGGGCTATAAAACTTTCCGACAACATGATCCGATCGGACTTTGTCCGATTGTGTGTAGAGAATTCCGATCGGACAAAGTGCCACGCATGCTCAGATCAAATTCCTAGACCAAAGCTATTGGCTACTAGCCTGAACGTAGTCCCGTCGTAACGAAATAACGTCGTCACGTTACGTACGATCGGATTTTCCGACAACTTTGTCCGACCGTGTGTATGCAATACAAGTTTCGGACAAAATCCGACAGATTTTGTCGGAATGTCCGACCGTGTGTACAAGGACTTAGAGCCACAAGCATGACAGGCAGAGGCATGATGGGACTTGTAGTTTTGCAACAGCTGGAGGTCCGCTAATTGCATATCCCTGTTTTATATTTTTTGATATGCTATGTTGTCAATCTGTTTCATGAAAATTGTTGGACAGGGTTTATGGCTGTGGCATGGCACAGGTATTGTCTATCACATGCGATCACAGATTAACAGGGTAGTAACACACCATGTCACTTTTGTATTATTCACCAAACCCCCCAATAGATCCCCAAGCAATTAACATGCCCACCCCAGTAACTAAATCTGCAACCATTATAACCCCTCATAGAGACCTAACCCCTTATCCCTTGTATAGTATGTCTGCTCTCCCGCCAAAGAAGCAGTGTAATCACACACTTGCTCAAGGTAATGGCAATGGAAAGAATATTTGCACTTAACAAAGGTTCTATGGGCCTTCAGGATCAGGGGCCTTTCCCCCACTGGCCGTAGGCTGTAATAAGTAACCTGGCTAAGATATTAACCCTTCTTTACAATATCTAAAACACATCTTGGATGGAGTTTGGCTTTACTTCTACCCATCATGGTTTTATTAAATAAAGGGTCAAAGTAGTCATCAGGCTGTACCACAGTTATAGCCTATAATTGTATGAAAAGGATGCAACAGACCAAACATGTAAAATTAACACAAGAGTTTAGAAATTCTCTTCCAATTGTCATACCAAAAGATTTGATGCCATAATACAACGCCCATACAGTAGCAGATATGGATCATAGGACAGTTCAAATGGTTGCAGGTCAAACAGTTCAGGGAAGGTGTCTTTCAGCCCTTCTCTTCTAATCTTAGCATATAGTTTCTTATTGGGCATAAATCAGGGGTTGACAAATTTGCTTGGAATCTAGGAGCCAGCTTAAAAATTTAGGAGCCAGGTCCGTGACGGCGATCCGGACCTGTCCCTGGCCTGACATGGAGGGGAGTGAGGGGAATATAGCAGCGCCGCCCCCCCCCCCCTCTCCAAGTCATTGCCCATAGCTCTTAGAGGGACATTTTATAAATTTTTTTCAAATGACAATTTTTTTTCAATTGCATTTTAGTGTAAATATGAGATCCGAGGTCTCTCTGACCCCAGATCTCATATTTAAGAGGACCTGTCATGCTTTTTCTATTACAAGGGATTTTTACATTCCTTGTAATAAGAATAAAAGTGACACAACATTTTTTTTAAAAGAACAGTGGGAAAAAAAAAAAAAGTTAAAATAAGCAGAAAAAATAATAATTTTTAAACGCGCCCTGTCCTGCCCGCATATAAAATCGGTGTTCGAACCACACATAGGAGGTAGCGCCGTGATCGGTAGAGCGAGAGCAATAATTCTAGCCCCAGACCTCCTCTGTAACTCAAAACGTGCAACCTGTAGAATTTTTTTAAACGTCGCCTATGGAGATTTTAAAGGGTAAAAGTTTGTCGCCATTCCATGAGCGGGTGCAATTTTGAAGCGTGACATGTTGGGTATCAATTTACTCGGCGTAACATTATCTTTCACAATATAAAAAATAATTGGGCTAACTTTACTGTTGTCTTATTTTTTTATTAACTAAATTATTTTTCCCAACAAAAGTGCGCTTGTGAGTCCGCTGCACAAATACGGTGTGACAGACAGTATTGCAACAACCACCATTTTATTCTCTAGGGTGTTAGAATAAAAAATATATATAATGTTTAGGGGGTTCTAAATAAAGGGAAGAAGAGGCAGGTAATATAAAATAGGCAGAGGCATTGCTGGTTTGTCATACCAACGGCGACCACAAGAGGGCGCCAGATTCCATAAGGAATCATAGGACCGCAGAAGGCCTCAAAGCCGCGGCCTAAATTTTCGGCCGCCGGCGGAACGGCCCGACGCGATCACGCTGGGGGGGTCCACAGAGACAGGATACCCCCAGCTGTGCTGCCCCAGGCGCAAGGTCGCTATTTCTAGTCGCCAATGCGACCTGGCGCCCGGGTTTTGTCGAGCCCTGGCATAAATAGTAATACTGCATAGAGGTTTTCACATTACACAAGATATATATAGAAATACTGATCCTCAAATATTTGGAATTATTTAACTGTGGATGTAACTGAAATCCAACTGTATTTAATACTCATATGAAATCGCTCAAATAGAAGACAAGTTTCTTGGTGAAACAAAGTTTGTTTGTAAGAAAGCATTTGCAGGAGAAGACAAACTCCACAGTATATGACTTACTGTAAATATGTCCTCTCAACTGGAGCCAATGGTTGTATTGAATAAGGCCCAAAGAATCAGTCACCCCATGGTACACCTCTGAAATTTGTAGCTATTTAATATACAGATTAGAAGGGGACAATTGACTACAATTCCCAACCTGAACAAGATTACAGCAGCAGATAGGATGGCATGAAAACATGCAACCAGCAAATGCCATCATTGTAAACTCGAAAGGTAAACAGAAATGTAGCTTTTTTTTAATTAAACACGTTTTTTTTTTGTTCTGGAAAGAGTAGGGGACGTTTTGCCCCTTTGTCAAGTTTTTATTGCTGTCTGTGACCCCCTGGGGAGATTCACCATTCCATTTGTAGTGGTTACCCTTGTCTTTGGGGACATCTGTTGCAGGGACAACTATCTGAGAGAGAGGTGTTTCCCTCACTTTTGGGAGATTACCGCATAATTCTTGTTGCACCACTGGGATAAAAAAAGTGTACAGAAATTATCCAATGGTACACAGACAGCTAAAAATAGACTGGCAGGAGGTTTAACCCTTCCCTACGATAGCCAAAACAAAAAGAAAACTTTTGGATGTGTATACACGTTAGGTTTTTCTGATATTATTCAATACGGCAAATTTTAGCCACAAAAAAGCACACAAATCTATGATATTGTATAAATCACAGTAATCAATTCCGAACAGCTTTCATTTACTGTGGTTAAATACATTAAGAAAAAAAATTCCAATCAACTTTTTTGGATAATTGGACATGAACCATAAGCTTGGGATGGATTTGGGGGGAGTAAATTTTACCCTTGTATGCACGATTAAAGCAGAACTAAGCCCTTCTATCCTTTACAACCAAAGAAGCTGCTCGAAGCTTGAGGATAACAAAAAGAAGAGGCATCAGGCACTAATTCACAAGTGTGGACATATGTGGGGTAAGACGCCACTCAAAACTGAACCAGTGCTTCAGATGTGGATATGCTGCGTATGAGCAGAGCTGCGCTGGCTGAGGCCATTGACAGCCATATCCACATCTTAAGCATTGGGTCAGATAAGGTCCATAGGATTAACGCTCCCAAAGACTCTATACTGTGCATTTTCAGCTGTGAACCAATGACAGCCTCATCACAACCCTCTAGAAGCAAAAGCCTGCCTCAATGGATCCATATTTGCCTCTTAGTGGCTCGCAGGCTTGGATTTACCCCACACCACCTCACATAAATGCAGTTAAACAGGCTCTGTTGGCTCTCTTCAACCTTCAGAAATCAGACAGCATTGTCCAGAACTTTAAATCTACTCTAAGTCTAATAGTTGGAGGCATCACTACTAGATGTCTAGTTACTAGATGGCATCGCTTCAAGGAATATTCCTTCTCTCTGGAAGAACTTTCCTCTTATATGCAGCCTTTCCGCTACAAGGACTGGTACTCGCGGGGTGAAAATACCAACACCCTGGGCAAACTCAAAGTGATCGAACCATCTGTCTCTGTGTCACATTCCACACCCTTTCTTCCTGCTATTTTAGGGACTTCTTGATCTGTTGAACACACCTTGTAGCCTTTAGTCATCTTTGTGTTATAGTTGTATCTGTATAGTTGCAGCCTAGGTTCTGTAACTGGTTCACAAACGCACCGCTTCCCCTCCTAAGGTCTTGATGGTAGAGTCCGACCTTTTCCTTTCTCTTTGTAAAGGTTTTCAGCCTTTTTTTAAATATTATCTGCTGATTGAATACAGCTTTATAGCTCATCCAATGTTGATTGTGTCAATGCCTTACCCAGTGAAGGCATTGTTGCCTATTCCTGCTGTCTTTGAGGGCTCTCAGTATTCCTAGTCTTTTGGAAAAATCCCAATCAAAAAAAAAAAAAAAAAACACAAGCACTGGGTCAGTTTTGAGGCACCTTACCCCAAACAAGGAAGCTGCCATCTTAGCCTCTATTTAATCTGCAGTTGCCATGGTGCTGTACATGTGATCAGCTATGACAGCAGCCATTTGATGGCTTGAAAGTTTTGTTGAGAGGTGACATAAGCACACTTAATTGTAATAATCATAATTCAAGGTATGCCTTGAATTTAACTGTTTTCAGTATTTTTTTCCCCTTTAAGTGGGTTTCACTATGGCTTCTATGTAATGCCTGTTTCCAAGCCCATCCACTCCCTTTACAATCCTTACCTCCTGTGCTATGTCTGAGAGCTGCATTAGTGGCTTGCTGTGCAGCAAGCTTTGAGTATAGTATCATCTATCTTATACAAACCGTATTCATTTCAATCCACAATGGGAAGTATACTGGGATCCTTAGCTTCAATCCTGTTCAACTACTAACCCAGCGAAACACACAATATCTTGTGTATCTATACTATCATCTTTACTACGTTTATTAGCAATTGACTATTCATGATGCTGTGTTGCCTTCACTAATACAGCTTTTTTGCAGAGCGTGTGTGGGCAAAGGGTGCATTTTAAACAGCTCTTTGAGCTTTCTCAGATTGGATAACTGGAGTTACAACTTCAAAGTAAGTGCACAATGAGTATTCACACATGTTATTAAAGTAACAAGGAAATATAGAAGAGGGAAAAAAAAAAAATACATGCCCTTTAGTTTGAAATGTCAAAAGCAGAATTCTTTCACTTTTTCTGACTGCCATTGCTTTTCAGTTTAACAAGGTGTTAATTAAATTATGCCCTTTGCAATCTGACAATGCTGAGCGTACAGCGACTGTTATTTTGGTTAAGGCTGTAACCAAAGCGGTTGGCCTTTTCCTCTCAAACATGGCCCGAAAAAAGGCATTTTTAATCAACCTGTTACAGCGTCTACACTGTCACTGTGGGATGTATTCAGTGTCTACATAAGGACATCAAAGTGTAGGTTTAAATGAACGGAAATGTAACTAATCTTAACTTTGTGTCTTAAAACATAAATACTGTATTAAGATATGACTTACAAAAATATTCTCATCCTGTACCTTTTTTTTGATAGCTTTTTTTGTAAGCTTGTTGCTTACTGGGGAAAATTGTACATAAGAAAACGTGCAGTGTACACTACTGAAGAGAACTCCAGGCCAAAAAGAATCAGAGAACTGTTAATTATGTCCAGAGAACACAACAATTGCAAGTCAGAAAAGCCTCTCAGTTTACCTAAATGAACTTGCGCCCAGAATTTATAACAAGCAATCAAAGAGCTTAAGGGCCTGTTTACACCATGCAGGATGTGGCAATGCATGTTAATGATGTTGATGTGATGCAATTCACAAAGTCCTTAGGCAAGTGCGTTGTGGTGCCATATATAACGAATGCCACCAAACTGCATTAATGCACTAAACGTGCGCTACTGCAAGTACATGTTGTGAACAGATCCTTAGGCTAGCTTCACACTGATGTGCTCCCATTTTCATGTGTTTTTCATTGTGCATTTTCTAAAATTATGTTCTCAGCATTTTCGGGACCTGTGATAAGATCCTGCCATTTCCCAAAATGTAGCTATGCCAAGAGTATATAGCCTGTTGCCAGAGGGTCTCAGTAACAATGCATTTGCAGCACGTGGAAATGCATGCATTATTAGATTTTGTGAGCCCCCGAATGTACTTTCTTGTACGAAATAATGTACTGAGCCTGCATTTTTTCCATAAGGTAATGCATATAACTAACCATATCCAATAAAAACAATGGCATGGCAAGTGATGTTGTGTGTTTCAATGTGTCTAAACCAGTGTTTCTCAACACTGCACCCCATTCTAAAATGTAAAAAAGCAAACTAATCGTTTTACACAATGCAGCAACATCCACACCTCCTAGCCCTTGTACACACGGTCGGACATTCTGACAACCAAATCCGTTGGATTTTGTCCGATGTATTTTGTCCGAAACTGTTGCATACACACGGTCGGACAAAGTTGTCGGAAAATCCGATTGTACATAACGTGATGACGTTATTTCGTTACGACGGGATTACGTTCAGGCTAGTAGCCAATAGCTTTGATGTAGGAATTAGATCTGAGCATGCGTGGCACTTTGTCCGTCGGAGTAGGCTACACATGATCGGAGTATGTCCGATTGGAGCATTTTGTCTGAAAATTTTACCGGCAAGTTGGAAAAGTTGGTCCGTCGGATATTCCGACGGAAACAGTCTGATGGAGACTACACACAGTCAAAATATCAGACAAAACGGTCCGATAGGACACATTACATCGGAATCTCCAACCGTGTGTACAAGGGCTTAGACACCCAGCGCTAGAGGTGATTTTTTTTTTCAAAATAAATACACCTTTGCGCATTGGCACTGACTAGTATTCCAATGTTTCTCTTCTCCATCAGCTTCTCTCCTTAGCTCAGCTAATATGACCCCAATGGGCAAACACAGATGCTGTGCAGGCGCCCAATGTCCTCCTTATCCATCAATGATGTAATTGGTTGTTAGAAGGCCAGTGGCAGGGAGATTGTAATGGTGCACAAAGGAAACCTGTGGCTTTCTGTAACTAAAGGCAGGCTTTATCCACCCGCTAGCTTGTGAACAATTTATCATAATTTTTTAGGCATTTTGCCGAGGCACTCCTGAAGAAACCTGAAGGCTCTCACCGTTGAGCTGCATTATCATACATGCACTGATATATGCTATGCCCTATGTTAACATATGTTGCGTTATGGGAGACCATTCCTTTAAATAGGCTATTGCACCAAAAAAGGTGCTTGTATTATTTTTTGCATCACAGCGCACCACAACACATGGTAGTACACAACAATACATGGCCATTGCAGCTTACCACAACAGGCATAAATTATAGAATGAACTGCAGTGCACCAATGTGCAAAAAGAACATGTTACCCCTGTGCAAGAGTGCCATCAACAAGCCATCCTTGACCAGCTGCTTGCACTGTGTTGTTGTTCATTCTCAACCATCCTTAAAGATCACAACAAAAACCCAACAGTCAGTGCTGGTGTTGACAATAAAAGTGGCAAGGGGTTTGCATCCTCTGGCTGCAGATCAGTCTGTTCAGTAGTAATTTTAAGTCCATTTAACATTCTGCCATTTCACCAAGCCCTGATGAAGGAGGATTGTAAGGCCACTGAAACATGTTGGAAGTATTTTGCTTGTTAAACCAGATGAACAATAAAGCCTTTGGATTCCTAAGAATTTTTTCTTTGCTGCTCACTTTGACCTATGAAACTTGGATTTCTTAACTCAGGTGGATGTCCTCTCCTAGGGGGTCCCTGTCTTTGTGTTGAGCTGCTGAATACAGGACACTGGACTCAACTAATGACTCTCTCTGCATTTTAATAACCTGTGAAAAATCTGTGTCCAGTGTCCCTCTACCACTACCTTTTTAAATAGCAGCTGAAGTCCTCCTTCCTACCCTTCTATCCGTCATTAGTCTCTGGCCAACCCTATCATGATGACATAACAATAGGACACCATTATATCATGGGAAAGTGGCTAATGTACTGCACTATGTATCCAAGAACATGGGTTCTACATTTAGCAGTGTATATTTTAACATTGGCTTGGTACTGTTCTATATACTTTTTTTATATTGCACTGGATGCACTGGATGTATAAAGGCACTGCATTACTATTTTAAAGGGTCTGGTAAACCTTGTTGCGTCCCTTTTTTTTTGGTCTGTGTTTGGCAGGTGGTCAGCTGATTGATCTGTGCTGTACTCTGTGTCCGGTACAGTGATTACTCACCGCGTTCTCAATGCTTCTTGCTGTCTCACCAAACAGCTCTGACTTGTAATCTGACATCTCTGGGGTATAAAACACCTCCTGACTCTCTAGCTCTTCTATGATCAAGACACCTTCAAACGTTTTTGTTTCTGCAGAAAGAAAAGAGATAAGCATTTGATTTATTTCTGGCAATACAGTGACTATACAATAAAGAACATCACCCTAATTCTCATCCCTTCTCCCGCCTATCAGGTGAGAGGCATTATGGGCAGTGCCAGGTGTTGGGTTAGTAGCATGGCACAGGGCTGAACTATGAAGGGTTAGTAATCGAGCGTATGCTGCTTTATCAGGTGGCAGGAGAGGGCAGGTAGCATGGCACTTTACCAGACAGAGCAATTTTCCAAAGTAGGCGGCTTAATACGAAACCTTTACTTGCTGGGCACAAAGAAAGACAAAGTAGGTGGTTATAGGGAGAGAAGAAAAGGTAGACAGTTACAAGTGATACATATTAATGCAAAGCTCACTGGGTCTTTTGTTAATCTAATCCCATTCCTTTCCATGGTTATCGCTCTTATGCCATGTGACACATGGTGTTAAAAAATAAAGGTTGCACCTATAGGGTCAGATCGGCAAAAATTGGTATTTCAGTTTTGGTTATTTGCTGACCAGTTGGGTCACCCACCAGACTTAAGGCCCTCTATTGAAAAACATAATGATGACATTTCTTCACCCATGTTCTCAGGGAAAGCTCAATCTTCCTGTCAAGATTTTTTATTTACTGATAATTGTAGACAGTGCAGCTGGAAAAGTCTCCATGGCAGGAAGATGACTTATGGCCCATACACACGATCCGAATATCGTACAAAACTGTCATCCAAGGGAGAATCGTACGATTTTTGGATCGTGTGTGCACTACTTTTGAGAGCCAGTCATGACAGTTCATCCAATATTATTCGATCGGACAAGCATGAAAATTTTCCTTGTACGATTTTCGTTTAGTTAGTATAGTTGTCGTCCGAAAATACAATACAAGTAGATTACAACACATGACATCACTTCCGATTTTTTTACCTGTCGTATGAGAATTTTCCTGACTATTTACCTATTCAATTTCTACTTGCGACTATTAAGTGAAAAAGGTTGTACGATCTATCGTACGATATTCGGATCATGTGTACGGGCCATAAACTGGGGAACCTGGTAGGGAGATCTCAATGCTGGAGTCTCTAAGTCCTTGTACACACGGTTGGACATTCCGACAACAAACTCCGTCGGATTTTGGCCGAAACTTGTGTTACATACACACAGTCGGACAAAGTTGTTGGAAAATCCGATCGCTCAGAACGTGATGACGTTATTTTGTTATGACGGGACTACGTTCAGGCTAGTAGCCAATAGCTCTGGTCTAGGAATTTGATCTGAGCATGCGTGGCACTTTGTCCAATCGGAATTCTCTACACATGATCGGACAACGTCTGATCGGATCATGTTGTCGGAAAAGTTTTATAGCCCAGCTCTAAAACTTTGTCCATCGGATATTCCGATGGAAACAGTCCGATGGAGCCCACACATAGTCGGATTATCCGACAACACGGTCCGATCGGACATTTTACGTTGGAATGTCCGACCGTGTGTACAAGGGCTAATAGATGTCAAATTCTACTGACTGATTTAAACCACTTAAAATATTAGTTCAGTGTGGCGCAGTCTGTACGTCAACTACGCCTGGAGCAGTTTTATTCGCTCAAGTAGAAGGGAAGGTGCTGAATCTGAAAGTAATGTCTGTGTCCCCCATGCACAAATAGACATGGACAATTGAGTTGCAACTCATGGCAGTAATCAGTTTTTGTAAGACATTTTCTAATAAAGGGCAAAAATGTAAACAATGCATGCGATTCCTTTCCAGGAGTACTGCAAAGTTTCTACCTAACGGTTAATCATTTAATCTGGGTTAGCAGTTTGATTTTTCAATAGATTGTTCTGAAAATACAAGCCAGCTAAAAGTGATGTTTGCAGAAAAGATAATCTGACAACTTTCACTAAGCAGACAAGGCACCGTGTATTCTTCCTAATGTGTGCTCACAGAGGAATACATATACATTGTATATTGTTGATTACACGTTTGCCACTAAAATATACTTTTGTGACAGTCATCACAATGGGGTTGAATTACTAAAACTGGATAGTGCAAAATCTGGTGCAGTTGTGCATGGTAGCCAATTAGCTTCTAACATCAGCTTGTTCAATTAAGCTTTGACAATAATAAAAAAAAAAAAAAAACTAGAAGCTGATTGGTTTCTATGCAGAGCTGCACCAGATTTTGCACTCTCCAGTTTTAGTAAATCGCTCCCATTGTGTTACAACAAAAACACCTTTTCAACTCATTTTTCTTTGCAAATGTGCAGTTCAGGGATCTTCAGCAGGATTTTTTTGCAACAGAATATTAAATGACCTTGGAGGAGAGGTAAACCACTTACTTGGGCAGTTAGTGCCTTCCGTATCGATGGCTGGAGTCTTTCCATCTGAGCAACAACCTAGAGGTGTATTGTAGCAGCTGGCTCTTTCCATGACGGGCGTGGCTTCAAAATCAAGTGTCTCCTCATATTCTTTCTGCTGTTCATCTCCTCCATCAAACTTATCCGCTGTGACATAAAATCACACAAATTAGCAATCATTTTAAATTTGCAGCCATTATAATTATCAACAAATTTAAGGTGGAAGAAAATGACTATTTTGGATGAGGACCAAAGAGAAATCACACATTCTACAAAACATCTGCTGTAAGCCTCGCTTACTACCAACCGCATTTGTTTTATTTTTAGTTATGGAGAGAGTAGGGAACGGTAGAATGACTGATGGGCTTTTTGCACAGTCTGTGCCCCATGGAGAGATTTTGCTTCACTTCCTTTCCTGGAAACAATGTTGTCACTGCAAAAGGAAGTGCGGAGAAATCTCCACTTAAGTTACAGTCCGCAAATAAAAAGTTCATGTAGGTTTAAGCCTACGTATGAGAAAATGTCACAAACAGGCAACAGATAAAAAAATATAAAAAATATAAAACCAGGTTTTCAAAACGATCCCTTCCCTATCCATAACTAGAATACTTTGTGGATCGATGATGACCATAGTGTGACTAAGGGCTGGTTCACACTAGAGTGATGTTCAGACGCGACTTGGATCATACAGAATTATATTAAAAAAGAAATCACTTGGATTTCAGTAGTGCTTGTTCACATTAATGCAACTGTGATGCGACTTTAGGCAAGGTACAGGTGTTACTTTGGTGCAATGCAGTGAGATTTTGTGCCCCATGGACTTCAAAATAAACACACCAAATACGCATGTACATGCATTTTTGCCTGAATTTTGTGCTGGCTGTTAGGACCCGGCATCCATCTCAACAACCAATGACCACCGTCAGCTGGGAATCCCTGACTGACAGCAGGCACAAGTCACTGATTGTTAAGGAGCCAGCGGGTGCTGGTTTAATAACAACTAGCATCCAGTCTCTTTTTCCCCACCACAAAAAGCACTAAGATCAAAAACACATCAAAATGCAAACAAGTCACACTAGATAATCGCACTGAGAACTGCAGCAGCAATAATGTGAACCAAGCCTAAAGGGCACCAACCACAATAGATTAATCTACTTGACTGCAGAGCATCCAGAATCTGAGGCATGGCCAAATAGGATAGATATGGCCTCCCTAACAGGAGGTTAGGCTAAATCTTATGGGCACCTTATAAAACCGTGCCAAACAAAGTGTTGAATAAATAACACATAAACTGAAAACAATTTTATCAAAACCAAGGCTGCAATGCAAGCTAAAGCTCATAATCCCTCATTCAACTTCAGAGGTTTTTGCAATTAGATTCTTCCATTAGTATTCTCAGATCAATGAACCGTTCTGGGATATGACAGACATTCCAGATAACTGGCCTTGGCTTGACAATATCACATCAGACAGAAGAGTTGATGAATTTAGGAACCAAGCAAAACCCTACTGTCAGCTAAGTCATTCAATTGATAACAAAATCATATGTTTTTTGACGACTATTGTTGTATATAAAAGTTAAATGCCTTACAAACAAAGCAATCAGTGTCTCCGAATAATTGGCAACAAAATGGCCCAAACTATTATACATTACTACCAATTTCAGGGAACATAAGACATACCTCCTGGTTCAGTTCCACTTAATTCCTGATCTCCACTTGCTTCTAGATCCTCGTCACCACTGCCACTTCCAGATTCATCATATATTCGCATTGTAGTAGGCCTCATGGTGGGCACAGTAACCCCGGGCCTTGCTGTTGATGTGCGAACTGCATATGTCTGAGTAACTGGCCTGGCGGTGCTTGTATAACGCTGGCGGGGGCTTTCAGTCTCCATTACTAATGGGAAAGAGTCAGGTTTTTTCCGAGCCTTCGGGGATGCTGGCGTGGGAAGTGATCGTCCGATTGGTGGACCAGGGGTTCCAGTTGGAGCCAGTGTCTGCAGATTAGCGATTGTGATGGCTTCTAAAAAGTAAAAATAACCCCAAGTTAACATCTTCAGATGCCTGTTAATTTTATTACAGAATTTTTTTATGAAGTTTTAAAAGTTTATATTTACAGATGTTTTCTAACGTTCAACAATTTATAATATAATTGAAAATGAAAAAGATCAACATTATGTACCTACAAGCTTGTGCTAAAGTGTTTTCTCCCTGGGGTCAGAAAAACTTGCCTTCTGAGTCACTGGTCTATGTCTAGTGGTACAGTGCTGATGCTGCAATACAATTTTACTGGTATGTACAGCCTTTTGTAATTTAAATTTTTTTTTTTTTATGTTAACTGCAAAAAAAAGTTAGAAGACATTCTGACAGTTTAAGAATGTCAGTAAAGGACATAAACTGCAACTGGACATCAACAAATCAACTGCCTCTGTAAATTAGAACCATTAGAATTAGCAATGGGTCGAATCACATGGAGGGTGCAAAGGGTTCATTAAAAAAAAAAAACTCTAGTAGAATTTCCTGGAATTAGAGGCTGGAAATACACTTTTTTAAATATTTTGTAGTGAATGGAAACACATTAAAATGTGTGTCAATGTGCATCATGACGCACAACATGCCTTGACATAGGTTTCAATTGATTTCAAGAAAGAAAGAAGACCTATCCACGTGGCTTATACTGTTTAAATAATTCTGGAAGGGAAAGTCTGGATATAAAAACCACAGTCACTAATAGGTCTTCCAAGGTGTGGAGTAACAGATGTCAGATAAAATGGCGATGTGAAAGGTATATATAGTATCCAAAACTGGGTGGATGCTACCTTCCACAGATGGGGTAATCCAAATGGAACGCCAAGAAAAACAGAAATGGAAGGAGCGGACACCTAGTGCATTACCAAAGATAATTTAATAATAAGACGTTTTTATATTAAAGTGGGTACTCACAAAATGAAACTGACAAAAGGCCATAATATGCACAGAACACGGGGTACAGCTAAGATGTTTCGGGGGTGCACCCCATCCTTAGAGCTACTAGGCTCAGCTCTGAGGAAGGGGGTGCGCCCCCTAAACGCGTGGTCATGGATTAAAAACTGACTTACAAGGGAAAGTGGTGATAAATGGGGAATACTCGGAATGGTCAGGGAGGGTAGTGGGGTTCCACAGGGTTCTGTGCTGGGACCAATCCTATTTCATTTGTTCATAAATGACCTGGAGGATGGGGTAAACAGTTCAATCCCTCTCTGTATTTGTGGACGATAGTAAGCTAAGCAAGGCAATAACTTCTCTGCAGGATGTGGAAACCTTGCAAAAAGATTTGAACAAATTAATGGTGTGGGAAACTACATGGCAAATAAGGTTTAATGTAGAAAAATGTAAAATAATGCATTTCGGTGGCAAAAATATGAATGCAATCTATACACTAGGGGGAGAACCTCTCAAACTAAGTTAAAAGCATATTGCTCTATAGCCAGAACAAGATGGAGTCACTATTGTTCAGTCATATTACTACAGAATCTAGGATGGAAAAGGACCTGGGGGTCCTCATAGATGATAGGCTCAGCAATGGCATGCAATGCCAAGCTGCTGCTAACAAAGCAAACAGAATTTTGGCATGCATTAAAAAAGGGATTAACGCCAGGGATAAAGCGATAATTCTCCTGCTCTACAAGACTCTGGTCCTGCCGCACCTAGAGTATGCTGTCCAGTTCTGGGCACCAGTCCTCAGCAAGGATATACTGGAAATGGAGTGAGTACAGAGAAGGGCAACAAAGCAAATACGGTGTCTGGAGGACATTAGTTATGAAGAAAATTTGCGAGCACTGAACTTATTCTCTCTGGAGAAGCGACGATTGAGAGGGGATATGATTTCAATTTACAAATACCGTACTGGTGACCCCACAATAGGGATAAAACTTTTTTGCGTAAGGGAGTTTAATAAGACACATGTGGCCACTCATTAAAATTAGAAGAAAAGAGGTTTAACCTTAAACTACGTAGAGGGTTCTTTACTGTTCATTGAGGATTATGGTACAGGTTACAGTATACAGAAATAGACACATCTAGAAAAACGTAACTTAAATGTGAAGGGTAACATTATAACATCAAAACATTGGTGTTACTGAAGTGCAGTGCTTTTGGAAAACCTATTGCGTTCAAACTAATGTGTTCATATTTGTTCCTGTTGCCATGAGTGAAGTGTCTGTAAAAAATTAAGCAACATATATGGAATGGACAGCTTAAAACGTAAAAATAAAAGGGACAGGTACATTTCTTCAAGTATTTTACTAGCATAAGGGAACTAACTAGTTTATAAATATAATTCAAGATTTTTACAGTGACATGCCTGTTGCTTAATTCATAAATGCAGTTTTTGATGAATTTTAATATCTAAGTGGGAAGTTGCACTTAAAACTACAGTTTGATTTTTTTATTTTTTCCTGCTCCTCTGTAGATTGTATAAACTATTCTCTTAGCCAAGTACAAAGTGAATGGATGTCAAGTTATATTCCAACCTACGCTTACTAGGCACAACAGGCTTTTCAGAAAGAACACAGCCACGGCTCTGAAGACAGCAAACTGCATTTCAATAACTTTGTCTTAGAGAAAGTTTTAAAAGTTAAAATAGAAATGAAGGCTTTCGCCATATAACATTATTCTGAGTTGCAGTGGGAATTCAGTTTAAAGTACCTTGACAGGGCCCAGTGTGCTTCACAGTGATGGTACGACCCTGCCTGCAAGCAATAGTTTTCAGCTGACACCAGTCTCCATAGGTTACTCCATCAGAACCACAGACCTAAAAGAAAAAAAGAAAGAGAGTAAAGATCTTACTGCTTTAAGTCAGCCAGAGCATAAAGAATATGTCATAGGGATTTAAAGTGTATGCCAAGGAAAAAAAAAAAAGATTAATACATCTCTAGAATACATGCACATTCCCCATGTTCTTCATTGACATTTGAGAAAAGTGGAAACATAGCACAGGACCCATAGATTTATTTTGCTGGGAGTGTTATCTTAAGGTGGGGGGTGTCAGCAAGCCGTCAATCGTGATTGACCACGGGTAGCCGATGGGTCAATCGGGAACACAGCCCCACACACAGACCTTCCCCTAGCCACTGATCTCCTCTTCACTGTAATGCGGAGATTGGGAGAAGTCACAGTACTAGAGGGTAGAGGCAGGAGCTGCTGGAATTAAAGCGGAAGTACTGTAAACCCATCCATAAAATTGTTTGATTTCCGGCACGTGCCGGAAATGTAACGCACTCATTGGTTGTGCTCTCAACCAAACTGTCAAACCATCCAATGGCTGGTGATCACATGTGCAGCATCATGGCAGTTGAACAGTTGTAGATTAAACAGAGGCAAAGATGGCAGCTTCCTTGGCTGAAAATGATGGGAGGGTTTACTTCCACTTTAACTATTTACATTAACTAGCAGGTGATTGGTTGCTGGGCAGTCCTAGCAACCAATCCCCACCTTGTTAATGTAGAAAAGTTAAGACTGTCAGATCCTACCCCAGGCCCTCTATCCAGTACTGCAACTTCCCCCATTCTCTGCTCTGCTATACACTGGTGTAAGGTAGGACAGTGGTGTGCTACCTATACACTGGTTTGAATGGAACAGAGGACACTACATTCGGGGAAGATGGGGGGGGGGGGGTGAAGAGGACAGAAGTCATTGCATGGGTGGGGGGCACATAGGGAGCTACATTGGGGGGTGAAGGGGACAGAGGACACTACATTGGGGTGGTGAAGGGGACAGAGGACACTGCATGGGGGCACAGAGAACACTACATTGGGGGGGGGGGGGGGGAGGGGTGAAGGTTTCCTTTAAAGTGCAGCAATTGCTCAAAGACATTTTATTCACATCTTAGGTATTTATAGATCCCCATTAATCCAGCTCAGATTGTAAGGAAGACGCTAGTGTTGTTATATATTATTAAGGTGACTGTCCTCAGTGCTGCAGCTGAGGCTATCACTTTAGAGCCCTAGTCAATGAGTATTAACAATAGCATATGCTTGTTGGGGCACTCCTTGATTAACTGATACACCCTTGAAGTGAGCATGTGGCTAGGGTAAGTATGTACAGTACATATTCTGAACGAGTGATGAAAAATCTTAACAAGCCCCCACTGACCTATCTGGTTGAAAGTACTGTAAAGCAAATCATCCTTAATAACACTGAGGGGCTGCTCACGTTTTATGTGGCATCCTGGTCTTGGAGGGTTGGCACATGGTACCTTCTTTCTCTACTTCTTTTTACCTTATTTTCTTTGCTACTTTCCATTTGTCTACCCTATCTGGAGTGGCCTGTCCCCATTAGACTAGTGGGACATCCACTGTCTTTACCAGGAATGTGAAGCCATCCCCCCCCTAGCCAGAGGTTGTATATGACCCTGTGTTCAGATGACGAGTGGGTCCTGCTGGTCCCTCACTCCTGGCTCTGATGATATGTTCAGCAGATTGCTTCATGATAAATGTTAGAGCCTTGGACATCTCTCGTTACTGGTCGTAGGAGAGTACTCTTTTACATATTGACATAACTGGACTTACGTTGTAGTCTCATTGCACCCTCTATGCATACATGAATTCATTTTTGTTTTTTGTTTTAGTTTTTCGGAGGGGGGGGGGGATTTTGCATAGTAAAGACCTCCTCTTACCTACGTCTGCAAATATCTTATACGTGTGGGGAATTTGCGGCTTTGTAACTTTTGTGAAGCATCATATAATAGTGCTTGTACTCTTTCTTGAAATTTCTAATAAAAACTATTGAAAATGAAAGAACACCAGTTAGGCCCCTTTCACACTGGGGCGGTGCGTACGTCGGCGGTAAAGCATCAATATTTTTAGCGGTGCTTTACCGTTGTTTTAGCGGCAGTATGCGGCCGCTAGCGTGGTGGTTTTAACCTCCTCTAGCAGCCGAAAAAGGGTTAAAATCGCTTTGCCGGCAATATAGCTGCGCTGCCCGATTGATTTCAATGGGTAGGAGCGCTCCAAAGATACGGCTAGCAGGACTTTTTTCACCGTCCTGTCAGTGCACCGCTCCAGTGTGAAAGCCCTCTGGCGTGAAAGGGGCCGTTGTTTTCAGGCACTTACACAGGCGCTATTTTTAGCGCTGTGGTGCCTGAAAACCGCCCCAGTGTGAAAGGGGCCTTAGACTGTCAGGTTAAAAGCATCTTGTGTTTTTTTTTAAGGCTGGCAGGATACCAAGATCCCACTGCCATAGAAAATAAGGGAAAGGATGTGGGAGTTTACTACTTCAGTTGCGAAATTTGAAGACAAATTTCTCCACAGTGCCTACAGCTACAGAGGTCAGTCCGGGCTGGTTTTAAAGTGGCTTTATTGCTCATTATTCACAATATGTAAATACTTAAATGTATATAGTATAGACACGAGTGCTCTTTTAGAACCACCTTTGCCAAAGATTTTCATATATGGACTAAGAAGGAAGAATCATTTCATCTTTCTCTGATACAAATAAAATTATCCCGCACTGTAATACTGTTAAAAAGAGCCTCTGGGAATTTAAGAAGAAATGATGCAAGGTACAAGGGTCAGCAAATGAAATATTGTTTAAATTGAATCTACAGTATGTCAAGATTGTGAGAATGTCTGTCTAAAATGGATGTGATCTGTATGTGACTCCAGCATGGATGTAGGTCAGATGGTGTCTGCTGTGTGATGGATACTGTGTCATATTTGCCCTGTGTGTTCTTAGGAACACATAACCTTCTGTTTCTAGAACGTCGCACAGAGATGCTGCAGAATTTTCAGCGTTCCAGAATTAAATTAACCCCCATTTTGTAGTTATTTAACTATAGTGATATATTCACTGCATGTACTCTAATAAGCAGGAGCCCGGAAGCCAATATAGAATTATAGCTGGTGCCTACATTTTCTTTTCCCTTGTAGGCAGAAAGTTCATATTTAACAGAAGCCCGTAGTCTACTTCAATGCTGACTTTCTGCAAATGTTATGTGTGTGGGGGTCATGCTGACCCCTTTACTTTCATATTTTGCTCTGACTTTACGTTGACCTTCCTCATATGTATATACAGGATGTTCCAAGTCAGAAATTCTAAAAAGGTACAGGAACCTGTAGATCATCATAACGGTCAAGCAACCAGCAGAAAAAAACACCCATGGCACCCTTTTTTTCCAGGAAAGACTAGCTTCTAAATTCTAAGTTAACATATGTGCTAACATAGGTGATGAAAACAGATGTCTAATTCATTTTTTAGAAATCTGTGTCTGAAAGTTATCTATTAAATGACCACATCATTTAATTATTGTGATTTGACACCAGTTGGAACCTGGCATAAGCCACTGATGACGGATGGAAATGTGACCATTACCTTGGTAAGGTTAGATTCTGCACACAGGGGTGACGGGCACTCGCAATGGGCAATGCCTCCAACCACCACACACGTTGCACCAAACTGGCACTGGATATCATTACAGGATTTGGGAGCCGATGGATCTGGAGAAAAGATGCACAAAGTCAGCAGAACAAATGATTAGTGACAAATGACAAAGCCAAAACATACACATTTCTGTTGCCAAAAATTAGTTTATGAAAATGTAAAGTTATCAAAATTATATACAGGACCAAAGAAAACAGCAGAGTGACCTTAAACATTTTTTAAACCAGGTCTTCTAGTAGATATACAAGGCAGACACAGAGCATTTATATTAACTTATTAACTAGTTATGGACACATGATGTAATACACATGCCCCAAAAAACTTCATGAAATTACACAAATATGTAGTACATGATGTCCTTCTGTCCCTCAGCTCCCCCTCACACTTTCTAGCAATTCACAACTGTCAAAATGACAGCCTGGAGTTGCTGTGTGAATACAAAAGCTGTATTAGCTGCTGATTTTTTCAAAACAAAAAATTACCCATTATGCACAGTATTTATGAACACTGTTGTGACAAAAGATGAAGTGATACAAAGTAACATTATTACTTTTGTATTCACACTGTTTCACCTATCTGCAGATCAAAGGGTTACTAGAACTAGTGTCCCCATTAAAAGATTTCCTTTCCATCACTGTTCTGGTGTCAACCCAAAAAATGGGCTTTTCTTTTACTTTCACTTTTGATAATAATGGTAAAAAGGACAAATATAGATGATTAATCTCTCTAACAGGGGGCACAGGCAGCAATAAAAAAAAATATTTAGCATTTAGGAACAATATAATTAATGACAAGTTATTGCAGGATCAATAGGCCCATTTGGAGATTTTTGTTACAAGAGTAGGAATATTTTCCTGCTGTATTTTTAAGATATCTGGACCATGTCCCTAATTATATGAAAAGTTTCAATAACCACACTTTGCTTTTTAGGGTTCCTATATTATAGTATTTGTGATTTTCCTTTAACATCAATTTGGCAAACATTTTTGATATAGATGGAATGCAGTGTTTAATTATGACTTTAATTTTGTGGAGCAGTGTATACTTGTGGTTTATTGTTGCTTTTTCTATCCACGGCTCTGCTTTTCTTTCACTCCTCCACACATTAGACATGTGCATTTCGTTTCGTTCCGAATCAAAATTCGGACAAATTTTCATTATTCGGACATTTGGATGCATCCGAATTACCGAATTGCAATGCTAACGAATTCAAACGAAATTCGAATCAAATTCGAAAAATAACATTTTGCGACCCGAATTTGGGGCCATGTAGCTCGGGGCCACTTATAGCTAGGAACACCAAATTTTGTATGCAAACACAGTAGAACTAACACTACAGCATATCCCAATTTGGGGTTTCTAGCACCAAGTGACCCCGAGATACATGGCCTTAAAATCGGGTCGCAAAATATTTTAGAATCCGGTTGAAATAGTTTCGAATGCAGTTGAAATAATTTCGAATCATGTTGAAATAATTTCGAATTCGGTAGAAATATTTTCGAATTTGGTTGAAATATTTTTGAATGTGACTGAGTTTTCGAATTTGGTAGAAAACTAAACGAAATATGAAAACGAATTTAAGGAATTTAACGAATATAACTAAACAAAATTAATTAATTAACGAATTAAAACGAAACTAAACTAAAGGAATTTTTTCCTTTTGCACATGTCTACCGCACATATAAATGTGAAAGCATCTCAACCACATACCAAAAAGATCTCAAACTGGCCATGAATTGATTTTACACTGATTTAAGACTTATCTTAAAAGCAACACATTTTTCTGCATTTGATTTTCAAAGCAAGCCCCTTACAGTACACTAGCCCCTAGACTCTTGTCAGAGTATACTACAGCGTTCAGCAAAATTAGACAAGAACAGGGATCTTGTATGACCTCACAGTCAGTAGCAGGCACCCTGGTAGGGGTTTCATTAGAGATGTTTGGTTTGAAATTTCTAGGCCAAACCTTATTGCTTCTCTTAGGTAGGAGCACCACCTGGGGAGTTTTTGGTTCATTCATTTGGGCATTAAAGCAAACCTGTTGCTTAACTCTGCATAGGTCAAGCACAGGTTCACATTAAAAACCTCCACAACTTTCTATGCATCTGCAAACAGCAATGACACAAAGCAAAAAGCAAGAACGTACAAACCTCTAATGTTGCATAAAAACTGTCACATAAAAACTGTTACAACCGCAGAAACAGTGGAGCTGCCATTGGTGACTTGTTTTTGAAGGTACATTCTCAGGGGCAGTCACTCTTAGCCTTTGTACACACGGTCGGAGATTCCGACGGAATGTGTCCGATCGGACCGTTTTGTCGGATATTCCGACTGTGTGCGGTCTGCATCGGACTGTTTCCGTCGGAGTATCCGACGGACCAAGTTTTCCAACATGTTGGTAAAATTTTCCGACAAAATGCTCCGATCGGACATACTCCGATCATGTGTAGAGAATTCCGATCGGACAAAGTGCCACGCATGCTCAGATCAAATTCCTACACCAAAGCTATTGGCTACTAGCGTGAACATAGTCCCGTCGTAACGAAATAACGTAATCACGTCGGATTTTCCGACAACTTTGTCCGGTTTCGGACAAAATCCGACGGATTTGGTTGTCGAAATCTCCGACCCTGTGTACAAGGGCTTATGCTACCTTCATTACTTGTCAAGCAACTGACAAGGAACGAGCTTAATCCTACCTTCTATAGGGATACCTGGTATGTTTATGTTATTTCTGGGTCAGTAATTCACTAACTTTTGGAACTCAATTAGGCTGACTGTCCCCAGCCTTCACCTACAAAACCTAAATATCATTGGCAGCCCCCATTTCTCCCAGCTATGGCTAGGTAACATAGTCAGACTTTTATAGATTTGTATAGCTACTGCCTCTTGGAGACAGGACACATGGCAAAACAAGAGAGACAGGACTATCTATTGGTAAAAACTACACCCAGGCAAAAAAAGACTATGTTCTTCAATGAACTAACAGAGAAAATAATTTAACTGAGAGTACAAAAACTTTATCTCTACATCTTATTTGTGCATGTTGTAGGATACAGTGGTGTACGTACAGAATTTCTAGGTAATTTCGTAACGTCTGCACACTATTTAAAGTACAGTGCATCTGGAAAGTATTCACAGTGCTTCACTTTTTCCACATTTTGTTATGTTACAGCTTTATTCCAAATTGAATTAATTTATTATTTCTCTCAAAATTCTACAAACAATACCCCATAATGACAACATGAAAGGAGTTTTAAATCTTTGCAATTTAATTAAAAATGAAAAAAAAATCACATGTACATAAATATTCAAAGCCTATCCAAACCTTTGGCACCAATTACAGCCTCTTTTTTGAGTATGATGCTACAAGCTTGGCACACCTATTTTTGGGCAGTTTCTCCAATTCTTAGCAGGACCTCTAAAGCTCCATCGGGGCGGATGGGAAACAGCCATTTTCAGATTTCTCCAGAGATGTTCGATTGGATTCAAGTCTGGGCCACTCAAGAACATTCATAGAGTTGTCCTGTAGCCACTCCTTTGTTATCTTGGCTGTGTGCTTATGGTCATTGTCCTGTTGGAAGATGAATCTTCACCCCAGTCTGAGGTCCAGAGCGCTCTGGAGCAGGTTTTCATCAAGGATGTCTCTGTACATTACAATCATCTTTCCCTCGATCCTGACTAGTCTCCCAGCTCCTGCCACTGAAAAACATCTCTACATCATGATACTGCCATCACCACGCTTCATTGTATGGTATGGTATTGGCCAGGAGATGAGCGGTGCCTGGTTTCCTCCAGACATGACGTTTGCTATTCAGGCCAAAGAATTCAATCTTTGCTTCATAATACCAGAGAATTTGGTTTCTCATGGTCTAAGAGTCCTTCAGGTGCCTTTTGGCAAACTCCAGGTTGGTTGTCATGTGCCTTTTACTGAGGCGTGGCTTCCATCTGGCCACTCTACTCTACAGGCCTGATTAGTGGCATGCTGCAAAGATGGTTGTTCTTCTGGAAGGTTCTCCTCTCTCCATGGAGAAAAACTGGAGCACTATCAGAGTAACTATCGGATTCTTGGTCACCTCCCTGACTAAGGCTCTTCTCCCCCAATCACTCACTTTGGCCGGGCGGCCCACTCTAGGAAGAGTCCTGGTGGTTCCAAACCTTTTCCATTTACAGATAATGGAGGCCATTGTGCCCATTGGGACCTTCAATGCTGCAGAAAATTTTCTGTACTCTTCCCCAGATATGTGCCTTGATACAATCCTGTCTCAGAGGTCTACGGACAATTCCTTGGATTTCATAGCTTGGTTTGTGCTCTGACATGCACTGTTAACTGTGGGACCTTATATAGACAAGTGTGTCTTTTCAAATCATGTCCCATTAACTGAATTTACCACAGGTGTACTCCAATCAAGTTGTAGAAACATCTCAAGAATGATCAGTGGAAACAGAATGCACCTAAGGTCAATTTTGAATGTCATGGCAAAGGCTTTGAATACTTATGCTCATGTGATTTTTGTTTATTTTTTTAAAAATTATTAAGGTTTTCTTAATTTTCATCATTCTATACACAGTAGGTTTAACATAGTATTTCACAATCTTACATTAATATGTTCCCCTCCATCCCTAAAAAAAATAAAAATAAAAAAATAAAAAAAATAAAAGAAACCCCCCAACACGGACATTTTCATCTACAAATAATTTTATAAATGTCTAAACATATATTCTTAGAAATGATTCCCCAAAACTGAAAATTAAAAAGTTTTGGCCAAGTACCAAACTTGTCTTACCAATTTACCAAACTAATGGCTGTGAAGTACAGGACAGGTATGATTTTAAATAAATATAATATATATATATATATATATATATATATATATATATATATATATATATATATATATATATATATATATATGCATTGAGGTGGCTTAGTGGATAACAGCGTGTGCATGTATGTGTAGATAGATGGATAGAAATCTAGTAATACAAGGTAAAAAAAGGTGAAATTAGATTCTCACACTTAAACACTTACAAGAAAAGGTTTAAGGTTATGTGATGGATAGATATAATACAAAACCTTTTCTTGTGTGTAACCAGGTAAGCTTTTGAGTCTCATTTTACCTTGTATTACTTGCATGATAGCTAAAGCATCAAGTAAACAAAGCATTTTGCTAGAGAGAGAGGGGAGACCATTTTATCGCAGACGGGCTGGACACAGAGCTGACTACACAGTCTGGGTAATTGTAAAACACTGTCAGATTTCATTTTGCTGTGTTTTTCTGCCTGCTAAAATCTGTTTTCATTCTGCCGTAGCCACCCTAGAAAGTAAATCATTATTGATTATGCCATCAACCTATAGAAAATCTATGAACAAGCTTTGTAAGCGTAGCTCCACCTGGCCACATGATCTTGACACAGAACATCGATATTGTTTTTTTTCTTGACTCAGTAAGAAAGTGGCAGGCTGTTTTTTTGGGTAAAGCCTGTACCTGTTAATATTCACAACAATTTAGTTTTAATTTAATAACTCAACAAAAAAACAGTTAGCCATTCAAATCAATCATATACAACCTGTACTCTACTGCTATCCCTTACCCATTCATTTGATATTGTGAGTGTATACAACTGGTTTCAATTATCCCATCTTATCATGAACCATGGTTTCCAGACCTTATTGAACTCAATTGGGCATGCTGGATTCATTTTTTTTTTATACTCAAGAAGTAAATTATGTAAAAACTGTTTTTTTTTTTTATCTGATGAATTCCAACAAACTTGAATAATCGGCATGGCGGATAAAAAGCACTTGCATGACTCCTGCTCTGCCAGACACCCAAGATGTCTGCTTTCTTACCCTGCTCACAGCCGTTCAAGCCAGGTTTCCTTCCATCTGGGCACTGGCTGCATTTCAAACCAGAAATGCCCGTCTTACAGGAGCAAAGACCTGTCATCTGCTCGCAGTCATCACGCACCGCTCCAACTGGATCACAATTGCATGCTGTAAAACACAAGGGTTGATAAAATGTAATTGTACCTATAGGTGCAAGCCAACAGAACTGCTGAATGATCATTCAAAAAAAAAAAAAAAAACATGCACGCTCTTATGATCTGAGCCTACGTGTTTCTACACCGAGTACATACCCCCTGTCACCAGCCTTATCTTAGTGGAATGACAGCAGTCAGCTGGCAACATCCATTCCACCCCCCCACACTACTGAGATAGGTCAACCAAAGGGTGTCAGATGCCTGATAAGATAATAATAAAGATAAAATAATTCAGATTACTGGCTACCTTAAGACAATATTCAATATGTATAATCCATATATTATTCAGGCTGTAGAATGAGCTCATCTCTGTGCACCTTCCTTATTGATACACAGAATTGATTTGAAGACCCCAGATGCAGCACTACTCCCTTATTTCCTGCAGGTCTAGTGATTCCCCACCTACCTGGCTCAGCTGTGTCTGTCAAGCTTCTACGCTGACAGACTCTTGGCTTGGATTATATAACTGACAACTGGCTGCCTGTGGGGCAGACATGACCAACTAGACTCTCCCGGACAGTGCAGAGAAAAGCACTCGCGGCTGCATCCTGTCTTTTGCACTTCATGGCTTTATTGCCGTGTTCTAAAAAGGTGCAACAGGATCAGAAGGGACAACTTTGATATGATGTAACGAGGGACATGCTGGGGTCCTCTAATAATGATATTGCCGGCACCTAAGTGTTGGTGAGAGATGCCATACAGCCATCCATCAAGCCTATGCAGCCTGGCTCTTCATTGCGTAATTTAGTCTCATGCCTTCAGCTCTATACGCTTGAATCAATCCTTGCCTCAGGCTTTCACAATCCAACGGGACTCATGGATTCAGGACAACTGTTCCAAAATGTTAAGACGGTGTCTAAAAACTGCTGTTACAGTGAAACTTAAACACAATGTATCTTGCCTATGAAAATGGATCATTAGCTATATAATACTGGTTAGCTGCGCTGTTTTACTATCAAAAGAATATCATGTACAATCGGATTATTGCAGAGCTTCTCTGAAGTAATCAGTGGAAGCGAGACAGAAAACGTACTTTTCCTTTACTTACATAAGATTTTCGCATACAAATCTTTAGGTAATCATTAGAAGTAATGAAGTTACACAGAAAATTTACAATATGGCTTTAGTAGTGCTGCTGGCTTAAGACTAGCCAAGAAGCCCTGAAGGCTATTTAATAATGTAAGTAAACCTAGACTCTGTCATAACACACAGGAATGCCTCATGCTTTTCTGAGTCCCTTTTTCGTCTTGGTTGCCAAAATTGACTTCAGCCAAAACTTTTCTGGTTTGAAGAGGTTGGGGAAGAAATAGAATTTCTTTCAGATTTTCATTACTGTCAGTGTCCCAATTTGGGAGACTGTCACACATTTTCTTTACCTTGACACCATGGAAAGAAACTATAGCAACAAGGGTACCTAGATTCTCCTTCTCCATTGTACATATAATGGGATTGTTGTACCATAAAATCTATCATATTCCCGCATCAACAATGTGCATGTTGATGGGGGAATCAAGTGAATTTCTTTCCTGCAACTGAATTATGGTTCAGGTTACTGAATTATAATTGAAACATTGTTTTGATTGTTCTCTGTGTCCCCATTACAGAGATGTCCCATCACTTCCTGTCCCAGTTACTCCCCTTGAATGAATGAATGAATGAATGAATGAATGACTTGTATAGCGCTCAATGCGAACTGAATCGCCTCAAGGCCCTTCTTGATTATAGACAATGAGAGGACTTATTTCAAATAAGGGCACAGTATTATATATTGGGCAAAGCTTCCATTCCTTCCCCACTATATCTAAACAAAAGTACAGTAAGTTGGGTTTTAACCACTTCAGCCCCGGACCATTTTGCTGGTCAAAGACCAGACCACTTTTTGCGATTTGGCACTGCGTCGCTTTAACTGACAATTGCGCGGTCGTGCGACGTGGCCCCCAAACAAATTTGACGTCCTTTTTTTCCCACAAATAGAGCTTTCTTTTGGTGGTATTTGATCACCCCTGCGGTTATTATTTTTTGTGCTATAAACAAAAATAGAGTGACAATTTTGAAAAAAAGCATTATTTTTTACTTTTTGTTATAATAAATATCCCCCAAAAATATATAAAAAAACATTTTTTTCCCTCAGTTTAGGCCGATACGTATTCTTCTACATATTTTTGTTTAAAAAAAAAAAAACGCAATAAGCGATTATTGATTGGTTTATGCAAAAGTTATAGCGTTTACAAAATAGGGGATCATTTTATGGCATTTTTATTATTTTTTACTAGTAATGGCGGTGATCAGCGATTTTTATTGTGACTGTGACATTATGGCGGACACATCGGACATTTTTGACAAATTTTTGGGACAGTTGTCATTTATACAGCAATCACTGCTATATAAATGCAGTTATTCCTGTGTAAATAACACTGGCAGTGAAGGGGTTAACCAGTGGGTGGCAGTGTAGGGGGTAAGTGTTCCTAGGGGTGTGTTACTAACTGTTGGGGGCTGGGCTTTCATTTAGTGAACACTGATCTCTGCTCCAATCACATGGAGCAAAGATCAGCGTCACTAGTTGCTAGGCAGAACAGGGAGATGTTGTTTACAACGGCATTTGCTCGTTCAGCTGCCCCGAGAGACGACCGCGGGTATTCCCGCGGCGATCGAGTCCGCGGGACCCGTGACCGGACTCACGGGGTTCCCGACCGATGGCAGGGCAGTTAATTTAAAAGGACGTACAGGTACGCCCATTTGCCTGCCCGTGCCATTCTGCCGACGTACATCAGCTTGGAAGAAAATCACCTGGCTTTTAGGAAAAAACTCAAGACCTTCCTCTTTTAGCAGATGATCAAAGCTCGCCACAGCGCCTAGAGGCGATTCAGTTCGCATTGTGCGCTATACAAGTATTTCATTCATTCATTCATCAGTATGCGCTGGTCGGGAACCGGTTAAAGTAGTATTAAATGCAAAAGAAAACATTTATTATACTGCCAATTCTTAGATCCTTTTTTAGGCTTTCTTTCTTTTATGTTCATCTGGTAATCCAGCCAGCAAGTCTGTTTTTCATAGCACAAACTCTCCAATACAATGTATTAGTTTATATGGATGGGACAACCCACTTAACACTGGCAGGGGTGTTTAAAATTATTGGCTATTTATTCATGTAAAATCTTTATCCCAAAAGGAAAGAAAAACTATTTGCTGTAACTGATTATTAAGTGTGAGCTGGAATTTGACTTCAATATGTTACTGTATCTATATCTGCTAATACATGACTGACAGTGCTGCTGTCTGCTGTTCCTCCTGTGCGTATTCCTTTCAGAGTTGTGTCTCACTAAAGGTATGTTACTGGCCCAATCATCAGGTGATAGCAAAGGGGAAATAGCCAAAGAAAAGAAAACTGATGCTGCCACCACATCTAATGATTGGTAAGCTTCAATATAATCTTACCAAACATAATACATTTTTGATTTTGGGTTTAATCAAACACCTTTGATAAAAACATTTAGACTGTGAATATTAATATATATGTTAAAAAAAGCAATGAGCTGTAACCAACAGCAGCCAGAAATATTTCCTTAGTCTGGCTGCTGTTTCCTTTTTAGTTAAACATCGTGAACAAACACTCACGGGTACAGCCGCTCTTCTTATCCGTTACAATGCCTCGGAAGTTCCAGAAACCAGGCTCACACCGGTCACACTTCAGTCCCCCTACTCCGGGTTTACAAGAACACTGGCCAGTGGTGGGATCGCAAGTACCCCCGTAGGAGCCATGCTGGTTACACTGGCAGCTGCCTGTACAAAGCAAAATGAAAGAATGTTATTGACTGATAAGGCAATCATGTCATTTTAATTATCCGTTTTACTGCCAAAGTGAACATCCAGCTGGCAACCAAAGGTTAGCGGACACATAAAGTTATGCTCTATGTAGAGAGACATTAAAGCTTTTAAGTAGCTCCATATGGCCTATTCAGTCTTCAGCATTTCAGAGAGTGTTGCTCGTCGAGGGACAGTGACAAGAGGTCACGGCTCCCTCCAGTGTAAAGGTTCTCATGACAGCATTTCTCATGCCGTGTTTAACCTTGTGGAGATTCATTGTCTTCTCACTGCACAAATGTAGACAAGTTCAGACCCCACGGCAGTTTTACAAACACCTAGTTTTAAGGGAAGACTATTTTGTCTATAACTGTCACTCTTATCGTTTCATAGTTAGCAAGGTTGAATAAAGACACCAGTCCATCCAGTTCAACCTGAATGAGTGTCTACAATTGTCCCCATCCCTGTACATTGCACACTCACATCGGTCCCTACCCTCAAGGAGCCCGCAATCCAAGGTCCCCATTCATATACTAGGGCCAATTTTTGGACAGAAGCCAATTAACCTACCTGCATGTCTTTGGAGTGTGGGAGGAAACCAGAGTACCCGGAGGAAACCCACACAGGAACATGCAAACTCCAGGCAGGTAGTGTAATGGTTGGGATTAGAACCAGCGACCCTTCTTACTGCTAGGTGAGAGTGCTAACCACTACACCACTGTTCCACCCTTATGGATCTAAAGAGCTCATTTGGTCTAAAAAGAAAGGTTTTGTTAAAAAATAAATAGCTTGCGAGGTTAAAAAATATAAACAATTATCTTCTAATAGTAGAGCCCAATGCCCGACACCTTTTACAGCAAATTTGTGCTTTGCCCGTGGAGGGCAAAGGTAAAGGTTTCGCTTTAATGCCCCTGCCAGAGGAAGTACTTTCTGGTATGGAGGAGAATGTGACAACGCTCATGTTTGGTAATACACCTAGCAGTGTCACATAAGGGAGAGAGTCCTCAGACCCACGTAGGTGACAATAGGAAAAGCTCAGAGCTTGTACGAGTGGCTGATCGGAGTTCCGAGTAAAACAAAAGTAAGATATGTGCATCTGTGGAGGAAAGCATTTGGGTGAATTAAGCTACTTTAGCTATCAATAGTGTTTTGTGGAGCTGTTGTTTAGCGATGGAGACACCAATGCCTACCGGTCACCCAAACTCCATACCAGTTGGACCAGACTTATACCCAACCCAAAAATGTTTGCCATCTATCCTTTTTGGGTCCTGAAAATAAAGGTAATCTGCAAATCCATTGGAAAGTGTTTTATGTAGTGAAAAAAGGTAAGTGCAATTTTCACACTTTTGTGTATTCGGCATTTATGATAATAATTCACAAACAGACTTGTGTGTGCAACCTCTACTGGCTGCATGCCCACCAACACAATCTAGACCAGTGATGGCAAACCTTGGCACCCCAGATGTTTTGGAACTACATTTCCCATTAGCTACACTGCAGAGTGCTTGAGCATCATGGGAAATGTAGTTCCAAAACATCTGGGGTGCCAAGGTTTGCCATCACTGATCTAGACCGTTAAAGAAATATGGCTGAAAGAATTTTTTTTCAAAATACTAACCTGCAAATTTTATTGAATTCCAGATTGTGTGCTAAATGATCTGGAAAAGGTTTTGTTCTGTGACACACCTATTTCCAATTAATTAATATGGGACACAAGGGTTCGCAGCCTTGTAATGGGGAAGAAAGGAAATAGAAAAGTCATAGTCCTGATATCTAGACAGGAAGTATAGTATAGGAACATATTGAGCAATATGACTGCCCATATGTACACGCATAATTAAAATCTATAAGAATGCCCTTTAAGGCTCCATGCACACTGGAGCTCATATAATGCAGTTTATTGGAGTTTGGGCGTTTTTTTTTAAAAGCCCATAAACTCCACTCTATGTTTGCATATGTGTCCATGCACACATGGACGTTTTTTAGCTTTAAAGAGGAAGTAAACCCTAATGGGTTTACTTCCTCTTTCATTCCCTGCATAGGTAAAGCATAATGGACTACTATGCATCGCATAGTAATCCATTATGTGTCACTTACCTGACACGGGAGCCAGCGAAGTCACCGCTGTCCCCTGTAGTCCGGCGCATTCATCTTCTCAGTGGGGTCTTGCAGCTCCGCCGCTGTCATTCGGCGAAGCCGCGATGACGTCACTCCCGCACATGCGCACGGGAGCCGACATGTGCAGCATCTTCGTCGTTGACGATGCCGCGCTCAGTGCGCCTGCGCGCCGTAGACAGCGGTGCCCGTCTTCGGGCAAATATCTCCTAAACCGTGTAGGTTTAGGAGATATTTCTTGGACCTACAGGTAAGCCTTAATCTAGGCTTACCTGTAGGTCAAAGTGTGTTGTAAGGGTTTACAACCACTTTAATAAGCAGTGGAGTTTATGGGCTTTTTATTGAACGCCAGAAATTTGCGCTCAAAGTGACGTTTTTCACCACCAAAAAAACGACAAACGCCCATAAACGCGCATAAACGCGCGTTAGTTCGTGTTCGGCATTCTATTTTTTCAATGCATTGTGGGAGTTTGGAATGCACTGTGGGATTTTTGGAGTGTCCTCTGTGTATTTTTATTAAAAACGCTCATAAACGCTAGTACAAAACGCTGTTAAAGCGGGAGTCCACCGGGAGTTCCGCCGTTTTTTTTTAAAAAAAGCCAACAGCTACAAATACTGCAGCTGCTGACTTTTAAAATAATGACACTTACCCGCCCAGCGCGCCCGAGATGTCGGCACCCGAAGCCGATCTCTCGATCGTCTCTCGGGTGCTGCTGCCGCCGCCATCTTGGGTATGGGAATCAGGAAGTGGAGCCTTTCGGCTTCATTTCCCGGTTCCCTACTGCGCATGCGCGAGTCGCGCTGCACAATAAGGATGGACCCGCTGTCTCTGGGATCCGTGTGTTTCCCAGCAGGCAGCGAGGGACTTTCGGAAAGGGGCATAGATTCTGCAGAAAGGTGCGTACCTTCTGCAGAATCTACGCCGGAAGTGGGTGCAGATACCTGTACTGTACAGGTACCTGCACCCCCCTCCCCCCTGAAAGGTGCCAATTGTGGCGCCGGAGGGGGGGGGGATTCCAATGAGCGTAAGGTCCACTTTAGGGTGGACCTCCGCTTTAAAAGCAGGTTTTTCAACCAGCGTTTTCTGCCAGCAATCCAGAAAAAGCTTTTTTGAGCTTCAGTGTGCATGAAGCCTTGGGGTGTGTATTTCTAAAATAGGAATAAGAAGTACAAATTTCTTTTAAATACCAAGCAGGTGACAAGAAGCTAGAAACCCCACAAGGGTAATAAATTGGGCCTCCTGCTCCGGTTTACGTTTACTTAATCTGGTTATTTATCACAGCGAGCAGTACGGCCGAAGAACTAATATTTTCCTAAGAGCAGACAATAATCTGCCAGCCATGCCGTGAAATGTCATCTCCTACAAGCAAAACTATGACTTATTTAACTGTTGTGCCATCTGAGTCTGCTGAGCACCAACTGTTGGAACACTTAGCTCTCTTAAGGAAAGGGTTAACGAGTCAAAGCGTACAATGACGACACAGTGAGCAATATGTTACTGTGTATTTTTCTGCATTCGAACCACTGCTATTAATAACAGCGCACAGTAACACAGCAGGTGACAACGCGGGTCCTGGAACAGCTGGCACAGAATGCAGTCGTTTCCATCTGTAGAGGTGTGGAGACGGTAAAAAAAAAAAGAGACAAGATGGATCTCTAAGATTCTGTTCGACTTTGGGGATGAGCGGATTAATCTTCGGCTGCCTGGTGGAAACAAGATATAAAAGGAAGTATCTTTTTTTTCTCAGCCCCCCCCCCCCCCCCCCAGCACTGGCAAAGCAGAACATCCAAGGAGGAGAATAAGGGGACAGCAAGGACAGCAGTTGTCTAAGGACAGTCTAACAGGTGCTGTGTAGAAGAGAGGCTTGTGATGAGCAGAGATGTATTTGCTTTTCTATTGACTTCCCCTTGGAAGGAACACATCTCGACAGATAATTCTAACTAGCAAGTCCATCTGTGATTTCAGCACAATGACAAATCAGCCCACTCCGGTGGGGGAGTGACTGTACTAGCGCTATTTAAAAGCCGAGAACAAATAAGTGACGTTTGAAAAGAGAACGTCACTGTTTTTTTTTTTTTTTCCTTTAAAGTTTACGTTTTTGAAAGGATTTTTAGTATACAAAAGATCAAGTTTTTTTTTTCTCTTTTGTGTCAATTTTGAAGCACAACTCCATTCTGACAAATTTAATAATGTAATACAAGGAAATAAAACAGGATTCGGAAAAAATACATTTAGCTTATGTTGCTTCTTATTTTCCCCGAAACGTGTGATTATGCGCTGCTTCTGCGACAGCTTTTTGTGAACCGGCTCAGTGACAGACCCCCCACAGTATAGTCGAAAAAAAGTAAGGGGTCACATGGTGTACAGACTTGTCTGCAGATTACAACCAAATGTAAAGGAGACGAATGAAGAAAGCAACAGTATTCGTGAGAAAAATTTAGCCATACATTACATTTTGCAATACAATTTCAATCCAAATCCAAATAAACATTCACTAAATTCAGCTAAATAAAGTCTTATGCCCCATACACACGATTGGATTTTCCGACAACAAATCTTGGATGTGAGCTTGTTGTCTGAAAGTCCGACCGTGTGTAAGTTCCATCGAACATATGTTGTCGGACTTTCCGCCAACAAATGTTGGCTAGAAGGTTCTCAAATTTTCCTCCAACAAAACTTTGTTGTCGGAATTTCCAATCGTGTGTACACAAGTCCGATGCAGAAAAATTCACACTCGGAATCAAGCAAAAGGAGCCGCACTGGCTATTGAACTGCCTTTTTCTCGGTCGTCGTACATCTTGTACATCACCACATTTCCACATTCATAATTGTTGGCCAACATTTGTGTGACCGTGTGTATGCAAGACAAGTTGGAACCAACATCCTTCGAACAAAAATCCACGGTTTTGTTGTCGGAAAGACCGATCGTGTGTACAAGGAATTACAGTTTGTTTTCTTTAATAAGCAGCCACAGCCTGTATAGAAAAGCCTGTGTTGTCCCGGCATGCAGCAGAGAAGGACCCTTTTTCTTCTCTTGTCCAACAACCCCCCCCCCCCCCCCGAGTCTTTCCAATCAGCCAGGAGCCTGAAGGCCGGTACACATGAGCCCAATATCAGGGAACATCTGCCGGTACAATAAAAAACTGGTCGACAGTCAGCCGTGTATGCTAGCTGGTCCGACAGAAGCCGGCCATTTGGCTGCCTTCTGTCGGGCAAGCATGCTGGAAAATCAGCAGCCAACCAGCTCCCAAACAGTGCTCTAAGCCAATGGTGGGGGAGGTCACTTACTAACGTCAGACTGTTAGTACAGCAGGTCTGACTGGAGCTGTCAGTTTGTTTTTATTCAACCCAAAAACTATTAGTGTGTAATAGGCTTGAGGTTTGCCGAATACAGGGATTCAAGCTCTGACTCAACTGGGGGGGGGGGGTGTATGGTTGTCACATTCCCTGCAGAGAGACCACTGCTTCTACGCAGAGAGAGAAGGTCCTTCATTTGCATACTCAGGTTTTGGCTACTTCCTAAATAAAACAAACTGTAAAATTCTGAACACCTTTAGTCTTCATGCATCAGGAATTTAACAGTCTGTTGAACTGAAGGTTAGATTGGGCTTTTAAAAAATGTGTTTTTCCCTTAGAACTGTACAGAGTCTTGACTTATCCATAGGTCAAGGTTAAAGTGTTGAAATTGTGCATGTTATTTCAAGGACACTCCTGTGCAATCACTGAAGTGAATATCTATAGGCACTTCTGTGTAACAAAAGGTAAATATGAAGCATTCCATTGGATATAACATACACCTAAAACCTGTATTTCATTATCCTTATTTTCTTACACTAAAATAATAAATAAATACCTTCATCTATAACTCCTCACAGACAGGAGGCAAGGATTGATCATTTTCCACTCTGCATTAAGGAGACAAGTCTTTACAGACCTAAGAGAACAAGTTTGGTAGGACATACAGTTGTGCTCATAAGTTTACATACCCTGGCAGAATTTATGATTTCTTGGTCATTTTTTGAGAGAATATGAATGATAATACCATGAGTGAAAGAAAAGTTTTTGTATTATCATTCATATTCTCTCAAAAAATGGCCAAGAAATCATAAATTCTGCCAGGGTATGTAAACTTATGAGCACAACTGTATGTCCTACCAAACTTGTTCTCTTAGCCCTTGTACACACGGTCGGACATTCCGACAACAAAATCCGTCCGATTTTGTCCGACGGATTTTGTCCGAAACTGGTGTTTCTCTACAAATGATCGGACAAGGTCTGATCGGATCATGTTGTCGGAAAATTTTATAGCCCAGCTCTAAAACTTTGTCCGCCGGATATTCCGACGAAAACAGTCCGATGGAGCCCACATACAGTCGGATTATCCGACAACACGGTCCGATCGGACTTTGTGTAGAAGGGCTTAGGTCTGTAAAGACTTGTCTCCTTAATGCAGAATGGGGAATGATCAAGCCTTGCCTCCTGTCTGTGAGGAGTTATAGATGAAGGTTTTTTTATTTTTATTTTAGTGTATGTTATATCCAATGGAATGCTTCATATTTGCCTTTTGCTACACAGAAGTGCCTATAGATATTCACTTCAGTGATTGCATAGGCGTGTCCTTGAAATAACATGCACAATTTCAACACTTTAACCTTGACCTATGGATAAGTAAGGATGAGTACAACTGTACATACATAACATTTATTATATCACTGTGTTAAATTAGCAAAATAGTAAAAACACAACAAAAAAGATGAATCCATACTTTAAAAGGTGCTAGTGCACATTTAAAACACCATAGGTGATTTAATACATGGAAGAAAATACATTATAACAGGGGTCTCAAACAGGCGGCCCTCCAGCTTTTGCGAAACTACAAGTCCCATCAGACATTGCAAGGCTGACAGTTACAAGCATGACTCCCACAGGAAGAGGCATGATGGGACTTGAAGTTTCACAACAGCTGGAGGTCCGCCAGTTTGAGAGCCCTACTTATAACCTTCCTCCTTCACAGATTTATAAAGGTGTACCAAAATGAATTAAAGCCTTGTTGGCGGAGGTTCCCTTTTGCTTCTTAAGGTTTCCTAAGGATAAGGTTGCTTGCATATACGAGGCTCACTAAATGACATGAACAGAGGCATAGTCAGAATTACAGTAGATGTACAGTACATGCCCCCTAGCATGTGACAGGGATCAGCAGGGGTTGGAAGTCTAAGGAGGTGCCTTCTTTATTTTAACACTAGAAAACACTGCAGTCTTTCTTCTTCTACCCTCAGCACATTTGTTTGTATACATGCTTTTGCACATCTCACTATAGGCACATATTGTGTAGAAATGATATGTTTTAGGATTGCTAGCATTGAATTAACCAGGTTCTGTGTAGGAAGCAACATGACAGATATTCTGTAATTTCATTACGAAGGTGCATTTAATGTGCTGTTTGTCACTGCAGTAAAACATGCTGATATAATGTGTAATGTATATCTGATAGGGAAAATAATCATTAACAATGGTTCTCTAAGCACATGTCCTATTTTGAAAAGTGAACACAAGAGCGTCTTACTTGGGCATCCAGCCAGACCCACACCAAGGGCAGCGGTGACATTGTCGGGACAACATCCATACACCGTATGACTGCAATGTGGGACCACGGGAGGGGAGCTGGTGGAAGCAGCTGTCAAAAAGAAGAAAAAAAAAATTGGTATAAGGGCATTGAGGTTGAAAGCACCACAGGAGTTGCATTTCCTTGCAGTAATCCTCTCTCAAGGCTCATTTCACTCTCCGTGGCAGATCGATGTGACAGAACTCAGAATACTTGGCATAACACATGACAATGTAAAAGCCTAGTACACAAAGCACATTTTTCACATTAAAATGATGGAGCTGCTACTATTTCACTAAATCAAAACTGCCCTTCGAGATACAAAAGGTACTCAGCTGTTACAAAGGAAGGAGAATTTTTATTTTACAGAAAATGGAAACCAGAGACAAAAAAGAAATATATTACAGGAGTTAAAAACCGAGAATGTGTAGCAAACTCTTCAGTAAAACAGTGATTTGGATTCATTGTACAGATTACAAACATGTACTGTCAAAGGAAGTCATTCTTTAAGGGGAACCAACAGGAAAGAATCAGTTACAACCTCCAGGAACCTGTGTTATTACAGAGGTGAAATGTTCCTCACGTAAGTTGGTCTAATTTTCACAGTAAATCAGTAAAACTAACATTCAATAAAAACCTGTCACAAAATTATGCAATTGAAATAAATCTTATAATGATGTAGCAAAGGTTGCCATCAATGAAAACCTTATATCTAAATTATCAGCAAATCCAGAGACATGGGCATCTGAAAGTGGTTGTAAACCCTTACAAACCACTTTGACCTACAGGTAAGCCTAGATTAAGGCTTACCCGTAGGTCCAAGAAATATCTCCTAAACCTATACGGTTTAGGAGACATTTACCTGAAGACATGTGCCGTAGACAGCGGCGCGCAGGCGCATTGGGTAAGCCGCAGAACATGGCGATATGCCACGAGTGTCAGCTCCCATGCGCATGCGCGGGAGTGGCGTAATCGCTGACGTCATCGCGGCTTCTCCAAATGACAGCGACGGAGCTGCGAGACCCACCAAGAAGATGGATGCTCGGAACTACAGGGGACAGCGGTGACTTCGCTGGCTCCTGTGTCAGGTAAGTGACACATAATGGACTACTATGCGATGCATAGTAGTCCATTATGCTTTACCTTTGCAGGGAATGAAAGAGGAAGTAAACCCATCAGGGTTTACTTCCTCTTGAATTTCTATCCAAATCTCAAGAGTCTCAGGCAGCCCACATCCTGAGCCTCTTTATTGGTCAGCAAATCTCCCCATCACATTTGTAAACCAATGGTAAGGTGAAAAGGGAGAGTCCAATCATGGCTTTTAATGGAAACATTGAATTTCACATATAAATACAGCTGCTCATATCTTTTGGGTCTGCTGATTACTTAAAAATATAATTTTCCCTTCCACCTGCTAACTACATTGTTACAATTCCCTGTAATCCCAGACCCAGCTTCAGCATTGTTAAACTGTTTGCCCCAAGATCTCAATAAAGCCCAAAATCGACTTTTCCTTCAAGTGATAACTGCAGCTAAACAAACGATCGCGAGAGCCTGGAGGACACCATCCCTGAATATAACTGAAACTAAACATAGAATCACACAAGCGATGATACACGCTAAAATAGAAGCAGTTGTGCTAGATAAGATCCCATTATTTAACAAAATATGGCAGCCATGGGTAGACCATTTTCTACCAAAAGATTTTGACCCACGTCTCTTGGCCCCTTAGCCCTTGTATTTTAGTACCCTGAGAGTTGGGGCTCCCTCAGGCCTTCCGACCATATCTCTTTCTTTTTTTTTTTTTTTTTCTTTGCTTCCTTCTCCACCTTGAACCTCTTTTCTTGTTCTTATTCTTTCCTCTCACCCTGTCTTCTTCTCCCTTCTCTCTCTCTCTCCCTACTACATAGACAATATTCACCTAGCGGAACTTTATGCTATGATATCATCTGTAGTAATAGCTGTCACTACAGCACTGTTCGTTACATGTTTTTTCTCTTATGGTAATTATTAGTTTCTTTTATTTATATTTTCCCTTGACCTTCTTCCTGGATGCTTTTTGTTAGCTTTCTTGCACGAAGGACACGCGAACGTGCTTTAGCACTCTTTGGATTATTTGCATTTGCGAATTTTAGTAACAGCTCATTTAACTATAATCCGTTACAGATACTAATGTAAACTGTTCTGCTTATTTCTATGTATCTTACTTGACTTTTCAATAAAATATTTGAAACGAAAAAATATGATTTTCCTGGAAGGTAATGTCTGCTTCTGCATTTTTCCCATCTTCACTAGGAATTGGCAAAGGTTTGGAAGAAATCTATTATGGTAAAGTTATTAATAAGTTATTAAGTTAGTTAATATATTGCCGTTGTTCACCACATTCTACTGATCCTCCAGCATTAAAGAGAACTAATCTTAGCTCAGCTTAGGTAGCTATGGCTTCTCCTGGATGTCCAGTCATGGGCGTTGCACTGGTTGTGCAAACATACTGCACTGCAAGTTCTTCTGCAGCCTGCACAGCGTGAACAAGCCCTTACACACAGAATACTTCTTGTCCATTTAGCCATTTTGTGGACTACTTTTCATAAGATGTTAATTTTTCCAGTCACATTCACCTAATTGCTAATAGCCGTGTCACTGGTTCCTTATGAGTAAATAGATGCATTATTTAGTTCAAAATAAAATATGCCAAAAAATGTTCCAATGTGGCATCTTTATCTTATTCAGAGGGGCGTGTGTGGTAACAATTCATTCCACAGGATATGATAAAACAAACCTAGCTGTTGTGTTTTTAAAATTTGCACATATTATAATAGCTTGTATGTACTGTATATATAATGAGACTTTGCACGCTGTTATATAAACCCTTCTGGAAAAAAAAGTCAACAATAAAACAGAATATTGACTACTATAAATGAATGACATGCATTCTGGAGATATGTCTTCCTGGAGATGCTATTTTTCTTAAAGTGGTTGTAAAGTAATTTTGGGGACTTTTACCTACAGGAAAGCCTATAATAAGGCTTACCTGTAGGTAAAAAAAAAAAAATCTCCTAAACCTGTACGGTTTAGGAGATATTCCCCTCGCAATGCGCCGCTGACTGCAGCGGCGCATGCGCACAGGGTGTTCCCGGCTGGAGGCTTACCTCTAGGTAAAGAAAATATCTCCCTCGCAATGCGCCGCTGACTGCAGTGGTGCACGCACCAAGGGGACTCTCGGCTGAAAGTCCGGCAGACGCCGGACCCTGCCGGGAAGAAATCTCCCGCGCGCATGCACGGGAGTGACGATATCGCGGCTCCGGCCACTCACAGCGTCGGAGCCGCAATACCTGGAAGAAACGCAGAGGGAACATGTCAGCTCCCTTGGCATGGATTGGGCCAGATGTCGGGGCCTCGTTCTAAGGTAAGTATTTCATAATGAGGTAGTATGCGGTGCATACTAGCTCATTATGCCTTTTCCTTTGCAGGTGGGAAAAAAAACAAAAAACTAAACAGCGGGTTTACAACCGCTTTAATTACATATGCACAAAGGCTTTGTAGGATGCTAAATCTGTAAAGAAAAAAAGGTGTTATACAGTACAGATCACCCACATATGATCGTTAAACATCATTACAGCCAGATTTGTTCTTTTTCCCTATGCAGATATCCTGTAGTATGAAAATGGAGGACAATAACTCTGCAGGTTATATTAGCCTGAAAAATGACATTTGGTTGGAGGCTTTGGATCACAAATCCACTTTCTCTGCCAATACTTTTAAGAGGTGCCACCTTTATTCTCCACTCTGTTATCAATGCAGCAAGCAATGCTGTAGATGCCACAGGTTTTATAAACATAAAATGAGGCACTTGGCAAACATACACACCCGCCAAGCCCTTCCCCCATAACTGAGACTTAAGAATTGAAGATGTTTGCCAAGCCTTTTCTTTGTGCTGCATCACATCAAAGTTATGAGAACGGCAACATCTGAGAGCGTACGATACTGAAGGCTCAGTCATTTGGATGCCTCTACCACATAGAAAAACAGGTTGGATGGCACACGCATTGCATGACAAATATTTTAAAGAGAACCTGTCACAACTGGGCTCATACAACATTTTAGTCTTAATTTATTAGAACTGTGCAGACATTATTATGCAAGTTTATTCCTGAAGTTTATTTAGGCTTAATTATTTCACCTGACATTTCGGCTTGGTGTTAATATTCACCTATTTTACTACCCTTATTCGAATCCCTGAAACATGTTCATTTTTGGATATTCTTAATAAATGTACAATTATTTTTTCGGGGTCTACTTATTTGTATGTTTGTATGGGATATCAACATTGCCCCCCCCCCCCCCCCCCCATACAGTACAGCAATCATAATTATGCTTTTTATAAATGCAAAAAAAAATACAGCGATCGGCATATGTTGCCGTTTTAGGCCTCATGCACACTGGACGTTTTTGGAGTTTTTACAGCAGCTGTTTTTGGCAGTAGATATTTTTTTCTACAGTCATTAAACTCTTCATCATGTTATCCTTTTGAGCAGTAAAAAAAACAAAAAAAAACTAGTGGGTTCTGAGAGACGTTTTTCAGCTGTAAAAACACTTAAACGCTGATAAACATCGATAAATGCTCAAAAACTTCACTCACCAGCATGTTTTATCCATTAAAAAAATAAAATAAAAAAAGTCAATGCGGAAAAACGCTAAAAAACGCTATTGCAAAAAATTCTGAAAAAAGTTGAAAAACCCACTGCAAAGCTACTGATGTTTTTATAACGTTATTTTAACATCCAGTGTGCATGAGGCCTAATAGTTTGTCCCAACCTGGCATTGCCATTTTCTACTAGACAGCTTGGTCTACATTAAATAATTTATATTAACTGCATATAATAAAAAAAAAAAAAACTGCAATATTTTTCACAATAGTTGTCCTTTAACAATAGTACATTGCTGCACCTTTCCTTTTGCATTTCGGTAACCACTGCAGATGATCTCTGATGCCGAAGTCTAAAAAACAGCTTGGGTGCAAAAAAGAGCATGGGAATTTATTATAAATAAAAGAGTATAAGTATGTCTTCTAAAAAAAAAGTATATATATATATTTCTGCCAAGGAAACTTGTGTTGTGGCCAACACAAGCTCTTCTAGAAAAATAGGCATGTTCTGCATTCCCGGTGCTCGGTCTGCAGAATACACTGCATATAAACAATCCAGGCAGCTCAAACAAAACCACTGCTCTTGATTAGAGAATAAAGGAGCAGCAACATATGCATTAAATCATTCCTGGGGCTTTCCTTCTGTAAGGATTTTCTGTGCAAGCAATAATGTTGGTGAGCTCCTACAGCCTCCCTGCAAGTCACTTTATGCCTACATATATGCACTCCAACAATGGCTGGGCTAGGTTCCTGGTGGTGACAACAGAGGAACATGCCAGTGCAATGAGCATCAGCATAGCTGCTTGTAGTCTCCACCAGGGAGCAAGTGATAAATGACAATACAGGAGCATAACAGAAACAAAGCCACGTTGTCACCTTCTACATGCGATTGCCTGAACAAGGACATTGATGGTAGGATTACAAAGAGATATCAATTAACACTAAAAAAATAAAAATACTAATGATGAATTTTGAAATTACATTAAAAATGTTAAAAAAGTATGACCAAAAGTGGGTCACAGGAGTGCCCTTAGTTCTGCATTCCTATGACCCAGATTCAGCCAACAGCTGACAATAATGTCGAGATCTACCCACATGCCTGACCAGCAGCTGGCTTAGCCTCTCAGCGGGCAGCTGAAATCCTGCACAGCACGAAGCTTCAGTAAGCACTGGAGGGGCAGAACTTACAGTCTCCACTCTGTACTCAAAGTGAACCCTAGATTGATCAGTGGTCTATAATCACTCAGTTCTCGGTGTAGAGTCGGCAGGGGACAGCAGCAGCATTGGATCAATGCTGCATCTACATTGGTGAGTAGGTACATATGTATGTATGTTCCTTTTTTGTATCCTATACTTTCCTTTTAATAAGAGATTTTAGTGATTGGGCTTGGATATACTTCAAATGAAAGAAATGTAGTGCATGTTTGAGATTGATTTAGCAGGTCTCAGACTGAGCTATGAAACACCTGGAATGTCACATTCATAGTAAGCAATGCTGACATCATATGACAACAGACGTGTTTAGAGCAGCTCACATACTATTGGCAGGTGTCTCATAGGGAATTTATACCCAAGCCTATGGATATTTATTGAAGCACAGAGCTCCTGAAGATTGATGGTGGCTCCATAACATTATGCTTTCTAGCTGGTTTCTGTGAGAGATTGTGACAGCGAGTATATGCAGCTAAATGATATAGCTCTAGGGTAGAATCCTTGCTGGAGAACCTTGTATATATTTATTGATGGAGTTTCATTTCTGTTTTATATCTAACACACTTCCTGGCAATAATTCTGTATTAATATACTGTACTAGGCATTTTTCTTAAATTTTAGGAAGCTCTAGGCCACATGTTATTGTAAAAGATTGTGCTTTGCTGGAGCTTGCCAGAGTTGGCCAACCACCTTGTGTTCATGTACATAAAGTTTAAAGACCATCTCTGGTAAATATCTCCCCGTTACTTTTCATAGAAATCCTTCTGTGAAGTCAGGGTGATGCGATAGCCTAGTGCCCCGATCCTCAGCTTCTAGCAGCATAGGTAGGACTCTACAGGGCATGCTACATGATACTGGTGCTCCCTGCAGAGCTAGATGGGGGAAATTGAGGAGAACCATCACCCAGCGCACAACTGGCGACTATTGTGTCTGGTCTCCCCAACAGGAATTGCTGGGTGGCATTTGTTGAAGAATTAAAAGGAGCCAACTGCTTTAGGGTAAGTGATGATGGGCTTTGTGCTTGAGTTTGAGATGCTTTTGAGATCATTCAAAATTCACTGAAAAGGTTGCATTTGACGTGCTATTGCCCTCCTTCTGAACAACATTTGACTTGGTTTAAAGCAGGAGTTCCGCCGTTTTTTGTTTTTAAAAGTCAGCAGCTACAAATACTGCAGCTGCTGACTTAAAATAAGGACACTTACCCGCCCAGCACACCCGCGATGTCGGCACCCGAAGCCGATCTCTCGATCGGCTCTCGGGTGCTGTCGCTACCAACTTGGGTATGGGAATCAGGAAGTGAAGCCTTGTGGCTTCACTTCCCGGTTCCCTACTGCGCATGCGCGAGCCGCGCAATAAGGATGGTCCCCGCTGTCTCTGGGATTCGTGTGTTTCCCAGCAGACAGCGGGGGACCCGCAGGAAGTGGAGTATATACCTGCAGATTCTGCGGATATCTATGCCGGAAGTGGGTGCAAATACCTGTACTATACAGGTATCTGCACCCCCCTAAAAGGTGCCAATTGTGGCACCGGAGGGGGGGAGGATTCCAATGAGCGGAAGTTCCACTTTAGGGTGGAGCTCTGCTTTAAGTGGGTTTTTCATTTCTATAAACCTGTAAGGGAATGCAAAACCAACTTGACAAGAGCATAATGCTGTCAATTAAGGCCCCTAAGCTTTAACTCCAGGCAGAAACAAAGGGGTAAAGGTTGTTTCAGGCGATGCCCCAGGAAATAATTTTTATTTTTATCATATTGCGACTCCTCTATATGCCATGCTTCCTTGGGTATCAATGATATCTCTCTTGTCAATGGTATCAGCTGCCCCTTGGGTGACACCAAAGAAAAAGGGATACCTAATCTCTAGCACCTGTATCAACGTAGTAGCCTCAAATAAAAAAGGGAAGATCTGGGAATCATATGGGCTCTATCATCATACGATGGTCCTAAATTAAAAATACATTTTTCACTCTCAGGAATTATACTTATAAGTCAGTCAGCTCCCTAACTCACAAGAGATCATTAACTTTGTGAGCCTCTTCATAATGAAAAAGACAAGTGAGATAATTCCTACAGGATGGTTACTGGTTAAATTCCATCCTCAAGGCGCTCACTTAATTATTATCTAAACTGACCCGCCTTTATAATGCTACTAAATTCTTAAATTATGAGTTCTAACTTGCATATTTAGCATACTGTACAAGACAAAATGTATATATATAAAAAAAATCTTGAAGGTTTTTAGTTTAAAAAAAAAAAAAGTTAAGATTTGACTTGTATGAAATTAATTCTTGTTCTGTAGTAATGTGTTTCCATTAATACGAACAGCTCGGCTGGCGCCAGAGGTTATAGCTGGCTGATAATTTTGACCTAGCAAATTATTGGCACACAGTTACCAATTGACTGAGAACACATCATAAATTTTAATGAGCCAATCTCATTCAAACTGTATGTATCTAATGTGTATAAAGCAGACATTATGCTAAAGCAACTTGATTTAATAAGATAATTGCCAAAGGGCAAAATTAGGGGTGTTCTGGTAAAATGGCTGAGTTGTCTTTAGCTGGGCACGGACAGGTAGATGTCTGCCTAAAAACAATAAACAGCGGTTACATGTGCTTTACATGTTACATGTGCTTTCTCTATAGTGCCAGGATCTGCTACTGTTTCTTGTGTGGCTCGTCCATGGGATTGATGCACAACACACATGACAAACACTATTGTTTCTTTTTCAGCAATTTTTCATCTTCCTGTATCTAGGAAAATGCAGTTTGCGTTGGTGTTTAAAAATCTTATTTTTATGTACAATTTGTAACTCTATATGTACTTGAAGACAGCCATCTATTGCATCTGAAGGCTCTGCAATACAATAGTTGTACGTTACTGTTTCTTCTCACAATGCAAGTCTATGAAGTCAGTGGACTGAAAACCATACATGTGTTATGTGGATATCTTGTCAACATTTTACTGTACATTTAACAACTAAAATAAATGAACATATAAAATGTAAAAATCATAGAAAAAATGACATTACAGTAAACACAGGAATTATAACCCCAAATATGGACTCACAGTAAACACCCATACTTTCCTTTAAATTAACCAGGAAAAGAGAAGAAGAAGGGGGCGCCTCTGGGTGTAGATTTTTAAAAGGCAATTTATTCACAGATAAAACAAACAGATGATGCACTCACATTTTCCAAGGCATAAAAAGGCATGTAGAATACAAGGGGGGCGTTTTTTTTCATCTGATTCGTCCGTCACATAGGATCCGGTCCGCGGGTGTCATGTTGTCCTCTCCTGGCGTTACCACGAGTTTGTTGTTAAAAAATGCCGGCTTGGTGGATGCAGAGGATGTGTTTCCAAAGCGAGGCTTGGTTAGCGGTGACACGCGGGTCGCGGGGTTGTGACGTCACGGTGGGCGACGCGTTTCCTGAGCGTTCGGGTCAAGGTGGAGAGACGACCGCGCTCTTTCATCAGGCCAATCCGCTAACCAAGCCTCGCTTTGGAAACACATCCTCTGCGTCCACCAAGCCGGCATTTTTTAACAACAAACTCGTGGTAACGCCAGGAGAGGACAACATGACACCCGCAGACCGGATCCTATGTGACGGACGAATCAGATGAAAAAAAACGCCCCCCTTGTATTCTACATGCCTTTTTATGCCTTGGAAAATGTAAGTGCATCATCTGTTTGTTTTACCTGTGAATAAATTGCCTTTTAAAAATCTACACCCAGAGGCGCCCCCTTCTTCTCTTTTCCTGCAACAGTCTAGGAGCCTGGTTTCAGCTCCCTGTGGTGGCAGCCCTGCATTCCAAAGTCCCACTCAAAGAACGAAAGACACTTTCACGGGACTTGAGAACTAAAAGTTCTCATTCATATTATCGTCCAATATAACTTTATACAGACAGCCCTCTGGAGTATATTATTTTCTGAACCTTTTGCGCCTCTACTTGTCGCGTACTTTAAATTAACCAGAATGGTGTTCTAAGCTTGACAGCACCCTTAACACTTTGATTCTGACTCTGTCCTGCCTCCTGACTGTGTCTGTGCTACATATTTAAAAGCCCCACACTGGTAATTCTTAACCAATTTAACAAAAAAAAAAAATTTTTTTTTGGTCCTGATCATCTTTACCCACCTCCCAGCCTTTCCCAAATGTTATGATATGCAGTTAGGAAATTCTTTAAAAGGGGGGGCAGTAAAAACACTAATTTGAGATTTATCGCAGAAAAAAATTATCCCCCTAGGCACTGAGGTAAGTGTTTACATGCGGCTTTGGATGACGTCTTTTATTTTTTGGATGTTTTTAAGTACTGGCTTTGCACAACAAAGTTTAACATAGATATTACACTATATGGTTTTATTATCTTTTAGCTGTTTTTGTTAGTGCTTATACTGCCCCCCCCCCCGTGAGAGAAGAGGATCTTAATATTACTGGACCTATTGAGTGAATGGATCCAGGGATCTCAGATTGAGCTTGTATTGCTGCTTCATTCTTTAGCAGCATGTTGATGCGGTGAGTGCTCGGTATCACTTTTGGTGGAAGGTAAGGTGCAAGTATTGGTGTAAATCTTTGGATCTTTGGTAAAGGAAGTTTACACATATTTGCATAGGACTATGGTTTATTTTAATCACTATTTATCTTAGTGGACTTATGTATCACGCAACTTTCTAAATGACATTTGGTTACAGTGCCTTGCAAAAGTATTCACCTCAAAGGGTTTTTACCTATTTTGTTACATTTCAGCCTTTAGTTAAATGGGTTTTTTTTATCCGAATTATATGTGATGAATCAGAACACAATAGTCTAAGTTGGTGAAGTAAAGTTAGAAAAATATATACATAAAAAAAACCTGAAAATTGGCATGTGCATATGTATTTACCCTCTTTGTTGTAAAGCCCATAAAAAGCTCTGGTGCAACCAATTACCTTCAAAAGTCACATAATTAGTGAAATGATGTCCACTTGTGTGCAATCTAACTGCCACATTATCTGCCATTACATATACATGCCTTTTTGAAAGGCCCCAGAGGCTGCAACACCTAAGCAAGAGGCACCACTAACCAAACTCTGCCATGAAGACCAAGGAAATCTCCAAACAAGTAAAGGACAATGTTGTTGAGAAGCACAAGTCAGGGTTAGGTTATAAAAAAATATCCAAATCTTTGATGATCTCTAGGAGCGCCATGAAATCTATCATAACCAAATGGAAAGAACATGGCACAACAGCAAACCTGCCAAGAGACAGCCGCACCCCAAAAATCACAGACCAGGCAAGGAGGGCATAAATCAGAGAGGCAGCACAGAGACCTAAGTTAACCCTGGAGGAACTGCAGAGTTCCACAGCAGAGACTGGAGTATCTGTACATAGGATGACAATAACCCGTACGGTCCATAGAGTTGGGCTTTATGGCAGAGTGGCCAGAAGAAAGCCATTACTTTCAGCAAAAAAATAAAAATGCACATTTTGAGTTCGTGAAAAGGCATGTGGAAGACTCACAAAATGTATGGAGGAAGGTGCTCTGCTCTGATGAGACTAAAATTTAACTTTTTGGCCATCAAAGAAAATGCTATGTCTGGTGTAAACCCAACACAACACATTACCCAAAGAACACCATCATGCTGTGGGGATGTTTTTCAGCAGTCAGGACTGGCAAACTGGTCAGAGTTGAGGGGAAGATGGATGGTGCTTAATACAGGGATATTCTTGAGAAAAATATTTAGCACTCTGTGCGTGATTTAAGGGGAAACATGTAAATGTGTTGGAATGGCCTAGTCAAAGCCCAGATCTCAATCCAATAGAAAATTTGTGGTCAGACTTAAAGATTGCTGTTCACAAGCGCAAACCACCCAACCTGAAGGAGCTGGAGCAGTTTTGCAAGGAGGAATGTGCAAAAATCTCAGTGGTAATATGTGGCAAGCTCATAGAGACTTATCCAAAGCGACTTGGAGCTTTGATAGCAAAAGGTGGCTCTACGAAGTATTGAATTTAGGGGGGTGAATAGTTATGCACATTGACTTTTTCTGTTATTTTGTCCTATTTGTTGTTTGTTTCTCAATTAAAAAAAATCTTCAAAGTTGTGGGCATGTTCTGTAAATTAAATGATGCAAATCCTCAAACAATCCATGATAATTCCAGGTCGTGAGGCAACAAAACACGAAAAATGACACATATATTTTGATGACTGTGGGTTATTTATTATTGCAGTTCAATATTGTTCTTCCTTCTTTTTACATTTATTAATTTATTATTTATAAAATTCACATTTAGTCACCCTGCACAGCGGCTGTAACAGGAAAGTGGAGGTAAGATTATGATATTGGATCTTATTAGCATAATGCCTGCCGACTGTATATTTATGGTATGTCTATGATCTCAATTGGGCTTTGAATTACTAAAGAGAAAAGGGTGAGATGTGGAGGAGCAGGTGACAAAAAACAAAAAAACAAAAAGTAAGACTGAGAAAACAAAGAAAATAGATATAGTATCTAAAAATAAAAACTGACATTGCAGGGAACAACAAGGATGGACAAACCTAAAAGCTGCTTTAAAGGATTTACTGGCACAGGACAAGAACACAACCGGCACATCTATAAACAATTATATTTCTTTTTTGCTACCCGCCAAATACCAATGATTCTGTATGACCTTCGAGGAGAACTCTGTATTCCCCATCTAAACCTGCAAATATCATTAATACAATCCTGAATATTTGCAAGCTCATTCCCTGAAGATATTCTGCTATTGATTCTCCATTTAAATCACACATCCTTGTTGGTGTTAAATGGCCCAAGAAAACTTGGAGACCAGGCCATCCTGAGATATTCTTCTTGTGAATTTAAATATTACAATCTTATATTTAAAGCTGTTTCGGTCACATAAGCTTCTCAAATGCTTACCGCAATTTGTCAGCTGTATGACAATAATCCAAATCCTGCAGTGAGTTCCATGCCAAGAGACCCTGCTCAGGAATTAGCAAGTCTTGTAAATGGTCAGAGATCTTATCGCAGATCAGAGGAAATCATAAGGGAATAAAACACGTCCCAGTAGGAAAAGGATTAGAGGAAACTGTAAAATTATAATAATCCTGTCTCTCACCTCGGCAGGGACCTTGTGCTGCCACAAACAGGTCCTGGTGTCTCTCACAGCGAGTTTTCTTGAGTTCACAATCATTGGAATAAGTAGCACCATCAGAACCGCACACCTGTCACAGGAAACAATAGATGAGCAAAGTCGAGATATTTAGCAGCCATAACGTTTCTTCACTTTAATAGCATTAAAGGGAAATTATAATGCCTAATTTTGTAAAGTTTACAAGGTTAAAGCTCTATGCATTACATAGTAAAATGTATTTATTTTAAATGCGAGCATTGTAAGTTGTTGAATTTGACTATCAGCCTCTATACAGCAAAGCACACATTGGATGAAGAGGAAGCAGCAATAGGAGCCAATCAGGTGTGCTACAGTGCAAATGGCAAGCTGGTAAGAGAAAAGAAAAAGTGACAGATACTCATCAATCTGCTGCTTCTCTTTTCACTGCCCAGTACCAAGGTGGGGGTGGGAAAAGACCTGTAATGCCGCATACACCCGGTCGGAATTCCAGCCAGAAAAAGACCGATGAGAGCTTTTCAATCGGAAAATGCGACCGTGTGTATGCTCCATCGGAATTTAGCTGTCCGAATTTCCGTCAGCCAAAAATTGATCGCATGTTCTCAATTTCCCAGATGGAAAAACTTCCTATCGGTAATTCCGATCCTGTGTATGCAATTACGACATGCCGAAAAATCACGCATGCTCAGATTCGACTACGAGACAGAAGCTATTGGCTACTGGCTATTGAACTTCCTTTTTCTAGTTCCGGCATACGTGTTGTACATCACCGCGTTCTAAACTATTGGAATTTGGTGTGACCGTGTGTAGGCAAGACAGCTTGAGCGAAATTCCGTCGGAATTCCGTCGGGAAAACCATCAGAGCTTCTTCCGACGAGAATTCCGATTGTGTGTACGTGGCATAAGTGTAACTTTAATGCCCAAATCAGGTCTCATCCTCTGCCAAGCAGGGCTGTGCTTTGTGGCAGGGAAGTGTAAATCTAAGAACTGAAGGGACAGAAACACAAATTCTTTGGCAGTCAAAACAGTTATTTTATTTGTATTTCATATGGGTATTTGCTGTTTGCCTGGAGTTCACTTTAAAAAAAAAAAAAACACTTATATTTTACAAATATTTCACCACAAAATCTTTGTTTAATTAAAAAGAAATGTATTTGCAAAGTGCTTCTATCAGACTTTCTTCAGTGCTTCTATAAGACTAAGTTTTCAGATCATGCTTGGCTTTCTATTAAGAAAGCCAATCGCTGCCTGCTTGCTGGTTGACTGCCTCTGTCTAACTGAAAATCCATATGTTAAGGGCTAGTTTATATCAGAATTACCGGGTTCCGCAAAACAGCATGGCAGGTGAAATCGCAGACACAACGATCATCCTCCACGTCCTCATCCCATGAGCCTCCATAGCGTTTACAACGATCTTGTTCACACTCGCTGTCTTCTCCAGAACCAGACCCAGCCATACCTGAACCACATTCTGCAATACACAATGAAATGCTTAACATTTACATTTTGTTTTTTTCTTATGGACACATATGTCTAGCTAAATATAGTATTGTAGGTAACTGTAGAGGATAGGGGATGGTGATAGGAGTCAGAGAGCTTCTTATATTTTAGGAAACCATCTCTCCATCTTCTCTCTGGTGAAAAAGAGCTCTGCATTTAGCACATACAGTAAATACAAAACAAACAAAGTCTACACTGGTATGAATTATATAAGGCAGCTAACAGCCTGAATGGATACATGCAAATCCCAGAAAAACATATAGGCGTATAACTCAGTGCCAACAAACAATATAAATAAAAGTAAACCAGAATGCAATATATATATATATATATATATATATATATATATAAAAAAATAATAATAATATATATATATATATATATATATATATATATATATATATATATATATATATATATATCTATATCTATATCTATATATATATAGATATATAAGCGGTAGACAGAACCCTACAATGTCAGAGCACACAACTCTTTCCAACGCATTTCGTCCAATCTGTAAACCTTTAACTGCTACACTATGAGATCTTTCTCCTGTTCCTTAGGATATGTGCGTAACCAGGGGTGTCTTGCTTTGATGTGGGCACAGAGGTATCAGAGCCACGATCCACAGGGCTTGGTGTGTGGCTGCCAGCAGATCGTTCTGACACAAGTCTCCACTGATTTACTAGGCACTTGCTAGTAGTGTGAGGGGAAATCACTCATAGCATACATTGATTCCTTAGTGCGTGGTATACCTCTATGTGCGAGGTATTGTATCTGGTGGGTGTGATACTCACTGGTGACAGGTTTTCATTGGAAGAACTGTACTGGGTCATTTCAGGGGCGGACTGACAACTCATGGGGCCCCCGGGCACTAGGAGATTATCGGGCCCCCAGGCAATCAGAGATTATGGGGCCACACAGTATACACAAACACACACAGTATAAAACCACACAGGTTACACATACATGTACACACAGTATACACAGATATGTTTCTATTGGCTAAGAAGGTACTGGAGAGGTGGGGCAGATATATTCTCTGGATTTTTAGACCAAAAGGATGTCGGTAAGGGACATTTCAGATGGCAGATGTAAAAAAAAAACACAGATTTTTACATACTGTCCCTGGTTTTACTGAGGCTGGCAACCCTGATGGGGCCCCCTAGTGGCCCCAGGCCCTCGGGCAGTGCAGGAGTTGCTGAATGGTCAGTCTGCCCCTGGGTCATTTGGAGCACACTGGTGTTTTGAAAGAACTAGATTTTCACAGTCATATGATTTGGGATTTTTATGATTTAAATCATGTGTTATTCTGGTCAACATTTATTTTTGTTATTTGTTGGCACTACAGTTATATAGTTATATATACCACATATTGCATGCTCTAGTAGCTCACTCCAGTGGTAGTTTCTCACCAAAATAATGGAATAGTACAAGGGGCAGTGCTTGTGATACGGTTATTTAAATGCACCTAGGGAAGCATGATATCTAAATACAACCCTACCGCTAGAAAAAGAAGCAATGCTTCATTTGGAACGTTAATTCTTCATGTAAAAATTCTCTTGGCACAGTCAAATTATGTAGTTATCAGCCAAAAAAACTGAATTAAAAAAAAGAAAAATCCATACGGAGACGTCTACCTACTGATCCACAAACAACACATTCAATAATGAGTCTTTTGTTATCTCAAAAAAAGGCGACTTGATAAAAAGCTAACACTACAATTTGAAAAAGGGAACCCATTTATCTCCATACAAATAGGTACCAATTAATACAATTAGTGGTTGATTCATTAATTCATCTACCTACCCAACTAGACTGAATTGTACTGAGCTAACACGGTAAATTGTATGTGGAAATGAAAAGGATGGAACTCTTGTGGGTTGGAGCTGTGAAATCAGTGAATGAATGAGCGGCTGTAGTGACCAATCAAATCTCTCTTCAGTGGCTAGGGGCCCCATACAACCTTTAATTATAAATAAACAGGTGCATTCAAGCACTCAGGAACACAAGATGAGCGTGCTCAGACCTGTCACAGCTGCTCTTTATATAATCCGCCAGTCTGTTATTGTTATTCCCTGACTCCGTTTAAACTTTCCCATCTGAGCTGCATTAAGAAACTTTTAGCAGAAGAGAGACCTGTCAACAAGACAGGAGAAAGCCATCTAGAGTCTATGGGTCACTGTATAAAGCAGCCCGCTCATGGGAAGCAGTGTATTATTACACGGATGTCAGATCGGCACTCACATTCACATGGAAATTACAAGGGAGGAAATAGAACTTTGCTGTTGTCACTTTGTGTGAGAAGACCACAATAGGTTAAATAGTATACGCAAGACTTTTTTCTTCTTTTTAATGTAAACTCAGCTTTCTTATTCAAAGATATGACAGTTTCAGCCTTGACCAACTCACTTTGATCACTTTCATTTTCTGCCAATAGTCACTGAACACATAGCGTAACGTACTTTACTGCCATCAATGGCAAATTTGAGGCTTAAGGAAGAACTCTGCTCAGCTCTAATAGCATCTAAAAAGGTTAGATAATGTAAAGATAACATAATTAAAAAAAATAATAATAATTAAGAGCCCTCATGCCTCCTACCTGCCACATTACTCTCATTAACCACTTCAATACAGGGCACTTTCGCCCCCTTCCTTCCCAGCCTAATTTTCAGCTTTCATCGCTCTCGGACTTTCAATGACAATTGCGCGGTCATGCTACACTGTACCCAAATGAAATTTTTATCATTTTGTTCTCCTTCAAATCATCAGATGCTCAGATCTCTGCTTCCACTCTTACGCTGACGACACGCAACTTTATTTCCGGATCAATGGAAAAAAAGATCACCAACAACAACTTGAAAACTGCCTCAAATCAATAGAGGACTGGATGACCACCAACTCCCTCCAGCTGAACCAATCAAAGACAGAGCTTCTTATCTTACACCCAAATCATAAGCCCGCAACCAAAACCTCCTGGTCTCCACCAACCGTCTTTGGGCAGACTATCTCCCCAAAGACCAAAGCCAAGAGTCTCGGGGTTATTTTAGACGCACAAATGTCAATGGATGCGCAAATAGGAGCAGTAGTCAGTCGATCTCACCATCTGCTGCGCATGCTTCGCAGACTCATCCCTTTTATCCCAAAGAATGACAAAGCAGTGGTAGTTGGAACAATCATTAATTCACGACTGGACTACGCAAACTCGCTTTACATAGGATTACCACAATATCAACTTGCGCGATTACAACTGATCCAAAACACGGCGGCAAGGCTGATAACAGGAAAAAAACCCTGGGAATCCATTTCTCCTTCACTGAGGAGCTTACATTGGCTAACCGTGAAAAATCGGATCACGTTCAAGACCCTTTGCCTCACCCACAAATGCGTGCATAGAGAAGCTCCGCAATACCTAATGGAGAAAATAAATCATTACACACCAAACCGCAGTCTTCGATCAGCCAACAAAAACCTCCTCCTCGTGCCCAAAGCCCGGTATAAATCCAAGGGGGATCGGAGATTCGCTGTCCAAGGGCCTCGGCTATGGAATGCTCTACCAATCAACATCCGCCTGGAAGAAAATCACCTGGCTTTTAGGAAAAAACTCAAGACCTTCCTCTTTTAGCAGATGATCAAAGCTCGCCACAGCGCCTAGAGGCGATTCAGTTCGCATTGTGCGCTATATAAGTATTTCATTCATTCATTCATTCATTCATTCGCACAAATAGAGCTTTATTTTGGTGGCATTTATTCACGACTCCGTTTTTATTTTTTTGCGATATAAGCTCCCCACATTTACCTCTCCCATTCTTCCACCTGTGGCACCTAGTCAAGGGTGGCTTCGCCAAAGCTCCTGGAGAATGCCAAGTAGCCCAAATCCCATGAGATGACACTCAAGCGCAGTGCAGGATCATCTTCTTGTGAGATTTGGGCTACTCAGCAATCCCTGAGATTTCACCAGACGGGTGGCAAGGTAATCTCTCACTACGTGACACAGGTTGAAGGGGGGGAACGGCAAGTATGTTAACTAACTTCCCTACAGGTCGGAACCATGAAAAAAGGATTTGTTTCTTGAATTAGTAGAAGTATTCCTCACCGTGTTTCATGAGTCATTCATGCTGATGTAATCATGGGGACGTACAAAGAAACAGAATGGCCCCCACTAATGTCTTATTTAGAGGATATGCTAAATTCAATATTTTAGCCTTCAAAACCTTCAAAACTTAGAAAAAATAAAAATGAATTATAAATGGATTATTCTTTTGATGCTCAGAGGGTTTTCGCCTAATCCAGCTGTTTACGGTAAGGTCAGAAAATATTTGTAGGTTTGTAGGCCTCTTCAGGAACCTGCAAGAGCCTGCATGAGGAAAAGTTGATTGGCTGATCACGACTGTTTCCCATGAGACATCAGGTCTCCTTACTACCTTCATAGGCACAAACAAGCATGTTTGCCTGATGTGAACCTAAACGTTTTTAGAACGATCATTCGGCAGTCAGGTTGTGTCTAATGTCTTTGGGAGTGCTTTAAAGATCTAAACAGCTATACCATTAGAATCTACAGAAAAGGCTTTGTTTACTTCAGACGGAAATGTTATTGATATAGCTTGTTTGATACTCTGCAGAACACGTACTGAGATATCTATAGCACAATGGGCGATTTTCAAAGTATTCTTTTTACTTTATAGTAATAATTACAAACTCAGTGATTCCTGCGATACCAAAGAAGCAAATATTCTGGGACTGGGGAATCAAGATACAGCGAGGACCTGAAGTGTGAAATGAAAGCGTCATTCTATCAATCCTCCACGGTTTATTTACGTAAAGCGATCACCAGTTATCAGGAGATAAAAGCAAGGGATGCCGATAAAAGGGCCTCTTTCAAGTCTATATGGATCCAACAGCTTCCTCTCTGGTGCACTCCCGCCACCACTTCCATACTCCATTCCTGCATACATCCCTGCCTCATCCGAGCCATGCTGTGTTAATGAACTCATGGTAATTACTCTTGCGCTGAATACGAGACGGGATATTAAAGGCTCTGCTCATAACCGATCGCCCGAACGCTGGAATCACCCCCCGAGCGTTGCTAGGAGACTAGTCAAATATACCCTTATTATCTGGCACTGTGCAGCTCTCTGGAGGAACACAGAGATACAGGACAGAAATGTTCATCCTCAGCGCTTTCAATGTGATGTCTAATACAACAGGAGGATTAAATTGAAATCGTTGCTGCTTCGTCACCCAGTGGTGGCACTATGAATGAGCATACATGGGCGATGTGTGCTTTCTAGAGGATCCTGAAAACCAGGAAACACACAGGCTTTCTATTTATTTCCTTTAATCTAAAATGAGTTTTATAATCCTACAAGGTACATCTAAATGTGGTGGATTAGTCATTCAGCTGCTCACCGACCGACTAAAGAGACGGTTTTACTTCAAAACCGGCAGAGTGAAATAAATAATGGGAATTGATGTTTAAATTGGAATTTGCAGGCAAGCAGTTTTTACTTTGTACCAAAAAATAAAACTAAATTTCAAAGTGAACCTGACAAGATACTAGCGTTGGAGCCGTCATTGCTGGCGATCTTGTGAAGACCTACATTTTGGGCCTCACAAATTCACTTTAACTCTTAAAGTGCATCCATAACCAACATTCTTTTTTACATGGGGAAGGATTTTGAACCATGCCAGGTTTTTACTGTTGTCTGCATCCCCGCTGAGGAGATTCACTTCTCCAGGGGACAAAAATGCCCATTCTCTCTTCCCCACTATTTTACTTTGTTGAGGAGTGATTTTGCACAGGCACAGAAGAGATGATGAAGAGTCATTTTTTTTATCTTTTTGGAGCAAGGTGGAGCTGTGTGCAGGCAGCCTAGCTAAGTGAATGGAGTCATGGTTGCTGTATGGACACCCTGGCACAGACGAGTTTGATAGGTATGTGGAAACAGGTGCATGGCCCCTCCTGCAGAAATTGCGCATTTGGGGTTGTGCATGTTCATGCATACCTGTCCAACCTGATTGTTTGTGTCTGTATAGACGCTGCATCTCATCTCCACTCACTTAGACTGCCTACACATAGCTTCAAAATATAAGCAAACCATTCTTCATGCTGTACAAGGCTTTGCGCCCATGTGGATAAGCCTTAAAGATTGCAATAGGCACAGAGAAGGCAGGCCATTTGCATTTTCTGCACTGAAATGGCCCCTGCCCAGGCAAGTGCATGCCTCTGATCAATTCACTAACCTTCTGGTTGTAGTAGGGCCCACTGAACATGCACTTGGCCCTTGTGGATGGTCTAGTTCTAAGGCCCCTTTCACACTGGGGTGGTGCGGGTGTCGGCGGTAAAGCGCCACTATTTTTAGCGGCGCTTTACTGTCATTTTAGGGGTGCTGTGTGGCCGCTAGCGGCCGAAAGGGGTTTAAATCTGCCCGCAAAGCCCCCGGTGCAGCGGCACTTTGCCGGCGGTATAGCCGCGCTTCCCCATTGATTTCAATGGGTAGGAGCGGTAAATACACCGCTCCTTCACCGCTCCAAAGATGCGGCTAGCAGGACTTTTTTTTTACCATCCCGCTAGCGCACCGCTCCAGCGTGAAAGCCCTCTGGCTTTCACACTGGAGTGAAAGGGCCCGGTTTTCTCAGGCGCTACACAGGTGCTGTTTTTAGCGCTGTGGCGCCTGAAAACCGCCCCAGTGTGAAAGGGGCCTAAAAGTCACAAAAAGAGGTTTCAGACACATCCATCAGACATACCCACTACAAGCTGTACTGGGTGATAATTTTGGGTCCGTGAATCTTACTGATAGAAGTGTCAACTGGACATGTTAAAATAAATAAATAAATCACAAATTTATTGCGTGTCGCAAGGGCTGTAGTGCTCAGCAGACAGCTTGTGCTAGAGAAGTTGGATCATGCTGTGTAAACGACTGTCTTCTTAAGGCTATTGGCAGCCTTACAAACCATGTTCAGGGCAGCCATAAGGCAAGGTGAACCATGAGTCTCAGGCGTACCCTGAAGAGGTGTTCACTTTGTCCCAGCTGCCTCCTGCTAGTTTGTACGCTGGCGAAACATCATAAGAATGGAGATTCAGCATCCGTATGTTTCATCTGAACTAGCAAAACCAGAGTGGTTGCTGTTTTTCCCAGTGTTACACAAGGATTGTGATATGTTACCATTGAGTTTTTATTTTGATTTTGTAAAGATATATTGCGTTGATTTACTTATTCTAGCAGTAACATCATATGATATTACATTAATGTAATATTTCCCATCCGTCTCAGTGAGTAGCTTAAATGGAAAATGTTCTGTAAAAGGGAAATGTTTAAAAATCCAAAGAACAGTTGGGTAGAAGCCAACAGCAGCGGAGACTGCTGCTGTTTAAACAGCCTTTAAAAAGCCAGTGTCTACACTCTCACATTGGTTTTAAAAGGCATCAATCTTTCCTAATGTGGTAGTAATCACCCTTAATAACACTCAATCACTTGAAGACATAACTGCAGCTTATAACTTCTGGGCCTGGAAAGAGCTGCCATTACTACTTCATGAAGGGCACGAGCAGCAGAGGAGGATGTTTGCCAGTGTCTTACTTACACCTCTGGGGAAGAGGCTTGAAGCTGGCAATGATAAAACATCATTTGCTTCTATAATTCGAACAGGAATCAATGCCCTTCCAAGTGGTTCACACACAGGTGCTACCTAACAGGTGCAGTGTAAACACCAGCTGCCAGAACCCTCTCCAGCCCGCGCACACCTTCCTGTGCCAAACAAGTGCAAATAGCTTTTGGGCAGAATAGAGATGTGCAGTGTCACTTTTTTTAAAAACTGGTGTTCAAATATTAAAAGGTATATTCTATCCAAAAAATGAATTAAAGATGAAAAATTCTATGTGATGCAGTCACAAAATTACACGCCCATAGCAGTGTTTGTTTACATGGCAAGTCATCACGCAACGGTAAAAATTCCTTCCAAACCAGGGTTTTCTTTTCTCCAGCACAGTGAGGATGCTTCTCAAAGACTTCAACAAGATGCAGTGACATATGCAGTCATTGGCTCTAATTCTTTGCAGATACACTGCTTGTTTTAACCCTATTTTGGCTGACAAACTCTTTGCAGCATTTCCTTGTTTGCTTCAGTGTGTCGTGTTCAGCAGGCTTGCTGCCCGCTGGTTGCTAAATGTCGGCTAAACTTTGCTTTGTAAACAGCCTCCGCCCACTGTCTATTGAAGCCTACGAAGGGGCCTGTTGACGAGTGGCAAAAATGCAACATAACTGCACATTTTTTCTGCCCACCAACCACACGTCTAAATTAACACTAAAACCTCATACTCTTTAATATATTGATGTCATTTTAAAGTTGTTTTCAGTCTTTTTAAATGTGAAGCTTTCACCGAAACAATACCTCATGACCTTGACAAGGAAGTGCCCATGTTCAGACACTTTCTGTTAAAGGCTGGCAACTCTCTCCTTGCTGTGCTCCTGTGTTGCCTACCCATCATGTTCACCCCAAGTAAAGGCAACTTGAGCGAGTGATATAGACAACTAAAGCTTAAAGTGATTGTAAAGTCTAATTTTTTCAAATATGCTATACTTACCTGCTCTGTTGCAGTGGTTTTGCACAGAGCAGCCCGAATCCTCCTTTTCCCAGGTCCCTCTTCGTTGATCCTGGCCCCTCCCTCCTGTTCAGTGCCCCCACAGCAAGCAGCTTGCTATGGGGGCACCTGACCTAAGTCACAGCTCGCCGTGTCCATTCAGACATTGAGCCCCAGCTCGCTCCCGCTCTCCTCTGATTGGCTAGCTGACTGACAGCAGCGACATTCAATAGCGCTGCTGCTGTGTCTCAGCCAATCAGGAGGGAGAATCTTGGATGGCCGAGTCACTCATGGATAGAGAGGGACCTCAAGTCACAGAAGGCTTTTTATCTTAAATAGAATGCATTAAGATAAAAAAAAAACTTCTGCCTTTACAACCTCTTTAACTCCACATTTAATGTTCCTTTAATTAACTCGGGTCAAGCTGGCCCAAAAGAACAATTTACTGCACTAACAGGTGAGCTTGCTGGGCATGCTGTATTAACTGTATGTAGCCTTTCTGTCCCGTTCTGAAAAAAAAAAAAAAAAAAAGAGTGCTGTTCACCCATTCACGAGAAGCTTTGTATTCTATAAATGTAAACAAAACTTCCTCAGATTGGCGTCATCCACCTGCCTCTCTGCCTCAGCTAGAGGAGATGTATTCTTTTATAGAATATAAAGCTTCTCATGAATAGATGAGCAGCGCTCAGCCTGACTCTGTTTTTGCTGGGAATGGTGCAGGAAGTTACTGTTCTGCTGTCGAGCACAGCTGTATATAGCCGTTAATTCCATTTGATTGGGCCGGTTGGGTCAAACAAACTATCGAAAAGGACATTAAACGTGGAGTTAGGCTTTTTGCCTTAAAGTTTAATAGAAGCAGAGGTAATCAACACTTTCCACAGTAGTGAGAACAGAAGGGCATTGTCATAGTAAACACAATGATATCATATTAACTTTTATAAGCTTGCAGCATCCCCCCAAAGACAGTTATAATGGCCATAATGTTATGCAATCCTGTTCAGGGAGCTACCATGAACATCAAGAGTTGTTCATGCTGGCTATAGCAACCAATCACCTTTTCCATTTATTATTACACTTAGGAATAAAAAAAAAAGAAAAGAAAAGAAAGGCCCTCGTTCCTGAGAACAGGTGCAATGACTATGCCTAGCAACAGCTGCAAAGATATACTGATTGAAAAGGCTGTCCACTTTCAGAGATAATATGAATAGCCTATACAGACTGAACCCTAATTAGTTGGGTATCTCTACCATACCACTGCTTGACTTTCCTCCCTCGGTAACCCATTATTTCAAAAGGTTTATAAGGCCGGCCAGTTTGAATGGGATCAAGTTGAAAGCCAATGAGTTTCTAAAAGGTGGACTGTTATGTCTGCCGAAAACTGAGCATCGCTGCCCATTGATGGAGCTGCTTGGCAGCACTGGTTGATCAGAGGGGGTCCTTAATGGATCATCTTTGCCAGTATATTGGTTTTCATTCTCTTCATAAATATAAAACCTCTTTGAGGAATAACTCTTGCCTTAATACTAGGGCTGTGTAAATTAAAGATTCATTTCTCGATTAATTGTTAATTTTTCTGATCGATCAAATTACTCACCTCCCCACCGGCTTCCGGGTCTTCAGGGAGTTCCATCAGACATCCTGTGATGTCATGGACATCAACGTCACCGTACTCCTCCCCCCTTCCCCAAGTGCCTCAGTTTGCCAACAAAGGGAAGGGGGGAGGAGCCCGGTGACGTTGAAGTCCTGATTGAATGTAACGCGTACGGGGGAGGAGCTTCGCATGATGTCACCCGCTGCTGCCCTACGGAACTAATATGATTGTCGGCTTTACTTTGCTGCGTTTTTACCATCTTTATGTGAGTAGTTTGTGTTTGAACACAAAAATGAAATCTTATACTTAAGCGGTGAGCACTTAGATCTTTTCTTTCTACCCATGACCTGGCGTCCTTGCTGAGATCTAAGGAGACGTCAGAGAAGTTTATGATCCGTGTTCACCCTTTTGATACCCGCTTGCATGGCCACCTGTTTGCACAGGGGTCCATGCCATAAGGTGAGAGTGATTACTTAGACCAGAGGGGGAGGGATTGTCACACTACTGTGGAAAAAAAAATACTTATGTCAGTGCTACACTTTGAATTTAAAACGTATTTGTGTGAACTGTGAAGTTAAGTCATGGATTGTGGAAACTAACTAGTGTCGGGTGATTGTATATAGTGTATACCACATTTACCACTGATTAATGCAGAGCTGCAATGCAAGGAGATCATCTAGTAATTGGATCTGTATGTGTGTTATAATTAATCAAAATTAGTCGATTAATCGATTAAAAAAATCGATTAATCGAACACAAAAATTTTAATCAGTAACAGCCCTACTTAATACATATGATTCTCACCTTAAAGTGGTTGTAAAACCTTGCTTATTCCCAGTGAAGTGACTGGACTCAGGTGATACACAGAGGCGAAACAAATCCTACACATGTTGTAAATGTTTTTTTTGCAGCCATTTGTCCTGTACAAGCTTGTAAATCTCTGAGGTTGAAAGGATTTTTTACAGACTTGTAAAATAGGGTCAGGGAGCTGCAGTTACATACTGTACAAGAGCTCTGAGAGCTGATTGGAGGGAAGGGACACACCCCCTTCAAACAGCACACAGGAACAGAGCTGAGGCTGTCAATCACATTCAGTGTGCTGGAGCTCCCTCCTCTGTTTTTGGCTCTTGTCAGATAAACTTGTCAGAATTGACTCATGTTGATAACAGAGGAACTAGACAGCAGAGAGAAATTACACTTGGTTCTTTGGAGAAATATGTGCTTTGTTCAGATTAAATGTCTGAGTTTTACAAACACATTAGCCCATATGTTAACAGCAGCTGTTTTAAAATAGACCTATAGTAGCTTTTAAATTTTGCATGTCACAACATGCAGCAATAACATAACTGCTCAATAAAACTGAATCTTATTAAAAAGCAGTCCTTGAGCTCCAGTGAAGTGGTGTGCCCAGACCTGAAAGGAATATTTTTGGAGAATTATGTTATCAGTCCATTGCAGGCAGGAGGAATTCAGTGATCACTCACTGGGACTGTTGTAACACTAACATTTTGGCAGTTCCCATGTTGAGTCAGCAGCAGAAGGCTGATCTGTTTGAGATGTGTACACACATCAAAGAACATAAAGATTACTGTACAGGCACCAGAATTTATGTGATTACATTTCTGGGTTGGCAGGACCCTGGAAGATGCCTAAGCAAAAATGGCAGAAACTTTATGGGTTAGAAAGGACAATGAAAGTCATTGTTGCAGTAATCTCAGTAATAAATACCTGCAAGTAAATTACTCTAATGCCCTATACACATGATAGGATTTTCTGACAACAAAATCCATGGGATTTTTTCCAACGGATGTTGGCTCAAACTTGTCTTGCATACACACGGTCACACAAAGTTGGTTGGAAATTCCAAACGTCAAAAACGCGGTGACGTACAACATACGATGAGCCGAGAAAAAGGGAAGTTCAATAGCCAGTGCTGCTCTTCTGCTTGATTCTGAGCATGCATGCCATTTTTTGCTTCGGAATTGTATACACACGAATGGAATTTCCGACACCGGATTTTGTCGTCTGAAAATTTGAGAACCAGCTCTCAAATTTTGTGTGACGGAAATTCCTATAGAAAATGTGTGATGGAGCCTACACACAGTCGGAATTTCTGACAACAAGGTCCTATCACACATTTTCCATTGGAAAATCCTATTGCGTGTACAGGGCATTACACATTGGGGTTGATTTATTAAAAGTAAATAGAAATAGCAAATAGTTCATTTTGCAAGGGAATTCTATCTTATGATTTTCACCACATTCACAAAGCTAAGGGAAAATTCCTTTGCAAAGATTACAGCCTATTTTCCTATAGCAAATCAGCCCTATTGCGTATAACGCACGCATTAAACAAGAAACATATCTCAGAGGATAGGTCTGTTTCAATCTTTTTTTGCCCATGTGTATATGAACTTTTAGTAGGTCGAGCTGCATTTTTTTTTTAATCTCTTTGAGTTGATTGGCAAAATGCAGCAGACACCTAAAAAAGTAGCATTAACAGATTACCAATGCAAGCCAAAGTAGTATATAAATGGCAAGACAAAAGGCTTCCCCCCCCCCCCCCCCCCCTATCTGTACAATTCTTCCTTCCTTACCAAACACACTTTTTCCCCATTGACTACATTACTTTTTTCTTTTACAAAAGATGTTATTATTGGTCAGTCAAGCAGACAGAGCCATCAAGTGCACAGTTACATTCAACAACCAATAGGTATGAGCGTGAAAAGCACACATAACCAGTGTACAGAACCATACAGTATAAAAAATAGAAGATTTAGGTTAACGTATAGAATTTAGCAACATCAATATCACACAGTATATCAAATGATACATATGTATAGACTCTGAAGTGCAATGTTTAAGGCTTGTTTCAGTGTCAGAAGCGAGGATTGTACACAACGTAACAGTCTAGGTCAGGCCGGGCAATTTTAATAACTGTTTAAAAAGTAAGAAAACAGAGCAAGCAAAAAGAAGAGCAAGAGCTAGAAAAAAGAAGAGAGAAAGAAAAGAAAGAAAAAGAGGAGGAGACCCAGGGATTGCAATGCAGGGCTGTTAGAGCGACAAAAGAGTATTGTCAGACCGAGGTGGCTGAGCGTGGGCAATCCAGGGTTGCCACACCGGGAACAATTTCTCATGGGTGTCTGACAATATGGCTGGTAATTTTTCATTGACTATAGTGCCATTTATGTGGTTTTTAAAAGCTTTGAAGCTAAGAATTGGGGTTTTCCAGCCCTTTCTATGGTCAATTTATTTGCAGTAAGAAGATGTAATGCCAATTGTCGTTTTGGTCAAAGTAATTCTTTAACCAGTTTACAGATAAGGGCTTTGTACAGATTCCTCTTGAGGCCGGTATGAAGCAAGGTGCAGGAGTAGCCCATAAGCCCAGATCCAAAGTCTGCACCCCATCGGGCAAGACCATAAGATATGTGTCATCGTTTCCACCTGTGAGCATCCTCGGAAACAACTCGGCCCCATAGGCAGGGATAAAACATGAAAGCCTAGCCGGTGTGTACAGTACCATCTTGAAGGCATTTCCCAAGATAAGTACATTTTTGGAACCCTTATATCAGGGGTCTCAAACTGGAGGCCCTCCAGCTGTTGCAAAACTACAAGTCCCATCATGCCTCTGCCTGTGGGAGTCATGCTTGTAACTGTCAGCCTTGCAATGCCTCATGGGACTTGTAGTTTAGCAACAGCTGGAGGGCCGCCAGTTTGAGACCCCCTGCCTTAAATAGTGTCAAGGTCACGATCTGCCAGTCCCTGGATCTAATAGCATCCCCAGTTTACCTTCCCATTGGAGATGATAATTGTGCATGGGAGGCTTTCTCGAAGTTATTATTGAGGAATAACATTACATTACTTTTTAACAGGCTTCACGTCAGTTACCTTTGCTTTATTTACTACAACAAACTACAGGATTGCATGAAGCATGAGGATGATGAAATAAAACTGATGCTATAAATATTTAACACTTATTTTGGTTTAATTACTTACATGTGAGCAATTTTGAACATTATATAAGGTTTCCTTCGCAAAGCAGCTGAGCACAATTGAGTAGTACTGATGTGTCAGCAAACCAGAAATAAAAGCAAGTGTTGGTGTAAATCCCAAATTATCAGTGCACCTGCACAGCTTCCCAATGAAAACAAATTATGATATTAGCTGACAAATCCTAATGTTTTAATTCGGATCCCTGAGCATCTAATCATGTCAAGGAGGCAGAGAGAGACTGTCAGAGTAAAAAGCAGCTTATATGAAAGAGATTTCTAAGGAAAGATACACAGGGATGGCTTACACCAAGCACAGCTGAAAGTTCAGTTGGGTTCCAAATGAAAAGATGCCAATAAACAGGTCCACATTAACTTGCCTAAATTGTGTTACAATGAGAGCTAATGACAACTGACCTCAGTAGGATGTGAAAGTTACTGCTGTAGCCAAAATATACAGCATACATCGGCCATTGCACAGAAAAAAACTCAAGATCCAGCAAGGAAGACTAAATGAAAAGTATAGTATTTTCATTTTACTGAGTTTTTTTTTTTACTGAGTGCATATACCAAGTTATTACTGCAGGAGTTACTTTACTATTACCGAGTATGCTATTTTTATAGGATTTTCGCAGCTTGCGCCTTCATATTTTTATTGGGTTGATATGGTATAAAAGTCTATAGGAAACTTTATTTTTGAATATACAAGGACTTTTCAAAATACTATAATATATTTTATATTACTACTATATTATTGTTCCAGAATTGTCTCCTAAAAATTAGACCTACGAGTGAATATTTAAAAGAAATGTATAATGTGTTCTACATATTTTCTTTATGTGTGAGGCTACAATAATAGCTTGGAACGCATGCCATAGCGACGGTACGGAGTGGGAACACTTTACCTATTGAATCCCTTTTTGAAGGCGAGCAGCCTCCCATGTAAGGAGCCATTTGGCTATGTTTTTTATACCCTTTTTTTAAATAAAAACAATATTACGGTATGGATGTCTTTTGCTCGCTCCTATATACCGCTTGAGACTCTGAAGGGGGATATGTTGTCCTATGTACCCATGTCAGCATTCATGTGAACAGGCACTTACCTGTACAGGCGTTGTTTGACTTACTTTTTAATTAAAGTGGTCAAACGAATCTGGTAAGCAAATTGTATCTTCATTTCATGATTGGGTGTCGTTGTATTGAGTTTTCTGGTGGAGGTATATGCAATTTTTTTGGAACCATCCTTATCACATTCTGCAAGATCTCTTGTATTGGTGGATTTGGGATCACTTATCGAAGAAGCTGTATTGGCACATTTATGGGACTTTGTGTGATTGTAAAATTATAAGTAATTTTTGAAGGAATTGCTTATGGTCACTGGATCACGAGTGGGAAACTTTTGATTATTGTTTTCACATATATGTTTTGTATTTTTGGATTATTGTGTATTTTTCAGTAGATAAAATTTACACTAGTATATATTTTTTTAATTAGAGTGCCCCAAAAATATTATCATTACAATAATAATAAGAAAAAAGTTTTCTTCATTTTGCAGTCAGATAAATACGGAACACATTTCATATTTCCATTATTTTGCCATCAGGTAAAGATTTAGGCTCCTCTCATCATGTTTTTCTGTGTGCCTGTTTGTCTACATAATTCAGTAGCTGAAGCTTGTATTTACACACTGAACTGAAGTATTAGAGAGAGGAAGATAGAGAAAGAGAGAGATTTTTTTTTTTAATGCCAAAGAAATCCTGAACTAAGGAAACATGTAGACTGCAAACAAATGTTAGCTGTCTGGATGCCATGTTGATCAAATAGATTCAATACCTTCTAAGCTATGGACCCAGTGAAAAGCTGTTCTGACTTCACTCTGACTTTGCTTGATGCATATTTGTTCTAGGTCTGTGTTTTAGAATTGACTGACGCCAGTGCTGGACAGTCAATCAGTGCTTTCAGACGGAAGAAGATAATAGCAGGCTACATATTTCTCCTGGAACATGCTTTCTTTTAATAATATTTTTGAAAATAATAGGTTTACGTAACTTAGACAGGCAGATGGAAATAGGCGAACAGATGGTCAGATTGAGATACAGACGGACAAATAAAAGGACAACAGATGCTAGGATAGACTAACCATACCATATTTAAAAGGGCTTTGCAAGATGCAGTGATAAAGTGCAGAATAGTTCACAAATATCAACAATGTGTCTCTATATACTGACGTCCAGCCACAGCTCATCCGCCCACTCCCAAGTTACCAAATAGCGGTAAAATTATTCCAACAGCTGTGATTTCCATTACATAACATATACTCATCAGATTCAGCACTCGCTGAAAAGGATGTGCATTTTTGAAGATCTATAAATGTTTGTGTTACAGCCCCCCCAGTCATCAGTTTTCCAGGTAACCACCATTAGTAACAGCAACTGCCCTGTGCTGATTTTCATCCAAGCTCTTTGGCTACTTTCAACTCAACACCTGTACAGACAGACGGATGGCAGCTTCATTTCACCTAGGACTTTTCACCTCCTTCTTGTCTCCCACAGGAACGCTTCTAGTGTGTTGAGCAGAGAGCAGGTTTTATTTCTGCTTTGAATGCCATGACTATGTACCAAGCTCCTGCTCAATAGGATGGTGGAGGATTTGAGGCGATGAGAAGTAGAAAGCCCAGGTCAATTTAAGCTTTAACGCCGTCTATGTGTGCTGGTGTGGAGCTTGTGAATAACCAAAGCTTAAAAGGAGGAAAACAAGCATGGGACCGTTGCTACTGCGACTGGCAATTAACTGAGAGCTAATAATCAGAAGGCTGTAACACAAGACTTTTAGAGACGCAGTTCTGACATTTCCGATGAGTGCTGAATATGATAGATATATGTTTGTAATTTGTAAGTTTTGTCATTTAAAGTGAGGCTGTTGGAATACTGTTGAAATCCATGGCCATCATCCATTCTACAATCTAAAAGTGACACCCATGGCCATCATCTATTCTACAATCTAAAAGTGACACCCATGGCCATCATCCGTGCTACAATCTAAAAGTGACACCCATGGCCATCATCCGTGCTACAATCTAAAAGTGACACCCATGGCCATCATCCATTCTACAATCTAAAAAGTGACATCCATAATCATCCATTCTACAATCTAAAAGTGACACCCATGGCCATCATCCGTGCTACAATCTAAAAGTGACACCCATGGCCATAATCCATTCTAAAATCTAAAAAGTGACATCCGCAATCATCCATTCTACAATCTAAAAGTGACACCCATGGCCATCATCCATTCTACAATCTAAAATTGACACCCATGGCCATCATCCATTCTACAATCTAAAATTGACACCCATGGCCCTCATCTGTGCTACAATCTAAAAGTGACACCCATGGCCATTATCCGTGCTACAATCTAAAAATTGGCACCCATGGGCATCATCCATTCTACAATTTAAAAGTGACACCCATGGCCATCATCCATGCTACAATCTAAAATTGACACCCATGGCCATCATCTGTGCTACAATCTAAAAAGTGAAACCCATGGTCATCATCCGTGCTACAATCTAAAAAGTGACACCCATGGCCATCATCCGTTCTACAATTTAAAAGTGACACCCATGGCCATCATATGTGCTACAATCTAAAAGTGACACCCATGGCCATCATCCGTGCTACAATCTAAAAGTGACACCCATGGTCATCATCCATTCTACAATCTAAAAGTGACACCCATGGCCATAATTCATTCTACAATCTAAAAGTGACACCCATGGCCATCATCCATGCTACAATCTAAAAGTGACACCCATGGCCATCATCCATTCTACAATCTAAAAAGTGACATCCATAATCATCCATTCTACAATCTAAAAGTGACACCCATGGTCATCATCCATTCTACAATCTAAAAGTGACACCCATGGCCATCATCCATTTTACAATCTAAAATTGACACCCATGGCCCTCATCTGTGCTACAATCTAAAAGTGACACCCATGGTCATCATCCGTGCTACAATCTAAAAATTGGCACCCATGGGCATCATCCATTCTACAATTTAAAAGTGACAGCCATGGCCATCATCCATGCTACAATCTAAAATTGACACCCATGGCCATCATCTGTGCTACAATCTAAAAAGTGAAACCCATGGTCATCATCCGTGCTACAATCTAAAAAGTGACACCCATGGCCATCATCCGTGCTACAATATAAAATTGACACCCATGGCCATCATCCATTCTACAATCTAAAATTGACACCCATGGCCATCATCCATGCTACAATCTAAAATTGACACCCATGGCCATCATCTGTGCTACAATCTAAAAAGTGAAACTCATGGTCATCATCCGTGCTACAATCTAAAAGTGACACCCATGGTCATCATCCGTGCTACAATCTAAAAAGTGACACCCATGGCCATCATCCGTGCTACAATATAAAATTGACACCCATGGCCATCATCCGTTCTACAATTTAAAAGTGACACCCATGGCCATCATCCGTGCTACAATCTAAAAGTGACACCCATGGTCATCATCCGTGCTACAATCTAAAAAGTGACACCCATGGCCATCATCCGTGCTACAATATAAAATTGACACCCATGGCCATCATCCATTCTACAATCTAAAATTGACACCCATGGCCATCATCCATGCTACAATCTAAAATTGACACCCATGGCCATCATCCGTGCTACAATCTAAAAAGTGACACCCATGGCCATCATCCGTGCTACAATCTAAAAGTGACACCCATGGTCATCATCCGTGCTACAATCTAAAAAGTGACACCCATGGCCATCATCCGTACTACAATCTAAAAGTGACACCCATGGCCATTATCCATTCTACAATCTAAAAGTGACACCCATGGCCATCATCTGTGCTACAATCTAAAAAGTGAAACCCATGGTCATCATCCGTGCTACAATCTAAAAGTGACACCCATGGCCATCATCCATTCTACAATCTAAAAGTGACACCCATGGCCATCATCCATTCTACAATCTAAAAGTGACACCCACGGCTATCATCCATTCTACAATATAAAAGTGACACCCATGGTCATCATCCATTCTACAATCTAAAAGTGACACCCATGGCCATCATCCACTGTTGGAATATAACCATTGTTATAAAATTCAGAATGCAGTATCGCAGCCAATCATATGTCACCTTTCATTAGAACAGGGCAGCAAATAAAAGACGATTCTGGGAATACTGCACTGGGCTCTTTGAATTAAATCAGTTTGCTGCTTGAGATAAACTTACATTACCTTGAAAATGTCTGCTTTGTGACATCACAGCTCCCAGAAATATCAACCTGAAGCTAATGAAAACACCAAGATAAATCCCAGAAGTACAAGCAATTTGTACTGAGCATTTATGTCTGCTGGTGAAATCAGTTTAAAATGCTTGTAATTAATTTAATGAAGGTCATCAGCCACAGAGATTTTCTGGCATTACAGACATTGCAGTTTTAGAGAGCAAACACAAAGTGGAGTCTTTGCTGACTGAATTGCTAAACGGCTTTCTGCACCACCAATACCTGGCAAACTGTACGTCTAATTACTACGTCCCAAAAGACGCTAATTTATATCAGATTTCTATGTCTGTTACTAACAGGTAGTATGATGGAACAGATGATCTGTGGGAGAGCACAGTAATGGATTAGAGGAGGACATTTTTTGGACAGTAGGATACAAACGATACCAGCAGCTGGACTGAGCAATCATTTCAGGTTTGTGAGGGTACATTGACATGGCGATGCCCAAGATGTACAGTATCATGGAAACAACTGCTTGACAGGTGAAGAACCTTGTCTGTTCACAATTGCTCCCCATACTTTGGAAGCAGGGCTGAGTTTGACATACACCCACACTCAGGAGTGCTATGCCTGGTATGCACTATAAGTTTTTTTGGCTGAATGAAAAAAAAAAAAAAAAAGAGGAGGAGCCCGCTGTACTATGTGATGTTAGTACAGTGATCTCCCCACTGAGCTATTGTGTTCTGACAGGGGAACTGACCCCGCCCCCCCGATACAACATTTTTAGATAGGACTTCATTGCAAAACTAGGGCATGTATTTAATAATGGCCACTTTACTGCCTACTTATGAAGCTGTTGAATCATTTTTCCGCACTTTCTTGTCAAACTTTGGAAATCCAATTTGGACAATTTTTAAATACTTTTCATCAATAAGAGTACGGTATAATTTCATGTTTTTTTTTTTTTTTTTAACGTTGCACTTTGGCATCACACATTTACAAGTTGATTATTCCTAAACCGACGTAAAAAAGGGGTAACATTTTGCAGCGAAACAGAAAAACACTCGCCACCATTTGTAAATTGGCCCAGGTTTTTTTTTTCTTGTACACAGTGTTATTTATTAAAACTTTATAATAAAAATACATATTAGATAATCTATGAATGCTGGTTATGTTTTCTCTGCCTCTTCTACCGCTACAGTGCAGCAATGTATAGATGCCATTGTCATTTTAGGGCTGATTTATTGATTGCTGATAAGAAAGACTGTTTACTCTTAACAACTAATCAGAATTCTTGTTTCAATTCAACTATAAACTGCAAAAAATGACAGATGGAAGCATATTGGTTGTTTTGGGCATCTTTCTTGGGCACTTTTCCTACCTCATCCCTTTGTGAGAGAATACTCAACTGCCAGACAGCCGAGTTTCAAAGTGTTCCAGCTGTGAAATCATTTTATACATTGTTTTCCACAATATTATTTACTAAAACACTTCACTGAAACGTGGCGCTGTTTGAATTCACGGAGTCTCGTATCTTGTAATCACAGAAAAATGCATTGTCAGTGTCGTTTGTCATATTCAAGTATGGAAATTCAAACTGATGGTTACTTTGGGATCCCACAACAGTCCTTGCCAGATGCTGTATTGTGCAACTTTTCCAGGACTAGAATATGTAATATGTTGTCCTTTAAAAAAAGAACTGCCAGAAAACAACATTTTTTTCTATGTTGCAACCGTGGCAACAATAGTTACTTTACGGACATCATTACTCAAAATTCGCATCCCTCGGCTTCATAATTGGCAACGTTATTTCCCAGAAGTCTACAGGGAGTGTAAGGTCAAATTACAGCAGTGACCTGCGCTATGAGTTTAATTTTTTATCTACATCTACAGGTATGCCAGGGGAATCCAATGTTCTTACTGCAATACTGGAACTAATCACATGGGTATTGGAAGTAGATGTGCAAAATCTTGCGAGCTACCACTCAGAAAAATGATACTGTATGGACAGCTGCAGGCATTGATCACGTCCCATAAATTCGTGCAAAACCAAATGATTAGACTATACAAATCACTTTATAACATTTATGGAAGTAGAACTTACTACTCAACTTAAAGCGGAGTTTCGCGGGCAAAAAAAAAAAAAAAATCAAAGTAAGCAGCTACAAATACTGCCCAGGGTGCCCGCGATGCCCTCACCTGAAGCGGACCCATCCCTCAGCTACGGGTGGAGGCACTGGCATCCTTAGACCCCTTTCACACCCCACCGCCCATAGCGTCGGCGGTAAAACGATGCAATTTTTAACTGCGTTTTACTGCCAGATTTGCGGCACATTTCGGCCGCTAGCGGGCGCTTTTACCCCCCTAGCGGCCGAGAAAGGGTTAAAACCACCAGCAATACACCTCAATATCGGCATTTTGCCGGCGGTATTACAGCTCTGCCCCATTGATTTTAATGGGGAGCAGCGGTGGAGGAGCGGTAAACACACCGCTCCTTCACCGCTCCAAAGAAGCTGCTGGCAGGACTTTTCCCTGACGTCCTGCCAGTGCACTGCTGTAGTGTGAAAGCCCTCGGGCTTTCCCACTACAGACAATGGTGCAGCTTTTTTAGGGCAGATTGCAGGCGCTATTTCTAATGCTATAGCACCTGCAAAACGCCCTGGTGTGAAAGGGGTCTTAGTAAGGGAATCAGGAAGTGAAGCATGGCAGCTTCACAGCTGGATCCCTACTGTGCATGTGTTAGTCATGCTGCATGTTCTGACTGGTTCCTGCTGTCTTCTGGGACCTGTGTGTCTCCCAGAAGACAGTGGGGGAGACGGAGGAAGGGCCGGATATGGCGTAGATTGCTGTTGATTCGGTGACCTTTTGCCGGAAGTGGAAGAAAATACTTTTATTAGACAGGTATCTGCTCCCCCCTGAAAGGTGCCTCATAGGACAATCTAACCAGAATGAAAACTCCTCCTACAAGCTTTAACCAGTGCTCAGCCAGACACTGATAGAAGTCACAAGACTGCTATATACTGCTGATGAATAAAGATATTTTGCAGTTTATATGTATGAAAATTAAATATGAAAAAGATAAAACAAGGACGCAGGAGTTAAAAGACCACATACATGTATTCACAAGCATAACATCCCTCACATATAAGTTGCCTGTGTCCTGCTTGAGGTGATAGATGAATACTGTAGTAAAAAAAACAGAGGCCCCATAGCGGCAAGCACTAGATATTGGTAAGCTTCAGTAGCAATGGCATTAGACCCACTAGTTAGATGTAATAGCTGGTGAGGTCTTCAGCCGTACGCCACACACCACACAGACTAGATGTGATGTCATCGGGTGGGCGGAGCTGTGCTTTAAGGGGTCCACCCCGTTTGTCAATCGCTTGCGCAACTTTCTGTTGGGGGATAACTTATTTAAACGTTTGCACTATAGCTATCAAATGCCTAGTTTGGAGTTCCTGCGTGGTCCCAAAACATTGCAGATCTATGGGTTCACACAATAAAAGAAGTTTTGCAAATGATGACAAACTTGGGGGTTTGATGACGACATATCTTATCACAATAAAGCTGGCCATACCCAGTATGAATTTTGAGCGGTTCCTGAAGAATCATGTGAAATTTGCTCCACTGGGGGTCTTGACAGCTCTCCAAAAATAGAAGGAGTCAGATGCAAAACTGTCAACCATAAAGTGTTGGCACCCAATCAGATGCAGCATATGTTTGGGCATTTTGACAACCTGGCTGTCAAAATACAATAGGCACAGCAGGATGAATCTGTTTTTTCACTCAGTCTACCAGTGTAAGGCCAGATTTAGACCCAGGTTACTTGGTAAAGTAACAGAGCTGGTCAGACATGCACATTTCCCAGCTCTGCTAGACAAGTCTGTATGAGGACACCTTTGCTCGGAGGTGTTGCCACTCCTCAGCTCTGCCAGCATAGACCACTGCAGTGCAAGGGCTGTTAACCAGTATTGTAAGGTATTTCCTTGCAAAACATCATTTATAAATCAACATACAGGGATACTAAACTATGAAGAGATTAAAAAAAAGTATGGAATTTCAGTTGGGCTTCAAACTCCGGGTTCAGAGGTGTCAGATCACGTCACGTGTGCCAATTCACAACCATGACATTTGGGTGTATTCACCAAATTAGACTATACAATCCACAATAATTAGTATTGCCCTGTCCACAATATACACTGAACCTGAAACTTGTTGTTACAAACAGGTGTCTTCCCTTCTAGAAGTCTGTCTATAGATGCAAGTATATTTTCTGTTAAAAAAACAATAAGTTATATTTTGTTAGCTTCTTTTATTCGGACTTGTGTCTATGTTTTAACTGGTAACGCTGAAACAATCGTAATCTACAGGAATGGAATGTTTTAATGACAAGTTCCAAAGCCCACAGTGGTGAAAATTAAAAACAATCCAATTGCTAGAAAAACAATTTAATGTCTTCCTTACCTGTATCTACATGATCCTCTGATGCAGATAATAGTGTGACCAAAATCTGACCTGATCTGAATTGTATGTCTGCTCCTTCCCTTTTTAATAGGAAATAACAACAGGAAAAAATAGACTGGGAAATTGGATTACCGTCTTCACAGGATCCTGCCCGAGCGACTTCTATTTTCTTCTTCTGCTTGCAGGATGCAGCTTGCAGCTCACACTGGTTGTCATAAGTGACTCCATCGCTACCGCACACTGGTAGGTAGGGTTGGCGCTCACAAGGCTGGCACACACACTGGTTGTTTATACACTTGGCACCAAAGCCGCAGATGGTGTTTCCACAGGTCTCTAGAAGAGGGCAACACAAGCACCAAAATGAGAAATAAAGGCATATGCAATTTTTAGTTTTATTCCTTTAAAAAGATCAATTTCCATTAAAAATATTTAAATCAAATAGCTGTGCTTCAGAAAATGACATACAATAACCACTTCATTTTGACTTCCTGTTTATGAGCCCTATTTAACCATCTCTGCAAGCTCCAGGTTGGTTCAGGTAGAGTCTTACATGGAGTAAAAGATCCTTCCCATATCCCCATATAATAGTGCCTGGGATGCTCTACCATAACTGGTAATGAGGGTACATGTCACCCAAGGCAGAAGAGTAATGGGAAGCTTGGTGTTAGCATTGGAGGAGACAGGCTATCAAACTGACAATCTATTTGTGTCAGGCCGCGTACACACGGGCGGACTGTTCGCCCAACTTAGTTCGTCAAACAATCCGACAAACAGTCCGCTCAAAATTTGCATGAATGGACTTGACCACACACGATGAACGAATAGTCCGCTGAAAGCGTGCGCGATGACGTGAACGGCACGTACGACGGGACGAGAAATTAGACGTCCAATACACTGCAATGCAACCTTCGCCGTGTAAATCCTTTCTGAGCATGCGCGAAACTTAGTTTGTCGAACAAGCCTACACACGAGCGGACTGTCCGCTGAAACCAAGTTTCAGCGGACTGTCTTACGGAAATTCCGAAAAACTTTGTTCGTCAGACTGTCCGCTGAAACAGTCCGCTGAAGCCCACACACGAGCGGACTGTCCGCTGAAACACTGTTCAGCGGACTGTTGGGCGAACAGTCCGCCCGTGTGTACGCGGCCTCAGAGATCAGCTGCGGAGCTGATCTGTGTTTCACCTTTACTGCTGTAGGTCGGCTGGCATCTGTTGTTCCACTAGCTGGTGTTCAGCTCTGTGCACTCTGCAGCTATAGGTGTCGCCGCCCATCACCTGTTGCCAAATATATGTTTCCTTCCTGCTACTTTCTGTCCAACCCCTCATGTGCTTCTCTATTTAAATCCCTTTCAAACCAGCTACTGATTGCTTGAACAACATTTGTTTCTGAGCTCCCTTTGTGTAACCCGTTTTACCTGACCTCTTGTGAACTGATCTCTTGTATACCAATCCGGCTTGTTCTGATTACGTTGTCTGCAGCTCGCCCTGACCTTGGCTCACTATCCAGCTCTCCTTTGCTTCATCCATCCATCCTTGTCCGACAGTGTCTTCTGGTACTTCGCTAGCGAGCAGGGTGAACCCGGGGGTCGTGACCTGGGGTCAGCACGCAACTAAGCCCAAACCCTCGTGAGGGGGTCCCTGGCGGAACAGCGGTTGGCTATTAGATTCCACGCCCTGGGGGATCCCGTATCACCTGCTCGCCTGTGGGCTCACTGTAAGTAGTACAGCGACAATTCGGTCATAACAGATTTCTATTAATTAGTGATCTCCAGGTTGGTTTGGGTTGGGGCTTTCATGGGGTTATAGACCCTTCCCATAACCCTCCAATATGATAGTGCATTACAGAAATATGGGAGTTATTATTGCCAACCTCTATATGAAAATTCTAGTTGCCCGTTTGTGCCTGGCTTTAATATTTTTGAATCATAGACCCAGAAAGAAGTCAGTAAATGAGAGTTAGTGCGATATTAAACCCCAAACCATAAGTCTAATATATTGCAGCTTACCAATCATTAGATGTGGTGGCTGCATCAGTTTTCTTTTCAAGGCTTTTCCCCCTCTGTTTTCACCTTGTGATCTAGCCAGTAACATACCTTCTGCATTAGAGTGCTCCCATTCGAAATGTAAGAGCACAGGACACCAGCAGTATTGTCAGTCGAGGTGAGGGGAGTGTTAGCTGTACTACCAGGTTTAAATAAACTAACAAATTGAAGCAAAACTCCACCTAATACTTTATAAGCAGTGTGGGAGTGTGGTACCCCACCAGTGTATGAATGCAGAACTCTCAACCAGGCAAGTTGAGGGGCTCCAGTGTATTTGCATATTTTGGAGGAAACTGGCTATTCAGTTTCCTCATTATTTAGTAAAGTCCACTTTGGGACCTGAAGCCGGGGGATTTCTTAGAGATCTGGGTGGGATGAAATCTCCATTCCTGGGTCCGGGTTTTGAGACTCACCAGCACACTGATTGTTCAGGTGTGTGTGGGCCTGATAGAGTCGGGACCATGGTTCTGGGCTCCATCCTCCCGAGGAGTCCAGGCATGCAAGGGAGAGGCATATACATCTGCATGGTATAATTAGACAGAGGGTCCAAGCTTGTGGGCTGAGCAGCACAAAAGGCCAGAAAAGAGGTGCAGTGTTTGTACAGGGGCTCTGTTATACAGCCAAGAGGGCTGAAGCATAAACCCTGAGCAGCAGTGCTGCTAAAGAGAGCCAGTTGGCTCGGTATTTTTAATTTGTAACTTACATTGTTGCTGTGGAAAGCTGAAACCCCTGTGTGGGCAACTCTTCTGTTATTGGACTTGTTTTCTTTTTCCTTGAATAAACGTGGGCCAACAAGCCCTTAAACGGCACCACTGGCGTGGATTCAGCTCACTGGAAGCTCTACCCTTAAGCTAAAAACAACCCCCAATATTACAGCAGTTATAAAAAAAGCTGTTTTGCTTTTGGGATAAAGGTTTTACAAGAATTAGAAAAAGGTGATCATTGTAAGCACCCCTGCTAGTGTTAAATGGTTTGTCTCATCTCTGTAACTGATATATTTTGCTAGAGAGCTTGTTCTTTAAAAAGGATTTAAAAAAAAGACTTACAGGCTGGATCACCAGATGATAATTGAATAAAGCAAGCCTAAAAAATAAATACATTCATCCATCACATCTAAGAATTACTAAGCTGCAATATAATAAATGCTTGCTTTGGGCTTAATATCACTTTAAGGAATTGGCAGAATTTTTATCTCTACATTGATCCCACAAATTAACCTAAAAGCCAGGGGAAAAGGTCAGAAATGGCAACCTTCTGCAACGACAGATTTCTTTTAATTAGTATTCATGTTTAGTCAGAGATGTTAGTTTTTCTACGGACAGATAGGGCAGCTGAAATACTAATGCTATGCAGGAAAGATTGCAAGGTACATTCCAGTCACAAGTGAAAAGTCGCCCTCAGACGCATGCAGGGAGCACAGCCTACCTACCCAGGGCTAATATTTTTGCCCAGAAATTGCTGCCCCAGCCCACCCTACTCTCACAAGTCAGTATTTCAAAGGTCTGAGAGCCCCAGCAGCCTCCTTTATGGGTTCTCACATATGTAAAGTATGTTTAACATTTTTTTTAGTAGTAGTACTTATGTGCTTCTTACAGCTGCCAATCAAATTCAAAGCAGTTTTAATATATTTGGTGACACAAGAAACAGGGCGAGAGGAAATTACATGGCATAGATGTCAGAAAACTAGAATCCCAATGACCCTGCAAGCTGCACTCTAGCTGCAGAGGATTCAAGAGAACTTAGATTAAGACTGAGTGCATTTCTTAATTTGAACACAACTGCAGTCTTTGCTCGTCAAAAAAGGCAGCTTGGTTTTGTGTGTTGTCTGAAATTGTTCTTTTAATTTAAAATGTGCACGTAGATGACCTTGTCCTGAGCATCACATAATCTGAATGCAGTCAGAATTCATGTGCGTTTCATAGTAGGGGGCTGCATCTTTCATCCATATTACCCTGTTCTGTAGAACCTGTACCTCCTGGACTACAAGACCAGAAATGGGAACACCTGGCCTGCACATTCACATGATTCCAAAGTCAGAGGTGTCTCATTTATGCCTTTACAATTACAATCAGACTAGATTGCATCCTCAGGCTCGTGTCACACTAATGATTCTGATGTTGGTAAGAGTCCACTGCCTTTTTCCTATGGTGGCTCCCCCGCTGGTCGCTCTGACCCTGCTGCCATCTAGCGTTTTGGCCAGTATGGCAGCAACATTCACTGGCAAAAACAGCAGTTGAACCTCAATGATCATGCAACTAGAGAGCTTCTCAAAAAATATAGGAATTCTGAAGGAAAGCTCTCAGAATAAAGCTGAAGTAGATGCTTCACTGCCACGGTACTAGGGCTCTAAACCAAGAAGCAAATGAAACGGAAAAGGAAAGCGTGGTGGACAGGAATTCATCTTCTAAACAATATACTGTTCTGAGAAGCTGGCCCATCATTGAGCCATCTGGAGTCCATGCTAAATCTTATCCCCCTGTACACACGATCGGAAATTCCGCCAGCAAAAGTCGGATGTGAGCTTTTGGTTGGAAATTCCGACTGTGTGTATGCTTCATCGGACTTTTGCTGGCGGAATTCCAGCCAGCAAAAGATTGAGAGCAGGTTCTCAATTTTTCGGTCGGAAAAAGTTTAGATCGGTAACTCGGATTGTCTGCATCAATTCCGATGTGCAAAATTCCTACGCATGCTCGGAAACAATTTGACGCATGCTCTGAAGCACTGAACTTCATTTTCTCGGCTCATCGTATCGTTGTACATCACTGTTGTCTTGACAGTCGAAAGTTCTGAGAACTTTTGTGAGACCGTGTGTATGCAAGCCAAGCTTGAGCGGAATTCTGTCGGAAAGATCTTGGAAATTCCGCTTCTGTGTACGGGGCATTAGGATTCAGTTTTATGGTCACGGGGCCTGTAAGATTGGTCCAGTTGAGGAATGTGACTCTCAAAGGACATACGAATGTGGGTCATGCTGAACCACTTCTTCCAACTAGAACAGTAAGCCCTTGTACACACGGACGGAGATTCCGATGGAATGTGTCCGATCGGACCATTTTGTCGGATATTCCGACTGTGTGTGGTCTGCATCGGACTGTTTCCGTCGGAGTATCCGACGGACCAACTTTTCCAACTTGCCAGTAAAATTTTCCAACAAAATACTCCGATCGGACATACTCCGATCATGTGTAGAGAATTCCGATTGGACAAAGTGCCACGCATGCTCAGATCAAATTCCTACACCAAAGCTATTGGCTACTAGCGTGAACGTAGTCCCGTCGTAAGGAAATAACGTAATCACGTCGGATTTTCCGACAACTTTGTCCGACCGTGTGTATGCAACAGTTTCCGAAAAAATCCGACGGACAAAATCCGACGGATTTGGTTGTCAGAATCTCCGACCGTGTGTACAAGGGCTAAGAGGTAAAGGTTTCCTTCATTTGGAGGTATAATCATTCAAAATAATAAAGTACATAACCATTCTGAACCACTCGCATTGCACTGTAAATGAATAAAACTTCCATCAAAGCTGGTGTACAATAAATGAAAAATAAATGTAGCTCTGGGAATTTCCTGCCAATTTATCTGCTGAATGCCGAATCCCAATAAACACAAACTTTATTTATTTATTTATTTTCTTAAATCATTCTCTAGAGAACATTACAATTCTGAAGTGAGTAACAAAATATGTAAAAAATGGTTCCCTCAGTAGCAAGATGTAAAATTACAGGCCTTGATAACACTGCACATTATTGTTCACGATACAACTGGAAAATCAAGAAACTGGAGTAATTTGGAAGTGACACAATCAAGACGATTCTTTGATCGGTGGCGTTCTGTATGTCTTCTCTATTTATAAACTACCCAGAATGTTCAGTTGGAAATTGATACTGTGGTGATTTATGTGACATGTATGTGTTCTCTTCTGAAGCTGAGAGGTTTATAAATAAATGTGTAAAGAAACGCACTCACTTCTCTTTGCATTATTTTTACCTATCACTGCCAAAGTGAATTTTTAAAATATACGAGTATTTTATGCTGAAGCAAGTGGAAAAATGAAACGCTGTATTTTTCTAGCTGTAATAGTCGGAGGTAAGAGCTTGTGACTTTGGTGCAACAAAGAAATCTTTCCTAAACAAAATGTACCGTCATGGGAAATCACAAACCTGTTTTGCATTAATGTTTGGCATTAAGCACTTGCCATCCGCCCCATAGCAGTTTTACTGCCACAGGGCGGCTCTCCTGTGCAGAATCATGTATATAGTTTTACTACTGCAGGGCGGCTCTCCTGTGCAGAATCGTGTATATAGTTTTACTACTGCAGGACGGCTCTCCTGTGCAGAATCATGTATATAGATTTACTACTGCAGGGCGGCTCTCCTGTGCAGAATCATGTATATAGTTTTACTACTGCAGGGCGGCTCTCCTGTGCAGAATCATGTATATAGTTTTACTACTGCAGGACGGCTCTCCTGTGCAGAATCATGTATATAGTTTTACTACTGCAGGGCGGCTCTCCTGTGCAGAATCATGTATATAGTTTTACTACTGCAGGGCGGCTCTCCTGTGCAGAATCATGCATATAGTTTTACTACTACAGGGCGGCTCTCCTGTGCAGAATCACATGTATAGTTTTACTACTACAGGGCGGCTCTCCTGTGCAGAATCATGTATATAGTTTCACTACTACAGGGCGGCTCTCCTGTGATATATATATATATATATATATATATATATATCTATATATATATGTGATTCTGCACCTCCGCTTGCAGGGGGCACAAAGCTGATCAGCCACTCAATGTCCTCCAGCACCTATCAATCATTCTGTAATGCACACAGAACTGAGATCTACCTATGTAAACAAGGCAGATCTCACTTCTGACAGGGAGACGGAATGGATCTGTTCCTGCAAAGCAGGGAACAAAACTATCTCTTGCCTTACTAAAAGCACCTAAAACAATACACAAAAACACAGGCTAGGCACACAGTTAACCCTGTGATCATCCTAGATGTTTAACCCCTTTCCATCCAGTGTCAATAGTATAGTGACAGTACATATGTTTAGCACTGATCACTATATTAGGTCTGATTCACACCTATGCATTATTTTGTGCTTTTTGCATTTTTCAGATTTGCACTAGAGTCCATTTAACATGGTTTCCTATGGAACACGTTCTGTAGTGCAAATCTGCAAAATGCAAAAAACATTTAAAATGCATAGGTGTGAATCAGGCCTTAGTGTCACCGGTTCCTGCAAAATGGAAGTATCTGAATGTTCACTGCAATATCGCAGTCATGCTATAAAAGTCGCTGATCGCTGCCATTACTACTATAAAGAATAAATAAAAATTCCATAAATATATTCTACAGTTTGTAGACACTATAACGTTTGTGTAAACCAATCAATATAATCTTAATGTTTTTTTTTTTTTTTTTTTTTACCAAAAACATGTAACGGAATACATATTGACCTATATTTATGAAGAAAATGTATTTTTTAAAATGTTTTTATTGGATGTGTTTTATAGCAGAAAGTAATAAATATGTTTTTTTTTCAAAAAAAATCAGTCTTTTTTTTGTTTATAGCGCAAAAAAATAAAAATGCAGCGGTGATCAAATACCACCAAAATAAAGCTCTATTTGTAAGAAAAAGATGACATAATTTTATTTGGGTACGGTGTCGCACGACCGCAATTGTCAGTTAAAGTAAATCATTGCCATATTGCAAAAAAAATGGTCTGGTCATGGGGGGGGGGGGTGGTAAATCTTCCGGAGATTAACTTCAAGTAGTTAAAGGACCACTATTACAAAGAATCCTGCATTCTGTTAACTGCATGAGGCTAATTGAACTATTGTATAGTATACAGCAATGGTATTCAAGTAAAACACCAGCTAAAACTATAAATACACAGATGAAATAGAGCATTTTTTACATACCAAAATAATAATGCTCTTTTTATCCAATCAAACAAGGTGGAATCTTCACACTGCTGCAGAACTACAATGTCCAAAGAATCCAACACATATCTGAATTGCGTTGGATGCCTGTGTTCTCCACCACTGTCCCACTGCCCCTATGTCACAAGTGGCATTTCAATACTGTTCTATTCACTGCAGCGATGAGGTGGGTCACATTGCCACCCACTGCGCTGAAAATAACTAAATATAAGCTGTTTTTTTTTTTTTTTTCAGCGCACACCCCAGCAATGCTATTGTGTGAACTGACACCACTGGAAACAAGGATTTGCCTTGGGCTGCGCAAGCCCTAAGGCTCCTTTCACACTATGCAGGAGAAACAGTTTGCATGTATTATACATGCATCAACGTATGCCACGGTAGGGCAGCCCATTCAGTTACAAACATAAAATTGCCCTACAGAAGCGCTTGCACTTTATTTTATTTTACCTCACTGCACCACAACACATGGCATTTTGTTACCAAACATACTGGTATGCTAAAGTGCATGTGCCTTGGCTCTTAAAAGTGAATGGCATGGCATTGCACCTCCTTATTGTAGTTAAAAATATTAAAAATAAATTTTGAATGCATTCCGCCAGTGCTGTAAATTTCTAGAAAATAAAAAGGTAGAAAGAGGTACACCCGATCCCCATCACAACAGGCTTTTGTGTCCCTGGACACTTAAAGTGGTTGTAAACCCTCCCCCACAACTTTGTCCCATGCAAATCAGCATAAAAAACCCTAATGAACACTGCCTGTAGAAATCTCCTTACTTGCTTAGTATTGTTGTAATCCTTGTTGTTCTGTAGAATGAAGTCACTGAGCATGCCCAGATCTCCCCTGATTTAAGGCACACTCTATGCCCTTGTACACACGGTCAGAGATTCCGTCGGAATGTGTCCGATCGGAGCGGTTTGTCGGATATTCCGACTGTGTGTGGTATGCATCGGACTGTTTCCGTCGGAATATCCGTCGGACCAAATTTTCCAACTTGCTGGAAATATTTTCCGACAAACTGCTCCGATCGGACATACTCCGATCATGTGTAGGGAATTCCGATCAGACAAAGTACCACGCATGCTCAGATCAAATTCAAAGCTATTGGCTACTAGCCTGAACGTAGTCCCATCGTAACGAAATTACGTCATCACGTTCTGAAAGATCAGATTTTCCGACAACTTTGTCCGACCGTGTGTATGCAACAGTTTCGGACAAGATCCGTCGGACAAAATCCGATGGATTTGGTTGTCGGAATCTCCGACCGTGTGTACAAGGGCTATGTTTTATCTATCTGTTATCAGGACTTCCTACGGCACAACACTGAACTCTGCTAATCACTCAGAGCTTCCTCCTACACACCATGTGACCTCACATACAGTCTAAACTGCAGCCATTACTGCAGTCTTATCAGCTGAAGCTGATAAGTCTGACAAAGGGAAACATTAGAAAATCGGCACAAGTAAATACTATGAAATAAAACAAGTCAGCTATGAACAGGGAAGCAGGGTTGCCATAGAAACATTGGATTGAGAAGGAGGCTTGGTTAACAGTACAGGAAGTGCTCAATGTAAGGGCGGAAATACACTTTACTGTGGACTCAGGAAACAATACTTAAAGCGGGAGTCCACCGGGACTCCGCGTTTTTTTTTTTAAAAGCCAGCAGCTACAAATACTGCAGCTGCTGACTTTTAAATAGTGACACTTACCTGTCCAGCGCGCCCGCGATGTCGGCACCCGAAGCCGATCGCTCGCTCGGCTGCCGGGTCCCGCCGCCATCTTGGGTATGGGAATCAGGAAATGGAGCCTTTCGGCTTCATTTCCCGGTTCCCTACTGCGCATGCGCGAGCCGCGCGGCGCAATCCGGACGGTCCCCGCTGCCTCTGGGAGCTGTGTGTTTCCCAGCAGGCAGCGGGGCACTTGCTGAAGGGGGCGGGCGCTTGCGGAACGGGGGCGTAACCTACGCTCGTTCCGCAGAGAGCTAGCCCGGAAGTGGGTGCAGTTACCTGGATTATCCAGGTAACTGCACCCCCCTCCCCCCTGAAAGGTGCCGATTGTGGCGCCGGAGGGGGGGGGGATTCCGATGAGCGGAGGTCCATTTTAGGGTGGACCTCCGCTTTAAGATAGCGGTGCCTAACCCCTGGAAACAAGTTATTTAAAGTTTCTTTAAACAGTAAGTAATATGCGATTTGGGCTGGATTACAGTGGCTATAGTCTGATAATTACTACTTATAATGGACTAAACGAAAAGAAGCATCAGAGTGGGAGAGTTTACTTCCTCTTTAAGCCCCATACACACTATCAGATTTTCTGCTGATTTTTTCCTTCAGATTTACCAAAACCATATATGAGTTTAAACCTTAGGAGTTTCATAGTTTCAATTTGTATGCAATCAGGCAGGCCCTTGCACTACATGTGTTTGGTAAATCTGAAGACAAAAATCCGTGTATGGGGCTATAGAGGATGCAACCTCATGCCAATGGCACCACCCCCCGGCTCTCTTCACTCTTACCTTGGCACTCTTCTTACTACATCATGCTTCGTAATTTGCACTCTTCTCACAACCCACTCATCTGAAACCCTTCCCCCTTGCTGTAGTCCCCTACGCTTGGCTAGCTTTCCATCTCTGCTATTACATTGCCAACAGCCCTTGATTGACAGTTGCAATCCCACCCAGAAGCGAATGGGATGGAGAAAAACAGGTCTCTGATATATTCAGTGTATGTATGTTATGACAATAGCCAATTATTGTGCTCCAGAAACACTTTGGAAGTAAAGTTATGGATTGCAACTGTACCTAAAGATTTATTTTAACCATTGGCAAAATTTGTTACAAAAAGTGGACTACTGTTCTCTTGAGCACTGTAGGCTATTTTCCCCACAGTTTCTAACCTTTAAAATGCAACTCCACTTTTGCAGATGTAAAAAAAAAAAAAAAAAAAAAAATCCTACCCTGGTCAGTTATATACATTGCAAGTAATTTAGTAAACTTCAATGCATGAGCTGCCATTCATGCTGAAAATCACACAAGCGTTCCATCCACTCCCTACAGAGCATGTTACATGATTATTCCTAGTATTGTAATATAAGAGAAACGACTAGGCACAGCAGTGATTCAATCACTTCAGGGAGAAATGTGATTTCAGGGGGGAGTTCTATACTCCAAATCTTTAAAGAAAGTCCTATATAAGGAAGCCACGATTTTTGGCCAGTTTTAGAACAACAAAGCTAGCTGTGTGGCCAGAAAGATAATGGTTATTCACATTAAATTACAAAAAGTTTTGCACGTTAACCATACATGTGTAACGTGAAAAATGGATACTGTACTAGGTATCAAAAATATAATCAACTTAAATAACAAAGGTGCAACCTACCCTGTGATATACAAACATAGTATAGGGAATACAGTAAAAAATGTTGCACTAATGTCTCCACAGTGAAAGTGAAACAAATTGAACAATTAAAAAATAGGTTAAAGGAGTTAATTCCCCCGCCCATCACTTCCTTCCTAACCCTCTACCCCCCACATATCCTCTTCCCTCTTCCAACCCTCTTCTACTCGCACATCCGTAAAACACCTTAGCATAGTCATTGGGCCGATTTCCTAACATCTAATATCATCTTGCTGCTCCTTTAACGCAGCAATACACTACTTAGACTCAGTCCATGCAGCCACAAACTATTAACCAACTTTAAGAACCTATCCCCATTTTCTCAGACGACATGAGATAAAAGGGTATCTTTAATATATAAAATACCCCCTTACAAACTCAGCTGCAGATGAGTTCTTATTTTGCTCAATTTATTATTGAATCCTTATTGGATAATAAAACTGACTAAAGTTTACGCTGTTTTGTTTTATATGCATAAGTCTGAAAACACAGATCTACATCAAATACAGTTTTGTATTTACACATTGTTTACATGATGATATTGTAATTTACTTTAATTTCCTTCAATAAACACTTTATTTAGAAAAAAGTCCAAGTGATCCAATCCAAAACTGTCATCAGTAGTGGATCAAGAGTGCAGCACAAATCATTTGGTATGGTGTGCTATAAATGACATCAGATATGACAAAACGCGTAGGAAAGAGTCTGCTGTGACTTCACTACGTTTTCACCTGGAAGTGTTTGGGAAGCTATCCTTTTGTATACATCAAAGTTTTATATTGTGAAAAGCGCTTTTATATTGGATGACATGTGAGTGCAATGTTTCTATTTAAGTAAATAACGTTTGATACACTATGGGGGGGTTTCTGTTTTTATCCCTAACATATTGACATGCGTAAGAACTTTATACCAAAGTGTACTACACTGTCTATGCCTATGGTGATCTGCTACCCATTGAGAGACAGATGATATTGTCATACCATATGCCTGAATTGACCTATCTGTAGCAGATGGCCAATTCCTTCTGGTAAGCCTTGCGTGTTGTCACTGGGTGGAGGTGTGGATTATAGCTGTCAGGGGTGGCTTAGCCCTTCCTCCTCTGGGCTGGCCGCTCAGCTGTTGGTTAATTGCCAGTTCTCTTCTCTTTCCAGTTACCAGCTGTTCCCGATGATGCTCGTCTGACCTGCCTATTTAAAGCCTTCCAGCTCACTCTTTCCTTTTGCCTTTGCGTTGGTCACATCACTAGGAACCATCTCCTGCTGTTTGTTTCAAGACTGGCTTGCTGACATCCCTCCTGGCTTCTATTCTGCTTGCAGTTGCTCTCCTTGGATCCCTGACGTCTGGACTGGCTGATTACCCGATCTGGTTTATGAACTTTGGACTGGCTGACTACCCAATCTGGCTACTGGACTCTGGCTATGCTTGACTACGCTTTTTTCTCTTTACCTTTTTATTCTTATTAATAAACAAGTGTGATTTGATTGTACTTCTGTCTCTGTCTGTTTCATGGTTCCTGACAATAGCAAACCATACTAAATGATCTGTGTTGCATTGGAGCCACTACCGATCCCGCTTTTGGAGTGGATCACTTGGACTTTTGTGGGACTCTTCCTATTCTTTAATTGTTCTATTTTTTTTACTGTCAATTTCCAATTATATTTTATTTTCATGCAATAGGTGGTCACTTTTTTCTGGTGTATATGGAGACATTAGTGCAACGTCAACTGTACACGATATATCCAACGTGAAGCTACCCTTGAAGCTTATTTTCCCTTCACTTACTGCAGTCTCCTTGTGCTGCCACCTGAAGATTAATTTGTTGAGTGCAGGCCCGCACATTGAGCTCACACTCGCTTTCATAAGTCTTGCCGTCAGTTCCGCACACAGGTTGAGCCGAGGGTATACATTCTGTTGGGCACACGCAGCGGCCAGTCTCTGCTTCACAAATGGCTCCAAACTGACACTTCCGGCAGCGATCTGCAACAGAGAAAATAAAAAAGGGTAAGAAGAGCCGTAACGATCCCCTACTCTGCTTTCCTGCTGCATTGTGCATGTCATTTGTCTGTCCTCTCATAAAAGCTTGGATGCACCTGCACCCACTTTAATTAATTGACCTGCCACCCCAGCTGTAATACATCAGATACCATTAACTCAGCACATTGTCCTTGGGCACTCTGACAAGGTCAAAGGGTGTAAAAAAGGACAACTGCATGAAAAACTAGCGCTCCTTGTAACAGAGGTGACTAATTTACTTCATCAAATCCATTCTGTAATATGCCTGGAAGGGGGAACATGTCACTTTTCATGCAAATTCTGAAAGGAACGAGTAAGGCAATTTTAAAAGATCTTCCTCTGCTGCATTTTCATTGTGTAAAAAAAAACATTTTAGAGGCTCGGCAAGCAGGCAGCGCTCATTGTGTGCAAAAGTTTAATTCTCGCTTGAAAGCTAGTTGCCTTCTGGTTGGCTCTCAACTATATCCAAACTTTTGCCCCAAGCAAATATGTTCCAGCTTTCGACTTCATTTTTTTGTAATTGAAAATACAATTCATTTATGAAAATATTCATTTATTTTCTTTGCTTCATGAAGCAAAAATGTTTATAGAGTCTGGAATGCAGCGAACAAATAAATATAAAAGAGGAACACTCGTGAAATGGAAATGATACGGTGCCTGGCACCAAGATTTTAATAAAAGAGATAGGTATCTGAAATAATGCCTTGGTATTAAAAGGAATATACACCCAGTTTCTAATGAAATTTAGTCAAATGCATTATACAAGACAATTTGTTTCAACTTACATATTATTAATAAGAGTGGTATCCACCATGCATTTAAATCTAATCTAACATGCTTGAGTCGTGCGCTGCCACCAAGTGGCCAAACAAGTAGACCATTTTGGAGAAATCACATAAAAGACATGTTTGTACCACTTTAAAGGATCACTAAAGGCAAGTTTATTTTTTTTAAATAACAAACATGTTATACTTGCCTCCACTGTGCAGCTCGTTTTGCACAGAGTGGCCCCGAACCTGCTCTTCTGGGATCCCTCGGCGGCTGTCTCGGCTCCCTCCCACAAGGACTCCACAACATCATACAAGCTCCCTCGCACAGTGTGGAGTGCTTGTGGGCACTCTCCCATGATACAGCGAGCGGCCGTAGCCGCTCGCTGTATCTTTTGGCCCCGCCCCTTGCCTCATTGGATGTGATTGACAGAAGCGCGAGCCAATATGTTCATAAAAGGAAACTTGTGTCCCTTTCAGGCAGTAATAAGTAGAGTATATATGCTTGGGAGAAAAGTCCCAAACCAGTGTATACAATCACATCTTCCATTATTTGATATTGAGAGCCCAACCATCTAGCAGATCGGATCAGATGACAGTCGGGTAGAAACGGACATGCAGTCTGTTTATATCCAACCACCCCATAGAGAACATGGGGCGGTGTCCATGTCCACTCTACATCAGCAGAGCAGACACAGCCTTGTCATCCACCTGCTCAGCGGGGATCAGTGGACAGATCCCCTTCTGAGCAGGCAGATCTGCTTGACGGGGTCCGCTCCTTGTGAAAGCTGCCTTAGACTAAAAAAAGAAGTATAGGGATGGGTTTTTTCCAATATCACACTTACCTAGGTGGATGCAGCATCGGTCTGACGGAACACCCTCGATTGCTTGGTTCATACAGCTCTGTGGGCAGAGAGCTGTAGACTGTCAGTCAGCAGCTCTCTGCTCTGCCCCTCCTCGCTCATTGTAGCGCTGGGCTGTGGAGCTCTCAGTGGCTTGCTGAGAGGCTGAGCCAGGTGTCGGTCCAGGGATCTGGTGGATCCCGACTTCCACCATCTTGATGACGTGGACCCTGGCCCGGCTTCTGTGACGTCAGCAGAGAGCAGACTTCAGCCCGCTCTCCGCTGAAAACGGGTCACAGGAGTGCAAAATGAATTGCACTCCTGTGATCCATAGGAGAAGTACAGCCAAACAAACTCTGGCTATACTTCTCCTCTAACTATATTTGTTTAAAGCTTCCTTTGTTGAACACTACCCTTTAAAGAGGAAGTAAACCCTGATGAGTTTACTTCCTCTTTCATTCCCTGCAAAGGCAAAGCATAATGGACTACTATGCATCGCATAGTAGCCCATTATGTGTCACTTACCTGACACAGGAGCCAGCGAAGTCACCGCTGTCCCCTGTAGTTCCAAGCATCCATCTTCTTGGTGGGTCTCCGTGGGTCTCGCTGCTCCGGCACTGTGATTCGCCGGAGCAGCGATTACGTCACTCCCGCATATGCGCACGGGAGCTGAGACGCGCGGCATTGCGCGGCAGCTTCGTCATCGACGATGCCACGCTCAGTGCGCCTGCGCGCCGCTGTCTACGGCGCATGCGCCGTAGACAGCGGTGCCCGTCTTCGGGCAAATATCTCCTAAACCGTATAGGTTTGGGAGATATTTCTTGGACCTACAGGTAAGCCTTAATCTAGGCTTACATGTAGGTCAAAGTGGTTTGTAAGGGTTTACAACCAATTTAAGGTTCTAAAAACAGGAGCTATCCCCCTAGAGTTGGGACAGTAGGGGAGTAGGCAGCAAAATCTGCACATGTTCTCAAAGTCTATAAATAGGGGCATTACTATTATGCAAACTTTGACTTTGAGGTACACCCCTGCAATGATGACTGAAATGATATAACCTCTAAAAATATACCACAAAGTCCCTGTAACAAACTACTAAATATTTTTTAAATACAACTAAATTCTGGACTCTGTCTTATCACATTTCTGTAATTTGCTGCACAGAATCAGTCAAACAGGGGTGGGAGAACTGGCACTTTGAGAAAAGCTCTGTTGATTTTCTCATTTGTGTGCTGCTACTCCCCTATCGCCCAATCACAGACAGGGGTGGGAGAACTGACACTTTAAATAAGGAAGGCTCTGACGATTTTCTCATTGATGTGCTGCTACTCCTCTATCGCCCAATCACAGACAGGGTGCCGGCAAAGAGTCAACCCTAAGCCACTACAACTGGAGGAAAAGCGGCTTAAAATGGATGTAAACCTGATTCATGAAGTTTGAGCTGGGCACATCTATCTGCAGGGTTTTGTTATCTCTCTTCAAAGCATGGAGCCCCGTGGCTTTCTCCTGGTCCATTCTTCTGTTATCAGCCTGATAACTTCTGACAAATTCTCTGTCACATATGATAAAAGCAGCCGGAGTTTTGTGTTGGGGAGGATGCTATAACCATAGAGTTGCAGAGCCCTGAACTACTCACAGAACAGAGCTGAAAGTCTCTACCTATGAGGAGAGGGGGTGTGTGCCTTTCCTCCAATCAGCTGTCTTGGCTGTAGGCACAGGCTTCTCTGCAGTGCTAACCAGGAAGCGAAAATCTGCTAACACAATGTGCACTTTCTAAACAGTATATAAAGCTGAAGACCATAGATACACATGTAAAACTTATGTTGGGAGATTTGTTTCATCCCTGTGTATCTTCTGAGGCTGTTCACTTCACTGGGCATATGTAAGGGTTTACATTCACTTTAACCACCTCCTTCCTGGCCACTGCACATATACAATTGAATGTGAGCTTCCTCCTCCTGAGTGAATGTTCAGGAACGTTCTTCAGAAGGAGAGGATCATGCGCGCGTAGCATCAGCGCGATCCGATGAGCTTGTGATCAGCAGGAGGGCTCTGTGACTGGCCCTCCTGATCACATGATGGCTGTGTCCAATCACAGCCATCATGGGACATAAATAGAGAGCCATTTGCTAGGCGATCAGCTCTCTTCTCCTCTCACGGAAGTTGTCAGTGAGGAGAGGAAGAGCGGACCACTGCAGCCGGTCGGTGATCAGCGAGTATGAGCTGTTTTTTTTTACAGTTTTTTACACACTGATCACCAGCCCAGTGTGCCCACACAATGTCCCCAAAATAGTGTCACCCCACACATGTCCCCATGCAATAAAGACACCTATCCCCCACATATGTCCCAGTAAAATCACATGTCCCAATGATCATCTGCACACATAAGTCTGTGATTATTGTGCACATCTGTACATGATCATCTGCGTACATCTGTCCGTGATCACACAAACCAATTATTATACATTTATCAGTATTTTTTTTTACCAAAGATATGTAGCAGCATACATTTTGGCTAAAATTTATGACAAAATTAAATTTTATTGGATTTCTTTTAAAACAGAAAGTAGAAAATATTGGGTTTTTTGTTTTTGTTTTTTGCTCTTTTTTTCGCTTATATCACAAAAAATAAAAAAAACTGTAGTGAATAAATACCACCAAAATAAAGCTCTATTTGTGTGAACAAAATTATAAAAAAATGATTTGGGTACAGTGTTGCATGACCGTGAAATTCTCATTGAAAGTGCGAGAGCACTTAAAATTGGCCTGGGAAGGAAAGGGGTGAAAGTGCCCAGTACTGAAGTGGTTAAAGCAGTATTAAACCCAAAAGTAAACATATATTTTTAAATGAGATGGCTGCATTAGTTTTCCTTTTAGGCTTTCCTCATTTTCACATGGCGATCTGGCCAGAGGTCTGTTTTTCAAAAGAGCAAGCTCTTGCAGATGTAGCAGACAAACCATTTACCATGTGACAGGGATGCTTTCAATGATCAGCTTTTATTTATGCAAAACCTTTCTACCAAAAGGGGAAAAAACAATGCTGTAACTGCTTATAAAGTTTTAGCTGGAGTTTGGCTTCAATATGTTAGTGTATCTAAATCTACTAGTACATCTAACATTCCCTTCCCCCAGACTATCAATGCTGCTGTCTAAAGGTGCCCCCTGTGCTCATTCATCCAGAGTGAAGGCACTCTGAGCTCTTGTACATGCGGTCGGACATTCTGATGGAAAATGTCCGATCGGACCGCGTTGTCGGATAATCCGACCCTGTGTGGGCTTCATCTGACTTTTTCCGTAGCAATGTCCGACCAACAAAGATTGAGAGCTGGATATAAAAATTTTCCGACAACATGATCCGATCGGACTTTGTCCAATCGTTTGTACAGAATTCCGATCGGACAAAGTGCCACGCATGCTCAGATCAAATTCCTGGACCAAAGCTATTGGCTACTAGCCTGAACGTAGTCCAGTCGTAACTAAATAATGTCATCGCGTAACGAACGATCAGATTTTCCGACAACTTTGCCCGGCCGCGTGTATGCAACGCCAGTTTCGGACAAAATCCGTCGGAAAAAAATCCGACGGATTTTGTTGTCGGAATGTCCGACCGTGTGTACAAGGGCTAATACAGGAAGTATGTTACAGACCAGATCACCAGGTGCAAACAGAGGGAATCAAGCCTAAAAAAAGAAAACAAATGCAGCAGCCTTATCTAATGATTGGTAAGATGCAAAATAATACATTTTAATTTTAATACTACTTTAAGCAGATTCATTCCCTCTAAACTTTATAAGACCTGACTGTTTTAAAAGAGCCAGCACTCCACACCTTTCTTCCCACGGCTTTTATTGATGTCTGTGTCCTTGCTGAGGAAATTCACCCTATTTGTCTTGGTGACCGCTGGGAAGTCATGAAAAATTCAACATTTTATAGTTATCACATAAACAGAAGTAAAGGATAAATCTTACAATGGAGATACTTGTTTCAGTGACTGTCTAACAGGGTATGCACCACTCATGTTGAAGAGGTTTCCACTCACTTCCTGTTGTGTCATCTGAACAGGAAGTGAAGGTAAATCTCATCCAATGGTAAATACAGCATATAATAATAATGATAATAAAAAAAACGTTTCTAATCATTACTCAATTCAAAACTAAAAACAAATGGATTAGAGATACACTTTACTTTTAAATGAAGGGGATTTACATACTGCCCAGAGCCCACAGTATTTTAATTCAACAGTAAATGACATACTCTACCAACTGGAACCAATAATTTCCATGCACATGCTACAAAAGATGCAAATACAGTATACAGAAGAAATCAGCTTCTAATATACAATGCTCCACAAACCATCCCTCTCATATAAAGCACTCATAATGCATCCACTGATAAGACAGTATAAGCAGCAGAGGCACTGGATCATATAGATTGAAAATGACGGCTAGGTAATGTGCACAGACAGGCAATACAAACTGAACAAATTGCCTATCAGAGAAGAGGCGAATGTTGTGATAAAAACAAACATGCGTGTGTCCACAGAGTGAGTGTGTGTTCAGGATGTACGGGCACAGAGTGCGTTGCACAGGGACAAACAGACACTGGTGATGGGCGAGGAGGGACAAAGCCCAGAGCATCCAAAGCTAATAACGGTGCAGAGTCTCTGACCTGTCATTCCCTGACTTTCATTACTCGCAGTACAGAGTACAGGCGGAGACTTCATCATTTTGCCAGAATCCTTCCTTGCAATAAAACAATACGGCACAGCAAGCCAAACTATTAACCCCTGCATTCTACAGAACCTCACCAGACACTGACTTCAAAATTCCAACCGTCAGACTCCAAACTTTAGACAAGCTGTAAGGTTTGCTATTCAGTTTCCCACAGCTGAAAGCTATTTTTTTGGATGGGGAGGATCCACTGTGCCATAAAATTTCACGACAAAGGTAAACAGCTTTCTGGCTTGTGATTTGCATAGTTGTTCCTTTTAAACAGATCTAAAGTCCAACTATATGGTCTCATGCACCCTAGGAGTTTGGCCCCCAGTGGAGGGCACAGGCACACCATCCAGCTCTGCTGACAGCAGTCTATCAGACTCGTTGAGTGTCTGACAGCTCCTGCAGCTGGATGGTGCACCTAGCTGTAGAAATGTTTAGGGCATGAATTCTTGGAACACAGTATTCTTGCGTTATGGGCATTCATTCCAGGGTTCCAGCCAGCTATCAGAATCTCATGGAGTTCGACAGGCTGCCAGCAGTGGGGCTGGATGGGGCACCTTGCTAAATGCCCAGCGTGCATGGGGCCTATCACAACTCTGATCTTGTTTTTTATTTTTTTTATTTTAGTGGTATGCGACCAGTATTGGTCATCTTACATTAAAAAAGTAATTAGTTAAGTTACAAATAACTTCTCACAAAAAGTAATTGCGTTAGTAACTCGGTTACTACATTGGAAAAGTAATTAGTTACTCAGCAAAGTAACTGTGACAGGGGTGGCAGCAGTGGTACTTGAGGGGGCGGCAGCGGTGGTGCTTGAGGGGGTGGCAGCAGTGGTGCTTGGGGGGAGGGGCAGTGGTGGCGGTGTACTTGGGGGGATGGCAGTGGTGGTGATGTACAGTACTTGGGGGGGTAGCAGCGGTGGTGCTTGGAGGGGTGGCAGTGGTGGTGTACTTTGGGGGGTTGCAGGCAGCGGTGGTACTTGGGGGGGGGGGGGGTGGCAGTGGTGCTGGTGCCACCCTCTCCTACCACCATCCCTGCCTCTTACCGATCTCATCCCCCACCACCACTGATCTCATCCCTACCCTATCCCCCCCATTACCTCTGTTGTAGAAGTCATGGTGGGTTGGTTGGGATCGGATCAGTAAGAAGCAGAGGTTAAATAGTTACATAGTTAGTAAGGTTGAATAAAGACACCAGTCCATCCAGTTCAACCTGAGTGAGTGTCTACAATTGTCCCTATCCCTGTACATTGCACACTCACATCGGTCCCTACCCTCAGGGAGCCCACAATCCAAGGTCCCCATTCATATACTAGGGTCAATTTTGGACAGAAGCCAATTAACCTACTTGCATGTCTTTGGAGTGTGGGAGGAAACCGGAGTACCCGGAGGAAACCCACGCGGGCACAGGGAGAACATGCAAACTCCAGGCAGGTAGTGTCGTGGTTGGGATTCGAACCAGCGACCCTTCTTACTGCTAGAGAGTGCTACCCACTACACCACTGTGCTGCCCCAGGTGGTGGAGGACTTGGGATGGATCGATTGCACTGCAATTCGAATCGTCAGACAGTCACTTACTTGAAAGCCTCCAGGGATGCCTTTCCCCATAGGGAGAGAGAGAGACCCTCCCCTTCACTCGACTTAACTTCATGACTTTATTTTTCAGTATCCACCCTGCCTCCCTACATTCTCTCTCTCTGGATAGGTGGGACGGGATGGGGTGGTCCAGACACTCTCTCCAAGTCTCAGCCTCTTCTCAGCTCAGATGTGAAAACTCCCCTCCCCGCAGTGGAACAAATGGCCAGGCAGCGCAGCCACAGCGGGCCTCCCGGGCGGTAAATGTAATTGAGGTAACTCCGCCCAAGTAATGGGAAATTAGTTAACATGAGGGGAAGAGTAATCAGATTACTCGTTACCCTCCAAAGTAACTGCGTTATGTAACTCCAATTATTTTAACGGAGTTACTTACATCACTGTATGTGACATACATTGAAATGGTAGCTTCACAGAATATGTGGTACAGACAGAAAAAAATAAAAGCATTATATGATCAGCAGATAGTTGTAACAAAGGTAAGGACCCCAGGGGTAATAACAAGGGATGAGCTCTGCAGGTGTTTAGTGTCCCCGAACACCTAAAAGGTGCGAGACTAGGGCCATCTAGCCAAGTCAAATTCTATAGGGTTTAGCACCGATACCCTTAAAAAGAACAGGTAATGGTGCCTAGGGGAAGATTTATACGGAGCGACCAACTAGGGTCGGAACATACCATTTTTTTGCGTTAAGTGGAAAAGAGGGGGGGGGGGAGGGAGCATGAAGGGAAATAAAGAGTGGGGGATAGAAGTGGAAGAAAAAGGGGAAAGGAGGGGATGGAGGGGGTGTAGAGGAAAGATAAGGTAGGGAAGGAATCCACCTAGGGAGTAATGGAGGCCCGCAAGTTGCCAAGCCATCTGATGACCACGGTTGAAATCAACAGTCAATAATGCCAGCCTATGCATTGTGGAGGTATTCCCCTAAGAAGCGAAACTGGGTCCGATTTATCCCGGATCGTTGCAGTCAGGTCTTCCATTCGTTCAATATCTTCAATCCTTGCAAACCACTGGGCCAGGGTGGGAGCGGATTGCTGCTTCCATTGACTGGGGATACAAGCTCTAGCAGCAAGCTCTGGCAGCATTTAGGAGGTGTTTAAGTAGACAACTCTGATCTTGTTTATCTTCCTAGATATTGTTTGCTTGGGACAAAGGATGATATTGAGAGCTCTGGCAATGCATTTATACAGTTTGTACCACCTGGGTTGTCCATGACTGTCAGTTTTTACAGTGAACAGGTGGCACAGTTGAAGGCCAGGCTAGCTGTCCCTGAAGACCAAAGTCAAAGTCTCAAGTGTCCAATCTGAAGGTGTATGAGAGCAGATTACGATTATTCAGACCTTAAAGTACAACACCGGGCAATCAAAACTGAGTAAATTGAGCATTTCAACCTGAGGTTACCTTCAGTGAAAAATGCTGGTCAAAATGATCAGTCGATCTTTGGCCCTACCGTTTCCTGAACCTCTCTATCAGCCTTTGAAATTTCAAAGCTTTATTGGAAGGTTAGGGAAGTAAATGCGGTGAAGCTGAGTTTAATGTTTGCAGGAAAAATCCAAGATTTGCATGTAACTTCAGTTGCCTATACTGTATCTCTGGATGGAACGATCTTTCTGACATTTTTTGATTTTACCCAACATGATATTACTTATGGTCTTTTTACAACATACCATAAATTCAGTTTGAATTTTCCAAGTTTGCAATAGGTTTACTTTAACAGTTTACCTACTAAGGACTGGTTGTTTTGCTGAATGTACTAATAATTTGCTGATTATACTTAACAAACTTCTCTGGAGAGCTGACGAATAAAGATCTACTCTAAGCACTTCTTCACAGATACATAATGATAAAGATATTTCATTCTTAGAGGCCAGAAGGACATGCACAATCAGAAACACGCAGTTCTTTTACTGAACATATGCAAAATCAGAGCAGATTTAACAGTTGCCAATTTGCATTCAGTAAGGCTATTGCAAGTATTTTCAGAATAAATAAAGCGGGGTATTATCTTGCCCTCCATGGTTTGCTGTGTGCTAATGAATCACCATGTTGCTATCGATTAACAGATAAAGTAGGCTTTAAGAGCACAGCTGGCATTTTATTCTCCCCTTACCGCAGGGCCCCTTGTGCTTAATTGTGATCTCCTTTTTCAGTGCACAAGCGGTGGCCTCCAACTCACAAGGATTGCCATATGTGCGCGAGTCACTGCCACAGACGGGGTCGTAGACGCTCTGGCACACTTGCTGGCATTCGCAAACTGACATTTTGTTTTTCACCACGCAGGCTGCTCCAAAGCTGCACTCCACATTCAGGCAAGGGCTGGGAGCATGAAGATCTGCAAGAAATAGAAATAGACAGACTTAGAAGTATACCATGCAGTGATCGGTGCCATTGGCACCATTCCAATTGCCCCCTGAGAAGCAAGCAGGGCAAACAGGGGTAGTATTGCATGCTAATAAAACTCTGCCCCCTGGTTGAAGGGTGGGAACGTCAAGCTGATTGTGCACATATACCCCCCAGAACTGCTTTTAGAGGGCAACTTTAGAACCACTGAAATTTAAGAGCATGCTAGATATGCAGTATGTTTAATTAATACATACACAGTGTGTGAGCATTCACAGAATTTGCAAATTAATAATACTTCTAACTTAAAGGGCGTCTCTTGTCGTGCCATCTTTGGACACAGATGACACTAGTACAGAACTGCTTTTCCAATCATTTGCGATTCACTCTCAACTGATACCGCCAATGACAAAACAGTAAGTGCCCGTTCACACAGGGGCGACGCGACTTGCAGCGCGACTCACAGACGCGACCTGCACACGACTTCAGAGGCGACTTGCAAAATGACTTCTGTATAGAAGTCAATGCAAGTCGCCTGAAGTCGCCCCAAAAATAGTACAGGAACCTTTTTCTAAGTCGGAGCAACTTGAGTCGCTCCTATTAGAACGGTTCCATAGTACAGAACGGATCGCGACTTGTCAGGCGGCTAAGTCGCATGACAAGTCGCGGTAGTGTGAACGGACACTAAAGAGGATTGGCCTCTGGAGTGCCATGGAAATAGCTGTCAAGAGGTTACTTTTAAAGCTGTAGTAACCCCCCAACCCCAAAAAACCTGCATTCTCTACATTAAGGTAAAAAACATCCATAATTAGCTAGCCAACCCCCCCCCCCAACAATAATTACCGGAATCCAATCTTGATCCAGCGATGCTCTCTCTCCCCTCACTGGACATGGAGGCAGCAGATGTAGCCATTGGCTCCTGCTGTTGTCAGTCTAATTCTGTGAGGAGGGAGTGGAGGGCAGGGGCAAGCCATGCTGTATGTGTCAATAGACGCACACAGCCTGGCTTAAGATCAAACTTGCAAGTCTGCACCCACAGCCAGCAGATTTCTATGGGGGCAGGAGAATAGTAGGGACAGACATTGCCAGTGGGGGATCCCAGAAGTGGAGGTTCAGGGCCATTCTGTGCAAAACTACTGCACAGGGCAGGTAAGTGTAACATGCTTGTAAAGGTAAACTTTTTTTTTAATAGCAATCGCTTTAAATTGCAGCTTATCAATTCTTAGATATAGTGGCTGCATTAGTTCTTGTTTTTAGGCTTTTTTCATATATTTATTTCCTGGTGATCTGGCCAGTAAGTCTGTTATTTTTTCGGCTTACTTTAACAAACCAAGCTGTCTAGACACAGTAGCAGTAATAGGGTTGAGATAAACCATTTACCACTGAGAGGGGTGCTTACAATGGCCAGCTTTTAATTGTTTGTATAAAATTTCTGTAACTGCTTATAAAGTGTTAGCTGGAGTCCAGTCTTAGTCAAATTCATCTAAATCTGCTAGTCATTCTAACACTACTCTCATCCCAACTATCAATTTTGTTGTCCAAGGCGTCTCTATTGCATCCAGTGGAGTGGAGATACTCTAAGCCCTTGTACATGCGGTCGGACATTCTGACGAAAAATGTCCGATCGGACCGTGTTGTCGGATAATCCGACTGTGTGTGGGCTCCATCGGACTGTTTCCGTCAGAATGTCCGACAGACAAAATTTTGGAGCTGGGCTATAAAACTTTCCGACAACATGATCCGATCGGACTTTGTCCGATTGTGTGTAGAGAATTCTGATCAGACAAAGTGCCACGCATGCTCAGATCAAATTCCTAGACCAAAGCTATTGGCTACTAGCCTGAACGTAGTCCCGTTGTAACGAAATAACGTCATCACGTTACGTACGATCGGATTTTCCGACAACTTTGTCTGACCATGTGTATGCAACACAAGTTTCGGATTTTGTTGTCGGAATGTCCGACCGTGTGTACAAGGGCTAAGACAGGAAAGTGTGTTATTGGCTGGATCACTTGGTGAAATTAAAAGTGAAAAAAAAAGCCCAAAACTGAAAACTAATGCAACCACCAAATCTAAGGATTGTTAAGCAGCAATGCATTACATTTTAGTTTTTTGAGTTTAATATTAACAGGTAAAGGGATATTTTTATCTGGAGGTGCAGAAATTCTTCAAAATAATACGTGGAGTTAGGCCTCGTGCACACAGATGAATGAAATTTAGAAGCATTTTTTTTGCCAGAAAAAAATGTCTCCAAATGTCATACACCCGTGTGCACAAGGCCTAACTCCATGTTTTTTTCATTTGCGTTTATGCAAACTGGCAATAAATCCCTTGGCGCCTGTGCCTTCTGGCCCTTAAAGCGGTTTCAGATGCAGGGAGGTGGGTGGGTTTTATGATCATGTGACCACAATCGGGAGCTTTACAATAGTCGCCGGTAATTGTGCCAGGAACGCATTCTTGGCACAGCTGTATTTACATTTTGGCATGCAAATATGCAGCTGCTCCGCGTTAAGACCCACCCGCCAAGAGGCCACATATTTGCGTACTGTTGGTGCCAAGAGGTAAAAGCATTTGAGCATAAACTCATTCTATTTTATTGTGGTATTTAACAAATCGCACAAATGCAACTTGCTTGGAGAAACAAATTACTTTTTCCTTTTGCTTATACAGTATATCCAAGGGAACACTGTCTTAATATCTTCCTATTGGCAATATGTACTCTAGAAAAAAAAAAAAAAAAACCTGCTTGGATAATAAAGATTATAATTCCAAATCCTGTGAGTGCTATACATCTGGCTCAGTTAGACCTTCAAGCAGAACTATAGGCAAAACTTTTTTTATTTTTCATTTTGGACAGAATAAGGGAGGGTTATAACCCCTGTAAGGGTTATTTTCGCCATCTTTGTCCCATTGGGGAGATTTCCCTTCACTTCCTGTCCCACAGCCAAAACAGTGAGAGGAAATCCCTGCAAACTAAATTCATTGGGGCCCTCCAGGTCACCATAACTGTTCCCATTCGAAAATTTCCTTCCCCTCTATTACTTTTCTGGAGACAACCCAAAATTTGGGATGTTCTTTAACTTTTGCTTTCCATTATAACAGCAAACATGACAAATAGAAAAGGGTGAAACCCCAATGGGGGCAGAGACAGCAATAAAAACTGACAGGTGTTCTAAGCCATCTGCACTCCATCTAAAACCAAAAAATAAATAAATAAATTTGCCTTTAGTTACACTTTCAGTACACATCAAGTAGCATGCCCTTGTTCAAGGGTCCAAATGAAACTATAATTGTTTGGGCACTTGTTGCTCACATGCAGCTTAAGTTGCAGACTTTCCCATGCGATTGTGTGCCAAGGAGAGAGACAAAACTGGCACTGGAATGGAAGTAGGCATTAATGGTAGAAGTCTATAGGTCTCGTTAGGATCAATTATTAATAGAAAAGGTGAAATGTGCAATTGAGCTTTCCCATACAAAACCAATGAATCCAAAAATGATAGATTCTTTAATCAGGGCAATATTAAACACCACCCCATACCATAGTTATATTCTAAACACACAAAAAAAAAACTACTTAGTATATCATATCACCTTTTATCAATAAATAGTGATTGGCTGGTCCAATTAAATGGTTCTCCTAGGTGTGCAAGCAAACTAGAAAATGCATTAGGTTGCAAGCCCATTTGCACATACTGCAACATAAAACAGTCTGCTTCATTACAGTACAGCAAATTGTTTATCTTCCACTCCATTCCATCAGAAAATAATTATGCAGCAAATATTTGGTCATCACATATGGTGGCATCCAAGATGCGTTCCCTCACAATCTCCTGGGAAAGTGTGCATTTTTTTCATCATTTTTAGACTAAGGGATTATTTTTTTTGTTTGTTGATTTCCATAGTGGCTTATAGGTAGTGCACAAATAAATCTAAAAGCAGCCCTGGATCTCCAACAGAATAAGCAAGCTAAGGGCAAATCAAATATTCATCATCTTGCTATTTACAATATGGCACCAAACACAAAATGGCTACCTTCAATTACTGCCGTCATCCATGTGACAGCTGGGCCAAAGCTGAACCCACCTCTCTGTTCCAATACGGAGCAATACAAGCGAAACACGTTAATATACAATTAGATACAATCAGATTCAGGTTTCACACAGCAGATAGCTGTTGTCCTTACAGATCCATAGATCCTGTCTTAGAAAGAGTAATTGCTTCCTTTTCCCTCTTGGCTTGACCTATTTATGCAGCCCTCCAATTGCTAAAGGGCCTGCCGTCCCAGAAAATCAAAGAAAAAAAAAAAAAAAAAAGGTAAACGGGTTTCTTTGGTAAACTGGGGGGGGGGTTAAGTAACTAGCAAAGCCTGACTAGTTTGGAAGAAATAACATCTGTTATTGTTTCATTTCTTCACTTTGGAAAACATTTTTATCCATATTTTAAAAAGTGTAGCCTGAAATTAAGGCTATTGTGAGATTTTTTTTTTTCCATCCGCGGAGATCCTGGTTTCCATGGCAATATTAGTGGTTGTAGGCCTTTGCTTCTAAATGTAAATTTGAAATGCTTAGAAATTGAAATACAGCAGATCAAAAAGCTGCACAATGCAACATCATGAGAATTCTTAAACTAGCTTCATAAATGGATTTTTTTTTTCAAATGTACTAAATATTTGGTGTTTGAAAAATTGCAGTTTATAGCTTTTTAACAAGTGTTTTATGTTGTGCTTTTCATGTGTTTTTTTTTTTTTTATCATCTTACCTTTAAATGCTTGCCACTGGGACAATTTGCACGCTGTCTTTTTATAGACTGAAGAAAACCATTCTTGTTGCAACACTTTCAATAAATTTAATTTGACTGCAGTGATGAGCAAATAATTCTCCAAAAGCTTTTGGAAAATACCTTTTAGCCTAGGTTCATATTGATGCGATTTGACATGCAATTTGACATGTCAAATCGCATTCCAAACTGGCGGCTATTGCCGGCAATGGCACTGTCCAAATTGGTGCGAAGCTGACTTTGCGGCTCTGCACCAATTCCCAAAAGTAGTTTCTGTACTACTTTTGGCGAATTCGGGAGGCGATTTGTATAGACATCTGTGCAGGAAGCGGCACAGATGTCTGTCGAATCGCCTCCCGAAGTCGGACTGCATTGCTGGGTTAAAATCGTGCGAGTTCGGATTTTATACTTGCTCAAATGTGAACCTAGGCTTAGTGTAGGAGATCTAACCCACATTAAGCTAGTTTCTGATTGGCTTCTTTAAAGTATAAGTTCACTTTAAAAAACTTTTTTTTATGAGCCTAAAAAGCATTGCACCAACAATCAGCAGATCACGATGGCGTGCGGGTCTCCTGCAGACTGAAGTGTGAGCTGTGTGCCCTGTATATCATATATTGTTTCACACTGACAGGAAGACTCAATAAACTACCACAGTGATCAACACCGCCGTGGGCTCGTGGTAGTTCATTGAGAACTACAAGCCGACAGCCACAAAGGATGTCAGGGCTTGTAGTTCATTCATACACAGAGCTCTGTGAATGAATGACGCGGCCGTGTGGGCGGAGCGTGGGTTTTAGAAAAGTGACCGCTAGTACGGGGAACATTCCCCCTGTAGCGCTGTCGCAGGGAGAGAGTGCAGCGGGAACATGTTACATGTTCCACCCTAAAAATAGTTGGAACATTTAACATGTTCCCAAAGATAAACTTATCCTTTAAGGCCCTACTTATCAAGAAACGTGAAATAACGTTTTTAAGTTCTACAAGTTTATAGAATTTGCAAACCCTTTTCCCAGTGTGTTAATAAAGAAGTGATCTTTAAGTTAATGAACTAGGCAAATTGTGAATTTGCTTTATTGCAGTAATTTAGGCCCAAACTGGTGAAAAAAAAAATCTAAATTTTGAATTGAACATTTTAAATCTTCTACAGATCATGCAAAATTGGTGAAACGGAGGAAAAGGCTTGTATCAAAAAATGATTTTGTATACTTCAATCGTAGTGGTGCATTAATCTAGACTTTTTTTAATTGTTTTTTTTTCACTGTATAAATTATATGAATTTGAACAGAATAGAAGAAAAAAAATGTAAAAAGTGGAATTAAATTTGGAAAATTACAAACTTTTATAGATTACATTTTGAATTAAAAAGATAATGAAGAAAAAGGTTTGCAGACTAACCATTTAGAACCTTTATGGACAACCCCCTAGAAGTTAAGCTGGCCAAAACACTAATAAAATTTCAGTTGAAAATGTTTGCTTTTGTTTTCAATTTCATTTGATTTTATATTCGTTAATAGGGTTAAAGGGGTTGTAAAGGTTTGTTTTTTATTTTCTACATGGGTTACTCTAAGCTAGTGCATTGTTGGTTCACTTACCTTTTCCTTCGATTGCCCTTCTAAATTTTCTTTTTCTTTGTCTGAATATCTCACTTCCTGTTTCTCCTCAGTAAACTTCTCACCATCATCCGAGCTGGTGGTTAGTCAGCCAGAACAGCTTACTGAGGAGGAACAGGAAGTGAGAAATTCAGACAAAGAAAACAAAGAAAAAAAAGAAAAAAAAACATTTAGAAGGGAAATCGAAGGAAAAGGTAAGTGAACCAACAATGCACTAGCTTATAGGAACCTATTTAGAAAATTAAAAACGACCCTTTACAACCCCTTTAAATCAACATTCATTTTTTATTGAAGTTTCAAGAATCATAACAAGCCATAGTTTGCCCATGCAGGGGCAACATCAGACAGGCATGTGAAGAGACAGCGCATGAACGTTCAATGAGTAACATAACAAAAAAACTGTTACCAGGACCATAGAGGACCAAGTTAGGAATTAGGCAGATATTAAAGGCTATAATACTCTATTCCTTGGAGGACAGAAATCTGTAATGATAGCCTTCATATCAGGAATGAAGCGAGAAAAGGAGGAAACAAGGATAGAGAAAAAAATAGAGAGAAAAAAAAGAGAAGAGAGTGGCCCCAGGAGAGGACGAGGACCACGGACGCGGGACCCATGCAAGCAAGCTTTAACTGGTTCCAGACCGGCTCATGTACATATATACGGGGCAGAATGGCTTCCCTGCACGAATCCCCATACAGGTATGGGGTTCCTTTAAGAGCCGCCAGAGGGCTCATGCCCACTGCACGACGGGTGACGCGATTGCGTGCACGAGCGCCAGCACGGGGATTTGTGTGCGTAAATCATAAATCCCTGTGCTGTCAGAGTAGAGGAGACATGTTGTTTGTTCCTACTATGTAGGAACAGTGAAATGTCTCCTCTCCTACTCACTCCCATCCCCCTACAGTTAGAACACGCTGAGGCAACACACAATTAACCCCTTGATCGCCCCCTAGTGTTAACCCCTTCCCTACCAGTGTCATTTACACAGTAATCAGTGCAGTTGTATAGCACTGATCACTGTATAAATGTCAATGGTCCCAAAAATGTGTCAACAGTGTCCGGTGTGTCCCTTGCAATACCGCTAAAAATCGAAGATCATTGCCATTAATAGTAAACAATAAATAAATAATAAAAATGCCTTAAAAATGGCATAAATCTTTCCCATAGTTTGTAGACACGATAACTTTTGCGCAAACCAATCAATATATGCTTATTGTAATTTTTTTACCAAAACTTTGTAGAAGAATATATATTGGCCTAAACTCATGAAAAAAAAAAGTATTTTTATTTTAAATTTGGGGGATATTTATTATAGCAAAAAGTAAAAAATATTGCTTTTTTTTCAAAATTGTCACTATTTATTTGTTTATAGAGCAAAACAAAAACCGCAGAGGTGATCAAATACCACCAAAAGAAAGCTCTATTTGTGGGAAAGAAAGGATGCAAATTTAGTTTGGGTACAGTGTCGAAGGACCAAGCAATTGTCAGTTAAAGCGACGCAGTACCAAATTGTAAAAAGTGCTCTGTTCAGGAAGGGGGTAAAATCTTCTGGGGCTGAAGTGGTTAAAGGCGACCATAGCTAGTCGGGGGCAGGGACGGGAAAGATTTTAAACATTTTTGCATGTGAATCCCTCAATATACTGGATATCTGCTAATTAACCACCAGAGCGGTCATTCTGATTTTCACCCCCTGGAAGGTAACAGCAGAAATAAAGTTATGAGGCCAATTACTGGTGGGGTGCAAAGACGCCCGGTATAGGGCAATGCAAGAGAGCCAGCTGGGCATCCTTTCGGAGCATCACATGGAATAAAGTCTGCAGTAGGCCAAGACTCTGGAACAGAAGCTGATCAAACGTGGGCAAGAACCCCATATATGTAAGACATCCCCACGCTGACCACAATTCCAAAAACATCCATCACTGCTTTTAGGATAAGCATGGGCAAGCCTAGCCGGGACCCAATACCATTGCAGGAACACTTTATAAGCGACCTTGAGGGTGGTAGTGTTGAATGAACATTTTGCTATTGTTGTCCATGCCTTACTCCAGTTCTCCCCCTCAATACTCGATCAAAGATCCTGCTCCCATTGTGTCACATAGGAAAGGGTTGATAAAGATGATATACCATTGAGAGGCGTAAAGCGACGAGATGAGACCAAGGAACCCCGGGGAGTGTAGACAACTATGCTCAAAAGACGTCTTGCGAAAAGGAAAGGTAAAAATATGACGAAGAGACATAATCCAATTGTGTAATTGCAAATAATGGAAGTGCTCCTGCCTAGGGATTTTGTGTGTCTCCCAAAGGGACCCCCACGACTGAAACAAGCGTACAGTTAAGAAGTGATACACCCCCGTAAACCGTGGGAGGCCCACCAGGAGAAAGAACAAGGTTGTGCCAGCCCTGGCAGAAAAAGGGCATTATTTGTGATTGGTAAAAGAGGTAAGAAAAGGAGCATCAAGTTTCCGCAATATCGAACAGAATCCCACAGCTTCAGGCTATAAAACATGAAGGGGCTTAGCGTTAAGGGATGTAATTTATGGGGAAGCCAGAGCAGCACTTGTAAAGAAATTGGGGCACAATTAGGTAGTTCCAAAAGCACCCACAATGGGATGTCATAGGTGGCATGCAACATGCATAGTTGAGAGATTTGACCTGCCAAACAATACCTGGACATATTGGCAGCTCCCAGGCAACTTGCAATCTATGGGTGTAAAGCATCGATCTGAGACTCTGGGCCACTTACGAGCCCAGATAAACTGAAGGATTCTGCTCTGTAATAGTTGTAGAAAAAAGGAGGGAACATGTATGGGCAAGGTCCAAAAGAAATAGAGGCGTTTGGCTAGGATTGTCATTCTGACACCATGGATCTAGCCTATCCAGGAGAGAGAAGGTAATTGCCGGGAATGGAGAAGAGAAGTCACGGAACGCAACAGGGGGTAGTAATTGGCCAAGAACAAGGTGGAGTGAGAGGATGTAAATTAATCCCCAGATAATCTATGGAGTGGGGTGCCCAGCGATAGAAATCAACATTCATTTTCAACCACAGTTTCGAAAAAACATTAGAAGGAACGGGTTTGAGAGTTTTTCTTGAAGAAACACATTTCTAAGAGCAATGTGGTTTTCATTTGGGAAAGCCCATTCACACCAAAATTTAATGTTAAAAGCAAAATTTTGTATTTTCAAATGACATTCATTAAGTCATCAAAAGTACTGATCAGAATTTCCATACAAATGCTCATACAACATTCATACCAAAATTCTAAGTAGTGTTTGGCTAGCTTAACAATTACTTAGTACTAGAAATACTTTATACTACTTTGTGCACAGTGTTAATAAATGACCCCATCAAGGAAGTCGCAGGTGTCCCAGCCATGACAGGATTCGGGAACAAAGAAAAAACTGTTACCCTTTGTTCTACATTTTTAGTTTACAAAGAATCAATAATACTCCATTAATGGACTATCCAGCCATGAAAAAATTATTTTATGGGAGCTCAAAGGTCTTTATCATTCGCTGGCTTTCTAATGTCACAAGAACTGCACTACCTCCTTTCCACAGCTTCCCACCCTGCCAGGGGAAATCTCTTGGTATATCCTCCCCCTAAACCCCTTTGTAGTGCCTAAGGCTGGTGTGGGTGCACCTAAAGCCCCATACACACTATCATATTATCTGCTGAGTTTTTCCTTCAGATTTACCAAAACCATGTAGTAGAAGGGCCTGCCTGATTGCATACACATTGAAACTCCTAAGGTTTGTCCTCATATTATATGGTTTTGGTAAATCTGAAGGAAAAACTCAGCAGATAATCTGATAGTGTGTATGGGGCTTTAGACCACATTGTATGCTGCCAGTAACACATAAGATACTGGTGGGTGGTTGAACCTGTTGGCATCTTTTAAAACCAAGACTTTAAAAAGAACCAGCCATAACTGTGCTTCTGCAAAAATCAAAGTCTACAGTTTTAAAATATAGGAACTGCGCAGGCTTATCTGTTAAAGATGTAATGTATATTCCCCCTTCTTTAGCTTTACTTAGCTGGTCTGAGTCTGACTCCTTAGCTCGAGCCTCAGCAGGTTCGAGGACAATTAAAGTATCCCAGTTGTTGCCTGTCAGCTGCCTGACTGCACACACCGCAGAAGAAGGAAAATAGTGTCTGAGGTCAGCAACCTGCAGACTTCAGGTGACCCATCACCCACTGATTGTTATAAAAAAAAACACCCTACATATTTTTATCCTCAGAGCTTCCTGTTAAAGGATAATAAAACCCAAGAGCAAAAATGTAATATATTGCAGCTAACCAATGCTTAGATATGGTGGCTGCATTCATTTTTCACCTTTTTTCAGACAAGTACATTTTCAGCAAGTACAGAAAATGCTTGTTGATTTTACTAAAAATGCAGTGTCCTCAACACTTCTTGAAAGGTGCACTTAAAGTGGTTGTAAACCCTTACAACACACTTTCACCTACAGGTAAGCCTAGATTAAGGCTTACCTGTAGGTCTAAGAAATTTCTCCTAAACCTACACGGTTTAGGAGATATTTGCCATAAGACAGGCACCGCTGTCTACGGCGCATGCGCCGTAGACAGCGGCGCGCAGGCGTACACTGAGTGCACCACAGTTAACGGCGATATGCCGCGAGTGGCGGCTCCCGTGCGCATGCGTGGAAGTGACGTCATTGCAGCTCCGACGAATGACAGCGCCGGAGCAGCGAGACCCACAAAGATGGAGGCTCCGGACTACAGGGGACAGCGGTGACTTCGCTGGCTCCTGTGTCAGGTAAGTGACACATAATGGACTACTATGCGATGCATAGTAGTCCATTATGCTTTACCTTTGCTGGGAATCAAAGAGGAAGTAAACCCATCAGGGTTTACTTCCTCTTTAAAGTGTTTCTAAAGGCATTCAATACATTAAGGTGAAAAAAAAACCTTCTGAGTGCAGCTTCCCTCCCCAGCCCCCCCCCATACTTACCTGATCCCCATTTCAATCCAGAGATGTGCATGTGAGCAGAGGCCCTCCCGGTCTCTCTCTCCTCACTGGCTCAAACAGCAGCAGGAGCCATTGGCTCCTGGTGTTGGCAATCACAGCCAGTGAGCCAATGAGGAGAGAGCGGGGGCAGGGGCTAGCCCCACCCCGTGTGTGAATGGACAATGTCCATACACAGGAGCGTGGCTCAGGTGTGAGCCTGCTGAAGTGCCTCCATAGCAAGGACCGGTCGGCACAGAGCAGGTAAGTATAACAAGTTTGTAATTTTCTTTTGTATTACAACCGTTAGAACCACATTAAAGGGGAACTAAACCCATCAATCAACCGGGAATGCTACCTAGGGATGCACCAATACCAATTTTTTTACTATACCTAATTTTTGTACGGTGCGATTTAAGCCAATACCAAACTAATGGTCTGAAATTGCACTGCAGGGAATGGCATGTGATTTCAACAGGAATGCTGTCCAAATCATATGCGGTTTCCCACACTGCTTCTGTGTGAACCAAGGCTGCAGTCACTATGACAAGCCTATGTTCACACAGCAGCAGTCTGGGAAACCACATGTGATCTGGACCGCATTAAAATCACACGCGATTCTTTGCGGTGCAATTTCAGCTCATTCATTTTGTATGGGCTGAAATTGCACCGCACCACACAAAAAAGATACCTATTTTTGGTATCAGAATATTTGCATGAAAATAAGTACTTGTGCAAATGATTAGTATTGGTGCAACACTAATGGTAACTGTCACATTTTCTTGTGCTTTCAACCAAACTGTCAAACCATCAAATGGCTGTAGTCATAACTGATCACATGTGTGGAATCATGGCAGTTACAGATCAAACAGCGGCTCATAGATATGGCAGCTTCCTTGGCTGAAAAGGATAGGAGGGTTTAGTTCCGCTTTAAAGCAAAAACAATGATATCTTTCTTCTGTAAACGATTAATCTATGAATGAACAAAGTTATTTTGTGGTTCAGTGACATTCATAGCTGTCTACATAGATAGAGTGGAGGAGTGAGTGTAGCCACCAAGGGACAATAAGTGTTAAGGCCCGTACACACGATCAGACTTTTTGACAACAAACACGCAAATTAGCTGTTTTGGAGCAACATCGGACTAATTTTTTCGGTTTTCATCTGACTTTTGTTGGCTGTGCGAACGGACAAACTTTCTGACAACAAAAGTCCGATGGAGAGAAGTCTGATCGTGTGTACAGAAAACCATAGGACTTTTGTACAAGGTACAAACACGCATGCTCAGAACCAATGCAAAAGATCAGAGAACGATACAGAAGTTGACCAAAGGTGGCGGTAAAGAGCAGTCTACATGATTTGGTGAAAGTTGGCTGAAAAAGTCCTGCCGTGTGTATGCAATACAAGTTCTCGGCCGACGCCCTTTGTACAAAAATCCACAGGAAAGTTTGTACAAAGTCCTATTGTGTGTATGAGGCTTAACTAACAGAAGGAAGAAAATTGTCTGAGAAACTAATGCAGCCACCACATCTAAGTACTAGTATTCGGTACTACATTACATTTTTGTTTTTGGGTATAGATATGCTTTAGGGTCTGAACAGGACCTCAAAATGTTATTGAGATTTTAAGCAGGACCTTTTCACATTTTGCACCGGGACCCTGCAACTTGTTTATGCTTCTGAATCACTGCAATTAAATAAAGAACAGATAGCAATACTTTTAAAGCACAACATAGAGCATGCATAGCTCTATGCGCAAGTACAACATATATAAATATTTGCATAGACATTGTATCTAATGAATATGGCTCCCTCTCCTGTAAGCTTTTATTGCAGCTCTGCTGTCTATGCAAAAACCATTTTACATACAATATATATGAGACCTAGGCAAGGCAGATTTATTAGGCACTATTTCTGATGTTATTACAACCGTATATTTTAAATGACAAATGCTTCCCCTTGCTGCAGAGGCTATTGCTGCTCATGCCACCTTTTCATGAGCCAATAAGCTCAGCAGGGAGATCCTGCCAGCCTTTATATTGTACAGGATCACTTCACAACCGGTGTAGATAATAGAATTCTGTTATCCTGTCACATATCTTTGCGACAATATTGTGCTGCCAGGGGGTTCGGATGAAACCAAAAGTCTGATTTAGGAGAGGTTTTCTGCATCAATATAGTGGATTCGCTAAAGGGTCTGTCAGCACGCTAAATAAACTTCCCTTTATCAATCAGCTTCAGTGTTATCTGCATGAGCACTAAAGCATCATTATGCAAGGCAGTAAATGTCATGCCTGCTTTTATAGCAGAGCTGGCGGTGACATTGACAGATATGCAGATCTAGAGGAAGGAGACCACACATTGAAAGATTACCGACAGCTTTGATAGTGTGAAAATTGTACCATTAGACTGCATTCACACCTTAGCCTTTTTAAATCGTGGGCAGATTTGCTGCAATTCTGCCCGCGATTTCAAAGCGCCAAGCTGTGAATGACAAATTGCAGAATGCACCTTTCAGATGGCATTCATTTGAATGGTACCTAAAATTCTGGTACGGTTCTGCCACGATAAATCGTGCTACAATCATGGCAACCTGTACTGCGTGAAGCTTGTCGCAAAAAAAAAAATGTTCAGGAGCTACTTTGGGTTACCGCGTGAAAAACGCGGCAGAACCACGCTGCAATTTTAGGTGCCTTTCATAGGAATAGCATCTCAAATGTGCCTTCTGTGATTTGTCACTCACACCTCAGCACTTAGAAATTGCGAGCAGAATCACAGCAAATCTGCCAGTGATTCAAAATGCAAAAGTGTGAATGCAGTCTTAGCCCTTGTACACACGGTCGGACATTCCGACAACCAAATCCGTTGGATTTTGTCCGAAACTGTTGCATACACACGGTCGGACAAAGTTGTCAGAAAATCCGATCGTACTTAACTTGATGACGTTATTTCATTAGGACGGGACTACGTGCAGGCTAGTAGCCAATAGCTATGGTCTAGGAATTTGATCTGAGCATGCGTGGCACTTTGTCCGATTGAAATTCTCTACACACAATCGGACAAAGTCCGATCGGATCATGTTGTCGAAAATTTTTATAGCCCAGCTGGAAAACTTGGTCCTTCGGATACTCCGACGGAAACAGTCCGATGGAGCCCACACACTGTCGGATTATCCGACAACACGGTCCTATCGGACATTGTCCATTGGAATGTCCGACCGTGTGTACAAGGGCTAAGGCTGCTTTGATAATGCTCTTTTGCACAAATGTGGTAAAAATTCATATTCCTTTGCCACGGTTCCAGTACTTTTTTGCACCTGTGGAAAAAGGACATGTGACTCAAAAAATGAAAAATGCAACAAACGCAACTGCGAGTTTTTGAAGCGTTTTCTATTCATCTCAAAGGGGAGGTGCGCTTATGGTGCATTTTTTTCACTGCACCAAACATGCACTAAAAATGCAGCCTGCAGGACTTTTAAAAACTGACTAGTGTGAAGAGCTCCTTGGGATTTAATGGTCATGCATTTTTTTCCGCTTTTGGTAAGGCAAAAACTGAAGAAAAATGGATCAGCGTGAAAGGGCCCTTTGGGGTGCAAATAATTGCAGCAGGTGATCAGTGTGAGCAAGAATTCAGGAAATTTGGATCTGTTTCATTTGATAGCACTGGAGAGTTACTATCCTATAAGCAGGCCATTTTGCATTTCAGGGGGACAGGATTCAATCTAAAGTGATTGTAATATTTGTTTTTTTAAATAACACAGAGCGGCCCTGATCCTCCTTTTCTGGGGTCCCCGGTGGGGCTCCTGGCTCCTCCTCTTCATCGAGTGCCCCCACGGAAAGACGCATTCCATGGGGACACCCATGCGGGCACACTCCTGAGTCCTGCGGCTGCGTCCATTGACACAGACAGCAGGACTCTGCCCCGCACCCGGCTCCCTGTCTCACAGGATTTAAATGACAGCAGTGGGAGGCAATGGCTCCTGCTACTATCAATTTATGCAATGAGGACCAGAGACAGTGGCTGGAGCTTTTGGGCTCATGCTCGTTGCTGTAACGATATGGGTTCTGGGGGCAGCTGCAGCACAGAAGGTTTTTCAGCAGAGTTCCAGGTTTTTTATGTTTATTAAAAGTCAGCAGCTACAAAAAGTGTAGTTGCTGACTTTTAATAAACAGGCGCTTACCTGTTCCACGGTCCAGCGATGCGGCTGAACGGAGCGTCGCTCTTCTCCCCCTCCTCTCCGCCAGCGCCTCCATTGCCACTCTGGACACGCATGAGTGGACAGGCGATCTCCTGGGACCTGTCACGTGTCCCAGGAGAACGCCTAGAGGGAGGGGCCGCCTAAGGTGAAAGGAGGAGTCGCTTTGGCGGTCCCTGGGCAAAAGAAAGTGGGACAGGAAGTCTCCCTCCTAACGAAGCCCCCAGTCCCCCCTCCCAAAAAAATTACATGCCAAATGTGTCATGTAAGGGTGCAACTCTGCTTATAGACCCCTTTCACACCACGCCGTCCATAGCGTCGGCGGTAAAACGCCACTTTTTTTAGCGGCGTTTTACCGTCGGATTTGCTGCGCATTTCGGTCGCTAGTGGGCACTTTTACCCCCTACTAGCGGTCGAGAAAGGGTTAAAACCGCCGGCAATGCGCCGCAATAGCGGCGTTTTGCCGGCGATATTACAGCACTTCCCCATTGATTTCAATGGGGAGCAGCGGTGGAGGAGCGGTAAACACACCGCTCCTTCACCGCTCAAAAGAAGCTGCTGGCAGGACTTTTCCTGACATCCTGCCAGCGCAACGCTGCAGTGTGAAAGCCCTCGGGGCTTTCACACTACAGACAATGGTACAATTTTTCAACCAGCGTTGTATGCAAGCAATCAACCAGCGTTGTATGCCAGCAATCTAGTGGCCAGAAAAAGCTTTTCTGAGCTCCAGTGTGCATGGAGCCTAAATGAAAAACTCAGAGATATCACGTTCCCATCCTGCCTTGTTGCTATGACGTTGCCAAGACACTCTCAGACAATTCAAACCCCTTCACATGTGTTCTCTTTCCCTTGTCGCAGTAGCTCTGAGCTCAGAAATGCTGCAACAGAGGAGATAGTGGACCACACGTGTACATGGGGTTTGAGAGCTCGCTCCTGTGATGGTGGTGGTGAGCAGTAATGGTTGGAAGCTTCTTAGAAACGTTTTAGCAACAAGGCAGGATGGGATGATGTTATCCGTGGTAGTTTTTCGGCCAGTCTTTGCGAGGTTCGTAAATGGCTTACACCCAGGGGTGGACTGACAACTCATGGGGCCCCCAGGCAATAGGAGATTATGGGGCCCCCAGGTAATCAGAGATTATGGGGCCACACAGTACACACACACACACACAGTATACAATCACACAGTATACACAGACATGTTTCTATTGGCTGAGAAGGTACCGGAGAGGTGGGGCAGCTATAATCTCCGGATTTTTAGACCAAAAGGAAGTCGGTAAGGGACATTTCAGAGACAGATGTAAAAAAAAAACACAGATTTTTACATACTGTCCCTGGTTTTACTGAGGCTGGCAACCCTGATGGGGCCCCCTAGTGGCTTGGGGCCCTCGGGCAGTGCCCAAGTGGTCAAATGGTCAGTCCTTTCCTGCTTACACCTACAGCAAAGGCATTATTTAAAGTGGTTGTAAACCCTTACAACCAACTTTGACCTACAAGTAAGCTTAGATTAAGGCTTACCTGTAGGTCCAAGAAATATCTCCGAAACCAATACGGTTTAGGAGATATTTACCCAAAGACAGCCACCGCTGTCTACGGCGCATGCGCCATAGACAGCGGTGCGCAGGCGCACTGGGCAGGCCGCAGATCTCGGGGCGATATGCCGCGAGTGTCGGCTCCCGTGCGCACGCGTGGGAGTGACATCATCGCTGCTCACAGCGCCGGAGCAGCGAGAACCGGAAGTCACTCCGGGATCCATGGCAGCGGCGGACATGAAGACGGAGGACCGCTTCGGGGGCTTCGTTCTCAGGTAAGTTATTCATAATGAGCTAGTATGCTATGCATACTAGCTCATTATGCCTTTGCCTTACAGGGTGTGTTTTTATTTTTTATTTTTATTTTTGCCTTTACTTCCTCTTTAACTTTGGTCAAGGCTGCACAAATTGTTTTTATCTACAGATGCCCCTTACCTGCATGAGCAACTTTTTGTAAAGATGACCTAACCCTTTGAACTCCATCAACTGCCAATCCCTCTGTCTGGTTAAAGTACCCTTTCTGACAACAGGAAAAAAAAAAAACTATTTCAGGGGTTCAAATTTCCCACTTTACCCAAAACCAACAGAGTTGTTACACTTTAAATTTTAGCAAGAAACTACTACAACAGTAAGGCTCGGTTCACACAGAGGCAACTTGGACGTGACTTGGACGCGACTTGGACGCGACTTGGACGCGACTTACAACACTACTTTAAGTTGCCCCAGGCCAGTCGACTTGCCGTGGCTAATCAGAGAATGAGCTCTCAGGGGGGGACTCCTTTTGAGAGCTGATAATTCTCTGAGAGTCGCCTCCGTATAGACAGTGATCCGACTTGGAGGCGACCTCCATTGAAATCAATGGGTACCAGTCGCCTACAAGTCGGATTGGAGTAGTACAGGAACCTTTTCTGAAGTCGGAGGGACTTCAGTAGTGTGCATTAAGACGGCTCTTATTCACTTAGGGCCGGTTCACACAGCGATGCGCGGCGAGGCGTCTCCGACTTGCCTCGCCGCGACCTGCACGGACCTCAGCGGCGACTTGCAGAGGACTTCTGCATAGAAGTCAATGCAAGTCGCCCCCGAAGTCGCCCCGAAGTAGTACAGGAACCTTTTTTCTGAGTCGGAGCGACTCGAGTCGCTCCTCTCAGAACGGTTCCATAGCATTGAATGGGGGCGACTTGCGGGAGCGAGGCGAGGCGAGCCGTGTCGCCTCGCGTCGCAGTGTGAACCGGCCCTTACATTGATTTCTACATGTTATGCGACCTGAGGTGACTTGGGGCGACTTGAAGTTGGATCTGAGTCGCCCCTGTGTGAACCGGCACTTAAGCAACTCAACTTCAATATTTTATCATTCAAACAGACCAATCAAGTAATAATTCCTTCTGACCTCAGGAAACTAAAAAAAAGGCACGAGTGTATAAATAATATCATCCATTTCAGACAAAACACGTGTGCATATTTCCGAGTGCAAACACTCAATGGCCCAGTCTCCTCTGTCACCAGTTTTAATGGATTAGGCAGACAAACACGAGTAACATATGGTGTGAAACAGAGAGCAGAACCCCGCACTCACAGCACATCTCCAGCTGCAGCAATATGCCGTGCAGACAAGCTGAATCCTGACAGCCTAAGCAGTCTTAAAAAAAAATCTCAAACAGGTTCAATTCCAAAGATAAGCCAAAAGTCAATATTTCCTTTTTACATATTCTCTCCAGCTGCTCTCCAAGAATATAATAGAGCAACATTCATCTGTTCCCTCCAGGAAAAAAATACTAATAGCAATTAACTGAACTTGGAGCACGACTTCGAGCACTGCAGAGTGTCAATGGCAAGTTCCCGAGCAACCACCTGTAATGAATGGGAGCACATTTATAATTCTTTGTTCCCCAAGTGTCTCAGAAGAACTTGAAGTCATCTACAATAGTCCCACTCCTAACAGACAACAAAGGAGCTTTTCCTGGGTAATAGAATGACTGTATTTTACAGTAGTGCTGCACAACTTTTTTTTTTTTTTATAGTATATATCCCCTTCAGAAACCATGGTGGTAGGAGTGGGACTATTGTGGATGACTTCAAGTTCTTCTGAGACACTTGGCTAACAATGAATTAGAAACATGCTCCCATTCATTACAGGAGGTCAGCCGCTCGGCATAGGTGCCACTCAGAGATTAATTTGCATTTTCGCAATGGATGCAAAGCATTCTCTGATAGGACAATGTGGAAGGGCGGGGTGATGATGTCACGCTCTCCACTCGCCCAATCAGAGATTCTTTAAGAAAATGCAAAACATTCCACTTCTAAAGGGATCTTACAGGTAAGGTATACGGCTAACTATGTAAACATATTCATATCTGCATGGAGTGTGGGAGGTTAAAAAACATGATGGCCACCAATGTGAAGGGGGATAAGGAATACTATCCCTGACCACCAAATTGACTAAAGAATACTGTCCCTGACCACTAGTGTGTTTGTTGTGTTTGTGGGGGGTAAAGAGAGACTCAAATGATCTCAGCAACAGACTTCAAGAGAAGCCAATAGGTGAGTCAATGCACCAATATCTACCCAACTCATTCTTCAGAGGCATCACAACTTACAAGATTCAAGTATTCCGATTATTGAAACATTCCACAAAATTCAAGCCTCTGTATGCCCTCTTTATATATGCCACTACCATAAACTCAAATACACTGAGACCAAAAACACTGAATCAGCAGAGAGGAAGCAATAGAAATAGCCTTTCCAAAACATGCCTAAAAATAATTTTAGGTGGGAAGAAAATGTACAAGAGATGCTTACTGCGGTTGTTTTTAGAATATGATTGCTTTGGCAACATATGTGTTTCCTGTGCTTGCTTTAATGTTGTTTTTGAAATTGAAAGAAACAGCTAGTCACAAACAAAAACGTACGTTAACATTCGGTAAAGGAGTGACAGGAGAGAGATGCACAAAAACACAGGTGGTGGAGTTATATGGTGGATATTTGAATGCGTTACGCTGATCTGGCAGTACTGGATCCAAAGTGTGCATGAGTTTTGCTAAAGCTGTAATGAATGACACCGTCTACTGATGCATGAGATCTCAACCAATGAATGGGACCTGTTCAACCTGTTTACATTTGGGCAAAAGAGAAGATTGGCTAAGCCTAGTGGTTCATATAATCCATAGAGGACAAAATTGCAAGCCTGGCAGGTCAAGATGCCTGATCAAGTATCTACAAGGCCATCATGTTATAGCTTACATCTACTTGTTTGCTTATAGGTTTGTTAAAGGGGTAGCCTCGAGGTGGATCATGGGGAGTATTATAGGAAAAATGTAAACAGTGATATTTCATTTCATAATTTCCAGCTCTGTTCCTGTCCAGCTGTTTTTTAGGCGTTTTTGAGTTTTAGGTGTTTCAGACCACCTTTGCATATTCCAGCTTCTCGTTACCTTCCCCATAATGTAAAATAATACATTCAACAGGGGTAGTGGGAGCCCCTTATTATGGCCACAGCAGGCAAGCAGAGCCGGGCAATCAAGTGCAAATATGACCAAAAGAGTCCCCAGGAGATATATAAATCTTCCAGGTTGTTTAACTGTTCAGCCCCTACCAAAAACCTAAATATCCGTTTTTAGGTTTATTGTCCTTTTTAAATGTTTAATTTGTTTATTCGATTCTTTCTCCAGTATCTGTTTAACCATAGTCTGGTTTCTAGTTTGTAAATTGAACTACAATCAAAATGTGATCAAATCTGAGTTTGAGGACACACAATTGTGCAACGTGCTTCATTAGAACAAACAATCCCCACCAGTCTCTTCTTCTCGTCGATAGATGTTCCACCACATCCAGCACTGTAGGCTGTAAATGTATGATTAATTGCAGAATCCTTCTCTGTGGTAACACATTTTGATACCATTGTGTCATATCATTTTGATACCATTGTTTCATATTAATAGTATACATTTTAATACCATTGTTATGACCAATTCTGTTAAAGAAGTGACTGAACAAAGCCTAGATGGGGAGTCAAAATGTATCCTGTAAGGGACTTCCATCCAAAACTATTTTGGGCAGGTTTTGATCTACTGCCAGATCTTTACAACTGTCTTCTAGCAGGTATCTTCTCGCAGTTGTCACAGCCAGATCAACACGGGAGGAGAAATGATTTCTAACATTGACAGCAGATGGGGGGTCAAAACCCGTTCCATTCAAGATGGAAAAAAAATGTGGGTTGTGTTTTGTTTTAGAGACTTTTCCACCAGTGGCCCATACCTAAAGCAGTTGTATTGTGAAAGGTTAATAAACTATGACTACGATACAACATTTAGATACAATACAGATTTAGTAAATAGAAGCACAATGTTATAACTGTGGGCTAGTATTCACGGGGATCATAATATTTCCAAGTCATGCTCACTTCACCCTTCCTTTTTGTAAACTCTCGGCCAGCTTATAAAGGATTTTAAACCAACAGCTTTCCTAGAAAAAGTGGATAAAATTTTACTATTTTATTGTAAATCAATAAAGGGAAAACAAAAGTCCACATGGCTTGCACCCACCATGCTGCAGACAGCTGAAGAGCGCAGACTGGCTATCCCCTCTCTACAGACATGCATGCTGATCGGTTTATCCGAAAGCAACGGAACATGGGATCGTTTCTGACAGCTTAGCCACTTCTCAGTAATACAGCGCAGCGTGTTTGCTTGATGTGGACTTAAGATTTATAGGAGAAGGTTTTAAAAGGCTTTTGCAATGCACCAATACATAAACAGGCAACAAGCACAAAACGAGTGTCAGCACAAACAAGTGGATTAAGGAAGCTGAGAGGCTGGTGGAAGCCCAAGCTGTACCAGTCCAGAAGCCTGGATGCAAGCTCAGAAAAGCACTAGGATTTTCATCCACACTAATTAATGAGAGCAAGCTGTGAATGGGAAGGAGGTGGGGAAGGCATGACTGTCTGGAGGGATATGTGTGGGTTGAACAGCAGACCTCAGACTGAAGACCTTACAGACAGACAGAATGAAGCAACCAAGTAGGGGTCATCCATCCTTACGTCACAGAGAGCCACTGCTGAAAAGAAAGACACAAAATACAGGGAAAGGAGAGCAAACGGAGAGTATAATATTGTAGTTTGAGCAACAATTTAGGTATTTTTAGGGGAGCATCCCAAACAATATCCCATTTCTATAAATTCCCATTAAGCAACCTGACATTGCCACTGGTGTAAGAGTTGCAGGTTCACCTTAGGCAGCATTTTTATAGTTGTGGCAGATGACTGTAGGAAAAACGTGTATATCCTTTGCAGCGAAGGAGAGAAAGGGGCAAGTCCTCATTAGCAAAAGTGGCACCATTTTGTTTTATTTTTCTGTAAGGAAAGGTCATGCCCTTGGTTTTTCCAAACCTTAAAGTGGTCACGGGCAGAAAATGTACCAACTGTACACCTTCTCTATGAGGGAAAGACAGAGAGAAGAAAGCAAGACATTAGGAAGAAAAGGGAGAAGACACATCAGTAATTATTTTGGGGATGCAAAGAGAGAAGAGCTGAGAACATATTGACATAAGTGGAACAATGTAGAATCTTGGTGGAGATGAAGATATGCGAAGGGGAGAACATGAATAAGCAATGGAAATGGAAACCACCCCCGCCCTTCATACTAAAACCTCCTTACCCCAAGTGATTATTTTTGACATCCTTCATTATTTTATGAAGCATCTAGCAGCCAGTGGAGTACAAATACCTACATTTCTTTAAAAAAAAAATAGCCGTCAGGATTTTATAGGAGACGTTATTTACTTACCACATGGACCCTTGTGTTTCATAGGAATGGCTGTTTTTTGGATGCACTCAGCTCTTTGCCTCTCACAGTCGTTGGCATAAGTTCGGCTGTCCCGGCCGCAGACAGGCTTGTAGGCACCATCACAAGTGATGCGGTCACAAGAACAGCGGGTGATTCCTCGACGGTTAAGGCACACAGCATTGTGCTTACATTCATCCTTACATTTGTCTAGGAAGGAAAAATAAAATTCGTAATTTTAAGTAAAATCCACAAGACGGTACTTCAGCTAAACAATGCCCATGTAAACACCTGCACAGGGTTACGAGTCTATACATGATAAAGACCGATAGGTTACAACACAGATAAGGCGTGGTAATCATTTATAGGCTGTGTGTTCTGTGTGTAGGGCAGCCTGTGCATTTCAATGGGCTGCCCAACCTACATAAACTTGGGAAAGGAGGTCCCCAAACCTTTTTTTTTTTAAATCACATTGCACGGATTTGCATGATTCTGCACCACTAGGTTTGGTGTGTGCAAAAATGCCCCACTTTTGCCGATTCATGTCGTTGCCATTAGGAATGACCACCCCCTCCAACACATTTGCTAAAAAGCAATTTGTTTGCCTGTGGGTTGGAAACGTGCAATTTTGCGCATGTTTCCAACCCCCCAACCCCAACCCCCACTAATGTGACTATAGGCTTAAGCTGGCTGCCAACTTTCAGCTGGTTAATAAGGAAGTGGCCAAAACGAGTTCAACAAAAGTCAACTGTTTGATTTTTGTTGGAGTCTGCTGGATAATGTTCGCCCAGACAGAGATTACATGTGATCAGATGCAGCTGCTGCTTGGGTATTCTGACAGCTGCTTATTTTCGATGGAGGAATCTGTTCGTAACAGTGTTTTTTTTTTTTTAACAGAGCTCACAGTATGGATAAATGACAGCTTTCATTTTTTGTTCTTCTACATCTTTAAGTTAAAGTGACCCTGTCAAAAGAGAAGTACCATAGCTGCCATTGCTGGACTCTGCCTAAATATGTTTGCGTTTGGCATTTTTATACTTTTTAAGTCACTGACCCAGAAGTTGCATGTAGTTACTAAGTGTTAGAAAAGTGTCAGACTTCCTTATCTCTATATTTATTCTGGGCCAGCAACTCAGAAAGAATCATGATCCTCTCATGACAAGTTTCCTTATGAATTTTTTTGTGGAGAAGTGTGGCAGTGGGGTCCGTTTCAGATATGGCACCTCATCCCCAGGTATTAGGAAAAAAGGGGGTAATTGGGAAGAAGGGGGATTATTGCGATGCCTAGGTTAGTAATGAACAAGAAAATGTGTTAAAAAAAACAAATTTATTCACAATGAAATATATCAAATAAAACAATTTTATATTTTTCTTTGTGAATAAATTAGTTTTTTAAAACATTTTCTTATTCATTACTAACCTAGGCACCGCAAGAATCCCCCTTCTTCCCAATTACCCCCCTTTTTCTTTAAGAATTGAAAGCAGAGGGACTTGGGCACTAGAGGGTTACCTTTGTATGATTACAGCTGTTCTTTTGACATGGTAGTCCAGATAGCCCTGACAATGGATTATTTAGGGCCCCTTCACATCAGCAACACTGTGCAGTGTTGCTCAGTGTAATTGAAATGCAATGTCATGCAATATACCATTGCTTTCAACAGTGTCAGTTGACACAAATAATGAAAATATGCCCAATGCTAAATATACGCATTAAAATATACTTAGCACTGGACACATTATAAGTATTAATATATTTACATTTTAAATATTAGTATAGGATTATCCAGGGGGATAATTGAACACAGCTGCTATTTTTGAGTTTAAGAAGCATTGCCGAGTTGTTTTTATTAATTTATACCAATGCCCTACTTTTGTGTGAACTAAAAAGCCTAAAAAAAAAAATGGCAATTATTTACATTACAGTAGAACTGCAACATGGTATTGAAGAAAAGGGATCCAGACAAAAGCAAAATGTATGTCAATGCACATGTCCCATGACCCAAACTCTTATGCCGCGTACACACGATCAGACTATCCGGCGGACTTAGTCTGGCGGACAAACCACCGTAAAGTCCGCCCGACTGTCCGAACGAGCGGACCTGCCCACACACGTGACTTTTATTATCCGCTGTACTTTTGAAATGAACGGACTTGCCCACACACATGGAGGAAAGTCCGTTCATTTTGAGCGCGGCTCCAGGTAGCCGGGACTAGCGAAGGAAGCGTCGCTGGCCCCGTCACCTGGTATGGACTTAAAGGGGAAGCCCTACGCGGAAAAAACGGCGTGGGGGTCCCCCCCTAGGTCCATATCAGACCCTTATCCAAGCACGTTACCCGGCCGGCCAGGAAAGAGGGTGGGGACGAGCGAGCGCCCCCCCTCCTGAGCCATACCAGGCCGCGTGCCCTCAACATGGGGGGGTGCTTTAGGGAAGGGGGGGCCGCGCAGCCAGAGGACATATTTTGGTGCAAAACTACCTTCTTAGTCCGCCGGACTTTTAGGTAAAAAAATTCCGCCGGAGCCCACACACGGGGGGATTGTTTTCCACCGGATTGTTTGATCGTGTGTACGCGGCATTAGTAATCCTGATCTTTACAGACTAATACCTTCCAAATGATATAAACATCTAGCACCTACCTGCACCATTCATATCATCTATGTATGGCCACCAATATGGCTGGCCAAAGAGCCTAGGGCACTCAATCTGTGGGTTTATAGCAAATGAAAGGTGCTATTGACATTACAGGATAGTTGACAACTCTAACATTAATGGGAGACCCCAGACCCAGAGGGCCAGCTGATGTCAGGTGGAGGGGGAGGACAATCGATCAGGCAGATAGCTGCTCTGATCACCAGCATCTATCTCCAACACTTCTGTAATGTTTAATCCACTGCCATTGAAAGAGGGCCAAGCAAAGAGTTCTTGTTTATGGACCTAATTCCCTATCCATGTACATGTTTGCCCATCCGCCTGCCCAATTCGGTTCAGATTGTAGAATTTCTTAGTTGTTGGGAAGTGAACTTATGAGGATTTCAGAGATACAGGCTATGGGGAGCGTCAGCCCATACTTTCTTCAAAGTCAAGATTTGCATTTAAAAAGCAGCTGCAGCAGCAACCTAACAGCTCACACAGCATTTACTGACAACGTAATGGAAGAAATATTGGAAGATGAGATGTACTTTATAGTTTCACTGACGTGTTTCTTGACAGGTTCACTTATACATTTCTGAGCTTTTAACAGCTGCACAAACGCATGGTTTTCTGGCTCAAGTTGTTTTAATAAAAGTGGTATTGAAGTGGTGGTGGATGCATTATGTATCTAAACTTGGCCATAAATAGATCAAAATGTGTCCAGTTCAGCAGGGACCAGTCAAAATTCGATCCATGTGTGTCCAGGTATGTATGACAGAAGTCAACTTCTTTTCAAGGCTTGTTGGAAAAATTTTCTTTATCAGCCGCCTGCTGCCACTGATGAATGTATTTTGACAGTGGAAAGTCCCATACAATGTCCCAGCAGGGAAAATGCTGCCATCCACACAAGTGACACAAACGCGATTAGATTCGCTTATTTTTGGTACAGCTCGAATAATCTATGGCCAACTTACAGCCTTCTGTAGTTAGATTTTGGGGGGAATTATATTCATCACTAATGTACAGATCACCTTCAGTTTGACTTAGGCCGCGTACACACGTGGGGACTGTTCGCCCAACTTTGTCCGCTGAACAGTGTTTCGGCGGACAGTCCGCCCGTGTGTGGGCTTTCAGCGGACAGTTTCAGCGAACAGTCCGCTGAACAAGGTTTTTCGGAAATTCCGAAAAACTGTCCGCTGAAACTTTGTTTCAGCGAACAGTCCCCTCGTGTGTAGGCTTGTTCGACAAAATAAGTTCCGCGCATGCTCAGAAAGGCTTTACACGCCGAAAGTTATAATGCAGTGTATAGGACGTCGTATTTTTCGTCCCGTCGTACGTGCCGTTCACGTCATCGCGCACGGTTTCAGCAAACTGTTCGTTCGTCGTGTGTGGCCATGTCCGTCCATGCTAATTTTGAGCGGACTGTTTGCCGAAACTGTTTGACGGACAAAGTTGGGCGAACAGTCCCCGCGTGTGTACGCGGCCTTACAGTAGGAATGAGACATTTATTTTTTGTCAGTTTCAGAAAATTACAGTAACCATAGAATTGTAAAAATCCTAAAAGCCCAGTTCACACGGGTAGGGTCGGTACGACAGTCAAGTTGCACCAGTGTGAACCGGGCCTAAAGGTGGATTCTAGACATCACCCAATTTTACCCCAAACCTCATTGTTTTGTTGAGAAAGAAATCAACGTAATCTCCAGGACTGAGCTTTGAGTTTCAGTTTGACAGGTCAGATTCTGCTCTTCATTAATTTATAAATAAAAGGTGTTTTTTCCCCCATGCTCTAAATGAAAAAAATTAACATGTTTTTCCCTTTATAAATTGTTATTGATAACATATTAGCTTTATAAGATTTTTTTTTCTATTATTTCTTTTTTAGCATTTGTACTTTGGTATAGAGATGTTTTGTACCCGTAACATGAGTCCTCGTACCCTTTTAAAAGGACCAAGTTGCAAAATTTCATTAAGATAAAAATCCTTCTGTGTGCAGAAGCCCCCCTAATATTTAACTGAGCCCATCTCGATCCAGCAATGTTGCAGAAGACACTCGACTCCTTGAGACTCTCCCTCCTCATTGGCTAAAATGGGAGTGTGGCGCCATTGGCTCCCGCTGCTGTTAATCAAATTCAGTGAGCCAATGAGGAGAGAGGGGGGCCGGGCTGGGGAGGGAGGAGCCAAGGACCCCGAGAAGAGGAGGATCTGGGCTGCTCTGTGCAAAACTACTACACCAAGCAGGTGAGTGCAGCATATTTGTTATTTTTAACCAAAAAAAATAAAAACTAGACTTTAGTATCACTTTAATCCTAATTGCACTTTGGCATGCTCCTGTTGGGTGCCAGAAGACCGTGCCCCCACATTAATGAGGAAAGAGATACAGTGGGACAGGGATAGACAGAGTACTCTAGAAGAGGGAAACAATGTTAGCACTGAGGATCTCCGTGTGGTAGAGTTGTCAGCCAACAACATTTCCGACAGAATCAAGTATAGCAAAGGTGTCCTGCAAATTTTTTAAAAAAATTTCCAGGACATATACTTTAAAGCGGGAGTCCGCCGGGACTCCGCGTTTTTTTTTTTTTTAAAAGCCAGCAGCTACAAATACTGCAGCTGCTGACTTTTAAAATAGTGACACTTACCTGTCCAGCGCGCCCGCGATGTCGGCACCCGAAGCCGATCTCTAGATCGTCTCTCGGGTCCTGCCGCCGCCATCTTGGGTATGGGAATCAGGAAATGGAGCCTTTCGGCTTCATTTCCCGGTTCCCTACTGCGCATGCGCGAGTTGCGCTGTGCAATAAGGACGGTCCCCGCTGCCTCTGGGATCTGTGCGTTTCCCAGCAGGCAGCGGGGCACTTGCGGAAAGGGGCGGGCACTTGCGGAAAGGGGCGTAATCTATGCCCCTTTCCGCAGAGAGCTATCCCGGAAGTGGGTGCAGATACCTGTACTGTACAGGTATCTGCATCCCCCTCCCCCCTGAAAGGTGCCAATTGTGGCGCCGGAGGGGGGGAGGGTTCCGATGAGCGGAAGGTCCACTTTAGGGTGGACCTCCGCTTTAAATTAATAAATTGTTTATTCAGCAATTATATATATTACATTCATTTTTAAGCAAAAGTAGCAATAGTGAACTGTTCCTTAATTATGCAAAAGGGGGCAGTGATAAGCTCTGCTTTATACAGAAGTCAAGATCTACATATGACTTCAAGAGGAAGTAAACCCTTCCAAACAACTTGGACCTACAGGTAAGCCTAGATTAAGGCTTACCTGTAGGTCCAAGCAATATCTCCTAAACCTATATGGTTTAGGAGATATTTGCCCGAAAATGGGCACCGCTGTCTACGGCGCATGCACCGTAGACAGCGGCGCGCAGGCGCACTAAATGCGGCAAATCCATGAATGGATTTGCCAAATTTGTCGACTCCCGTGCGCATGCGCGGGAGTGACGTCATCGCGGCTTCGCCGAGTGGCAGCGGCGGAGCTGCGAGACGCGACTCCCGTGCGCATGCGCGGGAGTGACGTCATCGCGGCTTCGCCGCTCTGATTCGTCGGAGCTGCGAGACGCCACCAGCAACATGGATGCGGCGGACTACAGGGATCAGCGGCGACTTCGCTGGCTCCTGTGTCAGGTAAGTGACACATAATGAGCTACTATGCGATGCATAGTAGTCCATTATGCTTTACCTTTGCAGGGAAAAAAAGAGAAAGTAAACCCATCAGGGTTTACTTCCTCTTTCAGTTTCCAATATCTCTGGACCTTCTCATAGTTTTCACATGCAGGTTTCACTGAAAGTAACCTTTGTCTTATTCCCAAATCAAACTACCCTACCCAGGGCTGTGATTAGGGCAGAAACAACTTATCGATTAATCAACAACTAATCAATTATTAAATTAATCGATTACTATTTTCATAATCAATTAAATTGACCAGTAACATAATGAGGTTAAAAAAAAAAAAAAATACTAAAATGAGCCCTTAAAATGAATTAGCTTTTTTTGTACTATAAAGGGCCAATTTTAGTTTTTTTGTAACCCCATTATGTTAATAAATGTTTTAGACCTGGTTCACATCTATATGTTTATTGGTGCTTTTTGCAGAAATACACTACAGTTCATTTACATGGTTTCCTATGGGACACGTTCAAATCTGTGCTTTTTTCAGCCGCTGCATATTTGGAAAGGGTCAGGGACTTTTTTTAAATGCAAAACAGTGCTTTTTTGGTTCAATATACTTCAATGGAGAAGCTGCATAAATGCATGTACTGCGTTTTTGCAGTCATTTGCGTTTTTTTAATCTGCCCAACAACAAATTGGCCCAAAAAATGCAAAACCGCAAATCGCAGCAAAATCACGTGCGCAAAAATCAAAAAGCACAGCTGAAAGCACTGCAGAAACACATCAAAAGCAAACTGCATAGGTGTGTACCGAGTCTTATGGTGGCCTCACGGATCAATTTTCAGACGAGAATATTCAGACGAAACATCTTTGTACATTCACTGAATGAAAGAATGTTGTTTGAAATTTTCACTTGTTTTTAAAGCGGGAGTTCCGCCATTTTTTTTTTTAAAAGCCAGCAGCTACAAATACTGCAGCTGCTGACTTTTAAAATAAGGACACTTACCCCGCCCAGCGCCCCCGCGATGTCGGCACCCGAAGCCGATCTCTCGATCGTCTCTCAGGTGCTGCTGCCGCCGCCATCTTGGGTATGGGAATCAGGAAGTGGAGCCTTGCGGCTTCATTTCCCGGTTCCCTACTGCGCATGCGCGAGTCGCGCTGCGCAATAAGGATGGTCCCCGCTGTCTCTGGGATCCGTGTGTTTCCCAGCAGACAGCGGGGAACCTGCAGAAAGGGGCGTAAATATCCGTAGATTCTGCGGATATCTATGCCGGAAGCGGGTGCAAATACCTGTACTGTACAGGTACCTGCACCGCCCTCCCCCCTGAAAGGTGCCAATTGTGGCGTCGGAGGGGGGGAGGGTTCCAATGAGCGGAAGCTCCACTTTAGGGTGGACCTCCGCTTTAACATTCCGTTTTTAAAATGAATGTAATTTCTGAACGAAAACCACTTATATTGTCTGAAAATTCCTTTAACGAAGAAGTTTTCTATTTCCAAATTTTGCCTTCACTGTGGTTGAAAATGAACATCGATTTGACCCCACTAACAATTAGAAAAGCGAACGAACGTTATTAAAATGACTTTTTTATTGAAGGAAGACATTTTTTGTTTTTTAAATTAAAAAAAAATTATATTTACCAGATTCACCCTTTAATAGTATATACAGTATATATCCTCTAATAGTATATACAGTATATATCCTCTTATATACAGTATATCTCTCCTCTAATAGTATATACAGTATATTATATATATATATATATATTTATATTTTATCTGTTATTCTCAGAGTAGATTAGAGATTTTGCTCCCTAACCATATATAGTTGGTTATTTAAATTTACCACTGCATAGAGATATTTGAGAATAAATTGCCTTATTTTGTAACTTTACATATTAAATAAATTATACACCACAATTTTTTTTAAGGTTATTAACCGATTAATCAAAACAATAATCGGCCAACTAATCGATTGTGAAAATAATCGTTAGTTGCAGCCCTATCTGTGATCATTTTACTTTAAATAAAACCTGTAATGTATGAAACGTGGAATTTGACATTTCTTCCTCTCATAATACTAGTAGTATAATACAATACTTCCCAGCTGTCATGCTGATCCTCTTACTTCAATACTGAAGTCACTGACTGCAAACAAGTAGAATTTAGATCAGTTTGGATGATGTTTGGATGAGGTTTGTCTAATATTTCTGCTCTGTATCCTTACACATCCACAGTTCTGATCAGAGTAGACCAGCAACAAAGGCAAGCAACAATTATTTTCAAGACGTAGCTGGTAATGATGAACTTGTATATCTCTAATTGCAGGTTTCCTTTCAATTCTAAAACCTACACATAATTACCATCTCACTAAAAATAATACATTGCTGAACGGATGCCAGATTATTTTATTTTGGATAAGTTTGTAATTTAGTGATGAGAAAATATGCTAAATATTTCACAGATTTTAGGCGTATTTTTAATAAAAGAAAGCTTCACTATACTTCTCACAGGTTCACTGAAGGCCTTTTGGTTTCTTATTTTCCACCTTGCCATAACATGTTGTGTTATACTTTATCATTGGTCCTCAAGCCCTGCTCCACGGAGACCAGCATTTCCATGCACTAAAATGATGATGGGCAATACGTGTGAAACCGCTGTATGCAGTTTGGAATAAATGGCTCTAGATTATTAGGCTGTATCTGTGCTATACATGACTAGTTCTGTATGTAGAGAGTATAGACACACGTTTTCATGACTCCAGCCACTATCCAAAAAATGGAATAAACCTATATTTGTGTTGGAAGACGATTCACAGATAACTTTTGTTTTTAAAAGCTTCTCTCGCGCTAAACATGGGTGAGAGATTTACTAAAACTGGTGCAAGCAGAATCTGGTGGTAACTAACCAGCTTCTAGGTTTTATTGTCCAAGCTTAAAGAGGAACTGCAGTCTGCTCACATAATTTGTAATAAAAACATCTGTGTCATTTTGAAGCATCCCTCCAACCACTTTGCATTTTATTTTATATATACTGTGATTCTGTACTTGCCAAATATGCTGCAGAAATCTCCCTCCACTGAGTATGGCTGCAGCCATTTTAACTGTGGGCAGCTGAAGCTGCTGCCTGTTCACTTCCTGGATTTACACAGACATACCTTCAGTTCTGCAGCTCCCATTGACCCTCTTATGACTCATACCCCCCTCCCTTCCTGGCATACTCTCACGGTAGTGAGAGAGAGAGAGCTGTGCATGATGTCATAAGCCTAGGCTTTTTACCAGACAAGAAACAGGAAGTGGGCTGTATAAGGTATTTATTGGCAGAAAAATAATGTTTTACTATCCAAAGTTAAAACAACAAGGGCAGAAGATTTATGAGATGGAAAGATGAAAAAATGACTGAAGTTCGGCTTGTTCACTTAAACCGGAAGTTAGAAGCGGATTGGTTACTATGCACAGCTACACCAGATTCTGTGTGCTCCAAATTTTTTTAAATCTCCCCCACAAACTTAGTGAATGGCCTTTTATAATTTGTCTAATATTTAAATAACTTAAATGTAAAAAAAAAAGTGCATAAAGAATTTAGATTTTGAGCTGGCTGCACACCCTGTATATAATTCTATAAAATATAAAATGGGTTCCCCTTGGAGTTTTTAGGCAGCAATAAGAAACAAGGATGAGTATATGTAAAATTATTTTATTAATCCAAAAAACATTGTAGCCACAATGAGTTAAAATTCAAGCTCTGGTACATATTATTTGAACAATTAAATGGATAGAAATACATACATCACAGGGTACATAAATCATATGAAAACAGTTGCAGCTATTTTAAAATTATTAATCCATTGAGTTAAATCATTAATTGAAAAGCACCCCTGCTACCCCGATGCATTTCGACCTTCTAGGAATTATGGTCTTCTTCGGGGGGGGGGGGGGGGGGGAACAGTGCAAAAAAGGGGGCGACATTAGTCACATTTCTGCAAATTACCAAAAAGGAAAGAAAAAAAATTCAGAATTTATAAAACAAATTATATGGTTATTATTATTTCTCTTATTATTCTCATGTGGTAATTACCATTTCCACCGAAGCGGGACGAGTGGGTAGGAACATCACGGCAGCAGGCCCAGGATCACCCCCAGGGAGAAAAAGTAGGCATTTTCCAACATCTAAATAAAAGCTTCTGGTTCAAATGTAACGATTCGGTGGAAATGGTAAATATCACATGAGAATAATAAGAGAAATAATAATAACCATATAATTTGTTTATAAATTCAGATTTTTTTTCTTTCCTTTCTGATAATTTGCAGAAATGTGACTAATGTCGCCCCCTTTTTTGCACTGCCCCCCCCCCCCCCACTGAAGAAGACCATAATTCCTAGAAGGTCGAAATGCATCAGGGTAGCAGGGGTGCTTTTCATTCAATGGTTTAACTCAATGGATTAATAATTTGAAAATTGCTGCAACTGTTTTCATATGATTTATGTACCCTGTGATGTATGTATTTCTATCCATTTAATTGTTCAAATAATATGTACCAGAGCTTGAATTTTAACTCATTGTGGCTACAATGTGTTTTGGATTAATGAAATAATTTTACATATACTCATCCTTGTTTCTTATTGCTGCCTAAAAACTCCAAGGGGAACCCATTTTATATTTTATATTTAAATAACTTTACCAATACAACAACAGAAATAGATATGTATATTAATACAAAAAATTCTAATTTCTCTTAAAAAAAAAAAAAATTGCATGGATTGCTTTGTTGATTTCTCTTGCAATTTTCAATAAAGGTTTGGAAAAAAAAAAACATATCCAATAAAATTGCATTTCTTCATAAAAAAAAAAAAAAATAGCATGGATCTTTTAAATGAAAATGTTGTTACATGTACAATTACAGTACCGAATATAAAAATTGTTAGCATGTACATGAATAAAAAGCATTATTAAAAAGGTAGAACGTCTTCAGTCCATTAAAAAAAAAGAATATATATATATATTTTTTTTTTATGTCCCCATTTGAAATATTTTTCACCACTTTCTGTCTTTAAAAGGAGGTGTGGGGGATAAACTCCCTAGTGAGGACACAGATGAGAATAAAAAGAAGAAGAACTTTAAAACCCCATGAAAGAAATATCTAGGTTATTGCTAACCTCGCCTGAACTCTGGGTATAAAATGTTTAATATATCTCCGATTTCATATTTTTTACTTACACGTGCCGGGTGGCCTTGTATGTTTTTCCTGTAACAGGCAAATAAAATCACTTTTTTAATCGCCCTGTGGAAGCACCGCTGCACTATTGGCCTTGGAGCTGACCCAACGTTTTTGGAGTTCAGCTTTAAGCCAGAATGATTATAGAGGTAGGTATTGTTTACTTTCCTTTGCTATACACAGAATGGCAAATAAGTTAAAAGGTGAAGATATGCTAGAACAGTGAACTTGGAGCTTCCATTGTTAAAAAATAAAAAAAGTAAAAGAATGGCTTTTGCTAAATGTAAAATCATAATTGCCAATGAAATAATGGCAACAGCTAGTTTCTGACACCATGCAGCTATCGTTCAGTAAATGAGTGAAGCTGAGAGTCCTTAATAGCTACAATTGTGATAATTACAACAATACATAGAGTATTTTGCATATTTATGGGTGAGAATGAGTCTTCTCAAGATTTTCAAACAGAGACCTAAATTGTCCACTTTCTGCTACAGTAGAATGCACAGCATCATGGAATAGGGTGTTGCCTGCTTTTATTTCGCAGTTCTAAAAGCGCACTTACCGGCGCACAAAATCGATTGCAAAGTGGGGATGCAGGCTTCCATTTAAATGTTTCCCAACCACATAAGTGTCATTTCACTCTGCAAATACTTTCTTTGTGTCAAAAATGCTTCCATTCAGGCAGTGACAGTGTCCGGAAGATATTGATTTTTACAGATGTAGACTTCAGTGTTGTGTAGGCTCGGAAGCGTATTGTGTAACAAAGAATGGCCCATTTACTTACATATAAGAGCTTCCCTAGGAAACATCTCTTCCTGAACCTTCAGCTTGTGGTTCAAAGACTTAAATACATCCTCTTATAGTCAGAAATTAAGTTAGTGTGAATGGACCAAAATGGCAAAGGATGCCGGTGCTAAAAATATTATTTCTGTCCAAAGGTTGGGCTCTATAGAGTGACAGCTGCACAAAGAACACATGTATTTGATATATTTATTGGAAACAAGGACCTGGTTGGCAAAGGCTTCGATGCACATAACTGAAATTCAAAGCCAAATTTTTAGGGGTTTTTAACACATTGGAACATACTCCATGCCTTAGCGGCAGTCTTTTGCCGCCTATTATATGTACATCCACTATTTGCTGCAGTTAGAAGCTCTACAGAAGCACAGGATGGAAAAAATAATCCCACGTCTCTTCTGTTACTATTATACCTATCAATTAAAGCACTACTCAACTTTCATGATGGCCATGGCAACATCTCAAGTCTTTTGCACTGCACACAATGAGCAATAAAATCTAAGTGAAAACCCTGTAATGCTCTGGAAAAGTGTAAATGGGCCCTAAAAATGACAGAAAGGTAACTGTCAGGATTTACCAATCTGATGCTGCCTCTGCCATACAGATCCTTCTTGCAGCCCAAAGTCACTATTTACATAATAGGCACACTGCATGCGGATGACACGAAGCTATGCAGTGGAATAACGTCCTTACAGGATGTCTCCAATTTACAAGCCAACCTCAAAGCACTGTTTATTTGGGCAACTAGGTGGCAAATGAGGTTTAATGTTGATGAATGTAAAGTTATACACTTGGGGGCTAAGAATATGCATGCATCATATATACTAGGGGAGAACAACTGGGAGAATCCATAGTGGAGAAGGATCTGGGGGTTTTGGTAGATCATAAGCTTAATGATAGCATGCAATGCCAAGCTGCTGTTTCCAAAGCGAGCAAAGTTCTTTTTTTGTATTAAGAGATGTATGGACTCCAGAAAGAGAAATATAATTGTGTCCCTGTACAAATCATTAGTAATACCTCATCTGGAATATGCAGCTCAGTTTTGGGCACCAGTTCTCAAAAAGGATATCGGGGAACTGGAGAAAGTGTAGAGAAGGGCAACCAAATGGATAAAAGGAATGGAGAAGCGCAGCTATGAGGAAAGATTACAGGAACTGAAATGTATTCACTCTTGAGAAGAGGAAATTAAGGGGGATGTGATCAACATGTACAAATACATAAGGGGTCCATATGAACTTGGTGTTGAATTATTCACTTATTCACATTATTCACTTTAAGGTCATTACAGAGGACAAGGGGACGCTTTATACATCTAGAGGAAAAGCGTTTTCATCTCCAAATACGGAAAGGTTTTTTCAAAGTAAGAGCTTTGAAAATGTGGAATAGACTCCCTCAAGATCTGGTTCTGGCCAACTCAGTAGATTGTTTTAAAAAAGGACTGGATTCTTTCCTAAATGTACATAATATAACTGGGTACTAACATTTATAGGTAAAGTTGATCCAAGGAATGTCCGATTGTCTCTCGGGGGATCAGGAAGGATTTTGTTTCCCCTGCTGTAGCAAACTGAATCATGCTTTGCTGGGGTTCAACTGTGGCTATAGGATTGGGTAGATGGGATTTATGATTTATTTTTTTCTCTTTTATTGGTTGAACTAGATGGACTTTTTTCAACCTGACTATATCACTAACTCTCCTCCCAACATGATAGTGCCGATCCCAGTATTGCAAGATCGGGAGAGTTCAATCACTACACAGAAATTAAGAAATCTTAGTGAAACTTCACATACTGCTGGAGGGACAAAGGTTTCCTATAGAATGTATGTAGAGAACTTACTGTTGCAGGTGTAATAAGTGTGCTTTAAAATTCATACTTGAGATGAATTAATAAACACGTCAACATTACCAAATCACATTAATATCTTAAGTAAACGTATGCTAAATCATTGCGGTCTCTGGCTCTCAGGGACAAAGTAAGTATTTCATGTTATATTAGAGACTACAGAGGGTCTTATTGATTTCGGTCAAACAGAAGCTGTACAGCAGACTTGCCGTGAGATGAAAGGGTCTGCATAAAGTACAGCTTGAAAGTGTAATGAGCAAGTCTGGCAGCCCCACAAACATACAAACTGTGCATATCAACAAAGCTTTATAAACTAAAGCACACCATGATAATAGCATTCAGTGTTACGAAAGGTTATTTTTTTAAAATTAAAATAAAGATGTCATACTCACGTGCTCTGTGCAATGGTACTGCACAGAGCGACCCCAATTGCTCCTTTTTTGGAGTCCCCCGCCAATGATCTTGGCTTCACCTCTTTTTCATGTGCCCCGGGCTTAGCCCCACCCCTGCTTCCTCCTCACTGCATTTGATTGACAGCAGCAGGAGCACCAATGGCTGCTGCTCGCGTCCCTGTGTGAAGAGGAGGAGACGGGAGAAGAGATGCAGCCATGCACAGCACTGGATCTCTTCACCCCTCTCTTCCTCTTTAGACAGGAAAGGGGGAGGACAGAAAAATATAAAACTTTTTTTTACCTTAATGCAGGGATTGCATTAGAGTAATAAACGTTTTGGCTTTAGAACCACTTTAAATCAAAGCTGAATTCCTTGCTATGATCCAATAGTCCTCGCTATCTTCCAAGTCCTGTGCCAAGTGGGTTGCTCATTCAAAATGGACACCATTCAAAGAATTGCCTGGGATGTTTCCTTATGAATACAAAGCACTCTGCGATTGGATGAGGTGGAGGGGTGGGAAAGGGGCGCTGACATCACAATGTTCATCTCATCCAATCAGAAAATGCCTTGTATGCAAGAAAAACACAAGAAGTTCTCGGAATGGCACCTGTGCTGAGCAAGTGACCCCCTGTGTTTACTATGCAGCAGGGCAGCCGCCCAGTATGTGAACAGGAGGACAGTGAGGATCGCGGTAGTAGCGCAAGAAATATGGTATAAATCCTGAGAATTATTTAAAAACAGGTGCAGGGGAAAATGTGGCAAAAAAAAAAAACCCACTGGATATGTGCTTTACGATCAACAAAGTGTGCATACATATTTAAACCATTAGAAAGAAGAAACTCTGACGGAGCTTGTTTAACATTAAACTACTCACAACACAAGGCAGAGAGGGATCTAAAACACAAACCCAGCTCTAAAAGAACACTTATTTCATACAGGTTTGCTTGGAATGTTCCAGCCTAGGCACAATTATATTACAGTCACACTTTTATACACAAACTATTGGCTTTACTTACCCTGAGCCTGGCACTGCCCTGAGCGCACCTTTGTTAGTTCTATCCCTTTGATGGCTCCAGTCCTGGTCATTACACACTCGTTATCATAAGTCACCCCATCGTCGGCACAAACCGGTTCCTTGCGGGATGGGCAGTTCTCGGGTCGGGAAAGCATTTCCAATTTTCGTGTGCGTGGGTTCACTCTGCATACTCTGTTCATATCATTTAGGGCGCTCTTGCAAGGGTCTTTCAACACACAAGGCAAATGAGGGCAATCATTAGAACAGTGCACTCTACTACAAACACAGTCAGTTTGGTGTTACATCAGGCAATATATTTTTGTATTAATTAATAAGGCAAAGGCAACTAGCAGTATATAACCTCTGACAGCCAACCATTGCACTAAATAATGATTCTCATATATATTATAGAGAACAGGCTTAAAAATTGGTACCTCATCCAAAATAGATAGTGTAAAAAACAAACAGCCAAAGCTTACGGACTTTAACGGTATCAGAGAAGGACTACACCACATTCAATTCACATAAAAGGTATTTTATTACAAAACAATTACATAAAAAAAAAAGATGTAGAGGTAATGCTGTTAAAAACATCATATGATTGTTGGATTGCTAGTACATATATACTCCACATATTGTTTCTTTGTAAAGATGGCCAGAAGGTCGACGCGTTTCACAAAACAGCTTCCTCAGGACCTGTTTTTAAGAGAATTAGATCCATACCTTTTTTTTTATGCGTAATTGTTTTGTAATAAAATACCTTTTACGTGAATTTAATGTGTTTTAGTCTTTCTTTGGTACCGTTAAAGTCTGTAAGCTTTGTCTGTTTGTTTTTTGCGCTAATGGTTCTCACATATCGGTCACACATATGAGTTGTGGGCAGAGGCAACCAGAACCACCAGAAGAAACTGTAGCAGTTGCTTAAAGTGGTTGTAAACCCTTACAAACCACTTTTACCTACAGGTAAGCCTAGATTAAGGCTTACCTGTAGGTCCAAGAAATATCTCTTAAACCTACACGGTTTAGGAGATATTTGCCAAAAGACAGGCACTGCTGTCTACGGCGCATGCGCCATAGACAGCAGCACGCTGCTGTTAACGGCGATATGCCGCGAGTGGTGGCTCCCGTGCGCGGGAGTGACGTAATCGCGGCTCCGTCGAATGACAGCGCTGGAGCAGCGAGACCCACCAAGAAGATGGTGGCTCCATACACAAGGGGACAGCGGTGACTTCGCTGGCTCCTGTGTCAGGTAAGTGACACATAATGGACTACTATGCGATGCATAGTAGTCCATTATGCTTTACCTTTGCAGGAAATCAAAGAGGAAGTACTGATGGGGTTCATCAGGGTTTACTTCCTCTTTAATGCAACCAATTAGATTGCAGCAGTTTCTCCAGTGCACGATAAAAGTAAGAGATAGCGCCTGAGTGTGGAATTGCATTTACCATTAAGCCCTGCACATATGAGCCGATATCAGGTGGTATCAACTGGTTCAATAGAAACCGGCCGACATTCGGCCCGTGTTTAAGGCAGCTGGTCTGGCTTCTGTCGACGGGGCATGATCGAAAAAGGTCTGTTGATCCACAACCGATCAGCACCTTCCTGAGCTCTTCAGTTTTTTTCATTCAGCCCGCTGGGTTGAAAGAAAAAAAAAAAAAAACGCTAGTGTTTACCAGAATAAAAATACTTGTGGAGCAATGCCTAGGGCAGTTAAAGCGGGAGTTCCGCTTTTTAAAAAAAAAAAAAGCCAGCAGCTACAAATACTGCAGCTGCTGACTTTTAAAATAAGGACTCGATCGTCTCTCGGGTGCTGCCGCCGCCATCTTGGCTATGGGAATCAGGAAGTGGAGCCTTGCGGCTTCATTTCCCGGTTCCCTACTGCACATGCGCGAGTCGCGCTGCGTAATAAGGATGGTCCCCGCTGTCTCTGGGATCCGTGTGTTTCCCAGCAGACAGCGGGGGACCTGCGGAAAGGGGCGTAGATTCTGAGGAAAGGGGCGTATATTCTGCAGATATCTATGCCGGAAGTGGGTGCAGATACCTGTACTGTACAGGTACCTGCACCCCCCTCCCCCCTGAAAGGTGCCAATTGTGGCACCGGAGGGGGGGAGGGTTCCAATGAGCGGAAGGTCCACTTTAGGGGGGAGCTCCGCTTTAAAACAAAATGTGAAAAATTAGTACTTTTTTTGCTGTACTGCTGTGTTCTTTCCCTTTTAGAGAATAGCATTATTAGAGTGTACATAGCTTTAATAGGCAAATCTTTATTTTAATAAAATAAATATTTTTAGTAAAAACAATATTTTCAAGAACAAATAAATATAAAAGCAACACACACTGCAAAAAAAGCATGTTATTAATTTAATTATATGGGTACAATACAACTCTACCCATCCGAACTGAAGTAAACCATACAGTATATTGGAATAACTGTCTTGGGGGAATATAAGGGGGGAAGTATTAAATGAGATACAGTGATTTTGCTTGGAGCAGACACTCAGCTATTCCCAACAGAAATCCATCACCTGTAAGCAATTTGCCAATTATTTTTTCCTCTTATTAGACTCTTCAGACGTTTAGGCTTATAACGTTGAACAAAGAAAGGCTGTTTATTATATTATATACAAGTTCACTTGTTGGCAACATAGGTTATTTGCCATTGCCCCCAAGCTTCCACAAGCTAAACTCTCCCCAGAGCTTGCATAAATTGCATATTATTATTGGGTTTGATAATTGCTCAATATTTATTATTATTTAGAACGGCAATACTACCTAGTTTTTAATGAAGCTGGGGATTTTGGGAACCCATTTATTTGGTTGCCCTGGGTTCCCTTCCACATAATCCTGTAAATTATGCTACCATTATGAATCGAAGATCTTAAAGGAAGCAATATAGAATGGGCTGATGTTCAGAACTATTGGAAAGGGAAAAGGGAAATTAAGCATCTTTCATATCAACCAGCATGAATTTTCTAACTTGCTCTAGAAACCTTATAGCTGGAACATCATTATTTGCTACAGTATATGCAACATTTACTTTCTGTTCCCAAACCTAAATCTGTCTATAAGTAGAAAACACTTTGAACTTTTAACCAACCTTGTCTTGTCGAACAAACAGCTGGAAGATTTGAAACTGTCAGCTAGTTATATCTATTTATGGCCAATAAACCAAAGCATAATTGCCCCGTAGTACGTACCACATGAGCCCTCAAACTTTTTGTAGAGGTTCTCCTGGTTATCACAGGCTTGCTTGTTGAGGGTGCATTCATTTCGATAATCTTTGCCATCACTACCACACACAATATTTTCAGGTATACCAGCACAGGTGGTTGGGCAGACACATTTTGCAGTTTGTCCATCTGTTGAGCGCACACAGGTGCTTCCATAACTGCAGGACACAGAAGAGCAAGGATCTCGGGAACCTATAAGGAAGACAAAGTAACAATACTTTATTCTAACTAACCTGTGTAAACCTTTTAGATGTGGATCTATTTGCATTCCTAATATGTGTAAGCAAGGTAAGTGTAATGCATAAAGTGGGAAGATGAAGCCTTCGTACATAGAAAACAACATTTTTCAAGAATATATTCAACCATGATCATATCTGGACATGACTAGGCTTGGACTGCAGATCTTTGTTATTTCTGAATTCATAGCTTCCCAGTTTTTTTTAAAGCTTTCTTCTAAAAACTGCCTTGCAAAAACATTTTTGATATGCATTAGCTGCAATATTTTAAGTATGCAAATGACCCCGAGCTTGCTGAAAGCTGAAGTTCATCTGAGTAGCATACAAATGAACAGCATTTGCTATCAAAGATAAGGTGTGACGCCATGCAAGATCTTCCAAAGAGGAACAAGTACTGAGGTCATTATAAAAATGTACAGTTGTGGTCATAAGTTTACATACCCTGGCAGAATTTATGATTTCTTGGCCATTTTTCAGAGAATATGAATGATAACACAAAAACTTTTCTTTCACTCATGGATAGTGTTTGGATAGTGTTTGGCTGAAGCCATTATTTATTAACTGTGCTTAGTCTTTTTAAATCATCATCACAACAGAAACTACCCAAATGACCCTGATCAAAATGTTACATACCCTAGTTCTTAGTATATTGCCCCCTTTAACATCAATGACAGCTTGAAGTCTTTCGTGGTATTTGTGGATGAGGCTCTTTATCTTCTCAGATGGTAAAGTTGACAATTCCTCTTGGAAATAAAGCCTCCAGTTCCTGTAAATTCTTGGGCTGTCTTGCATGAACTGTACGTTTGAGATCTCCCCAGAGTGGCTCAATGATATTGAGGTCAGGAGACAGATGGCCAGTCCAGAACCTTCACTTTATTCTGCTGTAGCCAATGCCAGATCGACTTGGCCTTGTGTTTTGGATTACGGTCATGTAGGAATGTTCAAGTACGTCCCATGCACAGCTTCCTGGCTGATGAATGCAAATGTTCCTCCATTATTTTTTCATAATATACTGCATTCATTTTGCTATCAATTTTGATGAAATTTCCTGTGCCTTTGTAGCTCACACATCCCCAAAACATCAGCGATCCACCTCTGTGTTTTACAGTAGGAATGGTGTACCATTGCTCATGGGCCTTGTTGACTCCTCTCCAAATGAAGTGTTTATGGTTGTGGCCAAAAAGGTAAATTTTGGTCTCATAACTCCAAATGACTTTGTGCCAGAAGGCTTGAGGCTTGTCTCTGTGCTGTTTGGTGTATTGTAAGCAGGATACTTTGTGGCATTTGCATAGTAATGGCTCTCTCCTGTCAACAGGACCATGCAGCCCATCTTTCTTCAAGTGCCTACTTATTGTGCATCTTGAAACAGCCACACCACATGTTTTTCGGAGAGTCCTGTATTTCACCTGAAGTTATTTGTGGGTTTTTCTTTGCATCCCAAACTATTTTCCTGGCAGTTGTGGCTGAAATTCTAGTTGGTCTACCTGACTGTGGTTTGGTTTCAACAGAACCCCTCATTTTCCAATTCTTGATGAGAGTTGGAACACTGCATTCTCAATTCTATTGATATCTTTTATATCCCTTTCCTGTTTTATACAATTCAACTACTTTTTCCCGCAGATCCTTTGACAATTCTTTTGCTTTCCCCATGACTCAGAATCCAGAAACATACAGCACTGGATGAAAGATTAAAGGGTCTGTCAGGAGTCCAGAAATTCATTGACCTTTTACATACACACTAATTACAAGCAAACAGATCACAGGTGAGGATGGTTAACTTTAATAGCCATTCAAACCTCTTTGTGTCAATTTGCATGCATGTTATCAGGCCAAAATCATGAGGGTATGTAAACTTTTGATCAGGGTCCAGAAAAATGTCCAAGAAATCAAATTCTGCCAGGGTAATGAAAACATATGAGCACAACTGTATGTGTGCATTCTGTGAATGTTACCCAGATTGCACAATCCTACATTTTCTTTTTTTTTTTTTAAACGTTATTTCAAACACTCTAGAGCAGCAATTCCACATGGAAGAATCTTATTAAAAGATATACTCCAGTAAAAACTGAACTATAATCCTTGATATAAAAATACAGTGCATACCAGCTCAGTAGTTCAGTTTTTCATCCATACATTGCTATAGTGTTCCATTTTCTCTACCCCCTTTGTCCATGATCCTAGAACACACCTGCAGGAGGATATGGCAACACACTAGAGATGGGTTCGGGCATGTTCGAAATCCCACATTCCCAATCCTGCCAGAAATCCGACACTGCGCACGGCTAATCACAGGCAGTGAGACATTACCTGGGTTGGCAGCTGCACAGATGGGGATATGTCTCACTGCCTGTGATTAGACATGTACAGAGTTTGCTTCCTGGCAGGATCGGGCATGTGGGATTTCGAACACGCCCTGGCCCATCTCTAGAACACACCTTCCATGCTGCCTCTCAAAAACAGAAAGAATCGTCAATATAATACAAGTTCTGAAATGTCAGCAAATTATATTAAAACCAGTCTTGGTGAACAAGGTCAAAAATGTCCTTGTTTCAATGCTGGATGACTCTACTGCTTGACCCCGTAGGACATCCTGAGTTGGCCAGTGATATAAAAGGCTTTGTATAGTGTAAGACGGTATCAAGTGGTTTGGTTTTAAAGAGCAGTGCATGCATTTTATGATCTGGAGCTCTAGCAGCAAAAAAAAAACAAAAACATTTAGGCAAAAATACTTTCACAGCTTTAATAAGTCTTTAAAAGGAAACCTGCACTGAGGCAATATACAGTGTAGCAGTGGCAACTGTCAGTTGCACAGGTTAAGAGTTCTGATACAGGTTAGCACTGGATAGAGTGATAGCCACGCACCTAGTATTTTTGTAAGTGGTCAATAATGGAAGATCACTTTATTTCTCTCAATACGGGTTTCTTATAATGAACACCCAGTCATTGGAACAGCACAAGGGCTGTAATTTCTGGCCTAATTGTAAAAATGCTATTTACTTGGTTGTGTACTTTTAGCCACAGACCTCAAACAAGCATTTTGCAAATGAGTGTCAGAAAAGTAGTGACATGTTTTCAATCTCAAAATTTCCAGGACCAAAAGCCAAGACATCAAACTGACAGCAAGGAAACTAGTATTTTCAAAATGAGGGGTCAACTATGGCAGCCGACATAATTCTTTAATGACAGATGTACATTAAATCGAACTGTACTCCCCAGTTCTTTCACCAATTCCTCTCGGTGATCTATTTAATGGCACCACCAGCTTCCCCAACAGTCATTCGGGTCCCTCATGGCTAATCTCTCATTAAGCCGTAGGTTCTCCCTGTCTCATCTAATCTGAGAACACTTTGTATTAATAAAAAAAAAATACAAGGTGTTCTGTGAATGGTAACAGTGCAGAGAGATCAACCTGGTGTGGTCAATGTACAGAGGAGGAGGTGCTTGGCACAGGACCAACAATATTTTAAAAATTGCTTGGAAAGAGGGGAGGGTTCTTTTTTTAGCAGATGAGACACGCAAAGTCTCTTCAGCTAAAAAGCACTATCACGAAAAAAAGTTCTGGAAAAAGATAAAAGCCTAAAAGATCCATTTAATAGTGGCCAGGAAGGAACTTCCTGGATTCAGAAGGGTGTATTAAAAGTGCATGCCCTGTGATAACTGGGTCCATCAGACACAACAGATCACAGATCAGGGGCCTCTGAACAAGGTATCCCTGGGGGTCAGCCACATACCAGTAGGCTTGGCTTATAAGAATGGGGACTGTTACAGGTGATGCTACACTAAGCTATATTCCCTGACCACTTATACACAGCGCCTATTAAAGAACACTGTTTTTGATACAATTGGTTGATTTGTATGATACACAGGATATAATATCTAGCACATAAACAGTCCAAACATTGAAAAAGTCTCACACATGTGACATAGCTTTACTTGGGAGGGGTAGCAGAATGTGTTTTGGGGTGTAATTCTAAGTAAGTCCATGCTGTGTATGAAAAATATCTTAATTTACAGCTTTGAGTAATCAAAATGATTTTTATTTTCTTCTTATATTTGTTCAAAAACTTGTGGCAAAAAATTGAAGTCTTCAAAAAACTCATCATGCCTCTTAGAAAATACCTTGGGGTGTTTACCCTGCAAAAATGTTATCACTTTGTAGGTGTTTCCACTGGTGCTCCAGGGCCTCCAAAAATTCAATAGCTAGTCAGGAAATGCGATGTGTAATTTATGCACCTAGAATGTCTGAAGGTACTCCTTGGATTTTGGGCCCTTCCGTGTTGCTAGGCTCTGAAAAAGGTTACACACAAATCGTATCATCATACGTATGAGGAATAATTGAATATGTTTTGGGGTGTAATTCTAAGTATGCCCCTGCTGCGTGTTAGAAATATTTTATTAATTGACAACTTGGTGTTAAAAAAAAAAGCATTTTCTTTGGGCATTTTACAAAAACTTATGACAAAAAATGACAGTTTCCAAAGGCTCTCTACGCCTTTCAGAAAATACCTTGGGTTGTTTGCTTTTCAACATGTGGTCATTTTGTGGGAGTTTCTCTTGTTCTGCCACTTCAGGGATTCAAGACATATGATGGGTAGTCAGGAAATTAGGTGTGTAATTTACGCTCCTTGAAAGTCAAAAGGTGCTCTCCAGATTTTGTACCCCTCTATGCATTTAGGCTGTGAAAAAAAAGTCTCACACATGTGGTAATCTCTATACTTGGGAGGAGTAGCAGAATTTGTTTCCGGCTTTAATTGAAAAAAAAGTAGTCCTGCGTTGTGTGTGAGAAATACATTGTTGAAATGACAACTTTGTGAAAAAAAATGGAAAAATGGCCTGCACTGAAAGGGGGTAAAATAGTCTGGTCTTGAAGTGGTCGAGTTACTGAACAATACCATCTCTGTGGTGGCACTGTACTGCCCACTACTCTCATTACATGTTCATTAGGTTTCTGAACAAGATCATTGCTGCGATGTTGAATCAGCTGTAAATACATTCCACATCGAAAAAGGTTATGTAAATTAAACTCACTGAATTCACTACAAAAAAAATAAAGATAGGTCTACTTCAATGTAATGAACTACTGCATGCTAATAAAAAAGATGTATGTATATAGCTTATGGAATTCATTTTCTATAAATGTTAATGGCGCGCCTTTTTTGTAGACCAAACAATCAATCTAGAATTACAGGCATGCATTGGAATGGTGTACAAAAAAAAATATCCATTCTATATTCCCTTGCCGCCAGGGCTTTGAGGGATCATGATCGCCTGGATTTAGATACACCAACTCTCTGGTTTTTGCACATACACCAGTTAATAAACACTTCTCATTCAAAGGGAGAATGCTAGAAGCACACAGCATGGCCTTATTCACAGCAGTTACCTCCAGGCTGGCTCCACATGTAAGAGAGAGAGGGCAGCGTGGAGAGCAGAGACAAGCCTCAGCAACGTGAAAGAAAAAGGTCAAGTTAATTTAGTTGGAGAGAAAGGGGACTGGGTCTCGTTTACACAGCGTCTAACTCCTAGCAGCAGCGTGCAGCCTGACAACGCAGTTCTATTAGCATCACTGAAAAGGAGCCAGGCTCGTAGGGAGCTGCAGCAGGGTGCAGGGAATTAAGGCCCGGCCTTGACCTCATGATCTATAAAAATCTCCTATTACCTTTTTACTGTTGTGGAAAAGACGCATCAATAAGTAATTCACTGGCTGAAAACAAAGGCCAAATGTGTGAAGGCTGGCTAGATTATTAGGTCATCTGGGTCCATTAATAAGCCAAAATTAGCATATTATTTCCTATTTTTAACAGTTCATTTTCTGCGCTAAATAGATAAGAGATATTTACGCAGGAGACTAAAGACTGCTCCATTCCAAGACTAGCTGCAAGGTCATCTGTTGGCAGAACAGGCCAACCGGGCACTAAATGTGGTTGGAGCATCTTTGAGTGGAAGAGGAAAAATGGAAGGATTAACGCTGTTTACCTGGTTAGGGATTTGTGTTGAAGACAGTTAGTGCATAATGCATTTTCCTCTGGAGCTCTAAAGGGAAAGTGTAAGCTGTATTTTATAGATCTTTCCATTTTTTTTTGTACTGCAACAGAAATTTAGGAACGCACAAGAAACAACCAGTTTGCTGAATACATAATCAAGGAAAAAGGAGTATGTGTTATACATCAAAAATGGAGAGTGCATGGTAAAAAGGTTAAGCTACGTGTTATACATTTGCTCAGGGAGAAGCAAATGCCTATGTGCATTTTATCAGGCCTCGGAAAAAGCCAGGCACCTGACTGCTGTGCAGCAGCTTTGATGATGGTGCTGCATGGGCAATAAAGAGAAAGACTGCACATTATAGTATATGTATAGCCAGGGAGCCATATAACAGAGAGGAAAGAGGCCATTCATTATATATCCCATTAGAGGGACGTAAAAATAGGGAGAGAAAAGGCCCTGTATAGCACATCTAATCACAGAGCTGCACGGGCGGACTGGATAAGGCTTTTGCTTCAACAACTATACAGTGTGTTATTGCACACCTACAGGGAATTTCATAGGCACAAATCCTGTGGCTAAGATGCATAAATCATTGATGATGGAGGATCAAAATATACAATAGACTTTCTGAAGTTCTACTTCTACTACTGAAGTTCTACTTCTACTACAGAAATCAGATGTAAGCGCCGAGTGAAGGTGCTTAGGGCAACAAGACTAGGGGCATGGTAGTACTGAAACTCGGAAATGTATTCACTATAGGAGTGTGAAACTGCATTAAAGGCACAAAGAACTAGACACGCAACTAGTTGTTGTGGGCAATATATACACCATGGCTCCAATGTTTACTGCTTAAAAGTGGCTTTCAATATGGACCTTTTCAACTTAATCTATAGTCCTCACTAGATGCTCAGGTACAACAGGGGGAACTGCATAAACTTTTTAAGACTCTGCAGCTTTGGTAACCCAATGCCATCGTTATTTCTTTAATCTCCTCCTCTTTTTTTATTGTCCAGACAGAACCAAGACACGTGGGGGAATTTACTAAAACTGGAATGTGCAAAATCTGATGGAGCTCTGCATAGAAACCAACCAGCTTCCAGGTTTTATTGTCAAAGTTCAGTTGAACAAGCTGAAAGGGGTTGTAAACCCTAGTGTTTTTCACCTTAATGCATCCTATGCATTAGAGCTCTGGAATTTCGCCTGGTGGAGTCACGCTCTTCCTTTGCCCAGGGTTCTCGGCTCTTGATTGGGTAAATTCATAGCAGCGCAGTCATTGGCTCCCGCTGCTGTCAATTAAATCCAATGCCAGAGCCGAGTCCGGCATTCGTGTCTATGGATGCAAATGCTGGGCTCGGGAGTACGCCGGCAAGGTAACCCCCCGGGAGAACGCTCCTCCTAGGGGGTTATCTGATAATGGGAGGAGCCACAAGAGCCGCCGAGGGACCCCAGAAGTTAGTGTTTGGGGCCAATCTCGGTGTAAAACGAACTGTACAGTGAAGGCAAGTATGACATGTTCGTTATTTAAAAAAAAAAAAAGTGAACCTTTACAATCACTTGAAGTTGGAAGCTGATTGGCTATCATGCACAGCTGCACCAGATTTTGAGTGCTCCGGTTTTAGTAAATTTCCCCCCAATGACTCCATTAATGCATGCATAGCAATAATGTCACAAGTGTTGCATGAAACACTGCTATCGGTAGTAAGTGGAGCCTCATGAACGGACAGTATCATTCACACGTTCATAAGGTTATTGAAAAACTATATACATGCTTGGCTAAAAATCATCAAACTTACCACAAGGCCCTTTACTGATTACTTTAATTCTTCGCTGCTGGTTACACTGGGCACGTTCAAGTTCACACTCGTTACTGTAGGTGGAGTAGTCAGATCCACAAACTGGTGCCACCACAGATGGGCAGGCAGTTTTCTTGCAAACACAGGTTGCTTGAGATGGATCTGTGCTGCTCTTCTCACAGGCCGCACCAAAGCCGCACAGCATTCCTCGACATGCTGAAATGAGAACAGAGAAACAAGAAAAAGGTAAGGCTGGGGTAAGAAGTTGCAACAATTGATTATCAGTCTAATGATAATATGCATGACAGAAATAATGCTCATGGCTGCGATAATCTGTCACTGAGCAATTTAATTCATAGAATTTCAGAACATGTAATAAAATAACAAAAATAACACAAGTCAGCAAAACATATATAGGTTTAGCAAAGAAATGCCCAAAGTGCAGTCTGATGACTGTGATAAACTAATGAAATGTGGCATTTGATTGGTCGCTGTGGATATCTTATGTACAGTATATACATCACTCCTACTGTATATTGCATAACAAATGGATAAAAAAAAAATAGCAATTTATTAAAAAATAAATCATCATCCTTTGCCAAAGCCTGATGGCAATGAAAAGCATTGCTGCTTTTCTATGTATAGTGGGGAAAAAAAAAAACAATAGTATTCTGTGATATATAGGAATATAATTAAGCGCACACATTAATGCACACAGAATATTTTACATACGTAGGTTAGTAGCCAGGAGTCCAACTCAATCCATTCTATTTGACAACCTGCAGAGAGGTTCAGGGCTTGGGGGTAGTAGGTCATTCTATGCGAGTCATTAGTACATTCCAGTCTAGGCTTCTATTGCCCCTAATTAACTGTGGCATTGTGTGACAGCAGAGCTGATCTACTGATGTCAGTCTACAGCAAGAGAAGCACTGTGTGTGGGAGAATTAATATAGATCTGTTTTCACACTAGTATTGCAAGTCTCACTGCGAAAAAAAACCAAAAAAACCTGTGAGTTCATACTGTCAGGACAACAATACAGTTAATGTTAACCTGCTACAAACCTGCACAATTCAACCAAGCATATATTGAAAAATATTGAAGCAAAGGTTGCCTTCAGAGAAAATTAGCGCATCTTGACTTCTGCTGTAAACGTTTAGCTGACCCCACCCTCTCCTGCCTCCTGGGCATAGCTATTGATCAGTGAAGCAGTTTACTCCAAGTCCAAACAGATGGCACTAGAGGTGGGAGGCACAGGCACAGCTCAACATTTAGGGTTCCATTAACACTAATGTAGCATGAAAACTCATGCAAAATTGTGCTATTTTTTCTGTATACACAAAACATGCAAACATTGCGCATCCTGCTTGTGGTGCCATTTATTGTTAATGCCACTCCAAATACACCTAGAAGTGCATTCTTTGACAAGTGGTACTAAAAGAAAAAAAAAAACACAGAAGGAGCCAAGTTAAAGAAGGTACATGACATTTTTTTGTATTTGTGGGGCATAGGGCAACCTGTTGAAGTGAAAGGGCTGTCCTACGTGCAAAACACATATGTGTAATGCCCCATACCGCGCTACATAAGAGTGAGTGGGGGCTTACAGGAAATGTCAAGGTGTACAACCAATTAGGGATAAGCTCAGGAGTGCGTGGATCCTAGCCCAAACATGCCTGCGGTTGAGGAACGCACTGCCCTGCAGCCACATGTATACAGGGAGCATGTATATGTGCAGTTGCAGGGCGGGGCAATGCCTTGGAGCTTATGATTGGCTCTTTGCAGTGACAGTTTCCTGGTGGTATAGCTTAGGTGGGTCAAGACTAGGACCCAAACACGTCTTAAGTTCATCCCTGCATGTAATGTCAGCTACCTTTATCTCTGGAAATCTTGAGAGTAATGTGCGTTTTTCACTGAAGGAAACTTCTGCTTATGCATTTTTTCATTATATGCTCAGCTGATTTTTTCAGGTTTGTGACAGGTTTACACTGAGACAAACTGCAAGATGGTTTTTACAGAATTCAAAAAAATCTGAATTATTGAGATTGCTGTGACATCTGTAAATATTGTCCATGGGAAAATGGTAATAAAGTCTTTTATTACCAAGGGAAATTGAAATATTGATCTGTCAAAGGTCAGCAGACCAGTGACTCTTTAGTTGATCACTGTCATGGGAGGGCAGAATGAATAATGGACACAATCTGCCAGCCTGAAGATCATTCCATAAACATACATTATTGAATCGCCAAACAATGTTTATGTCAAGACAGCCAGATGTGCGGAACAAATCCAGAAACCTATGACACCAAAACCAGGGGAAACATACAGACTGGGAACATCTATAGATTATAGACCAGTGATGGTGAACCTTGGCACCCCAGATGTTTTGGAACTACATTTCCCAAGATGCTCTTGCACTCTGCAGTGTAGTGGAGCATCATGGGAAATGTAGTTCCAAAACATCTGGGGTGCCAAGGTTCGCCATCACTGTTATAGACTATGAAACCAATGCAGCCACCACCAGCCAAGGCTTCTAAAAAACAGTCATTAGACAGCTTAGAAATCTCGAATTACTACTGTCTTTCACCCTGATAACATTGCAGACCAATTTTTGCTCCATGCTCTACAGTCCCTCAGATGCACATGCCAGAGTATGATTAGATTCTCATCTATGCTCAGCTTTACATCTATGATGCCTTGAAGTACAATTCTCATAAGAGATATATACAGCCACTATTACTGAAGTAGCCCTCTGAAATTGCTGGTAGCTTGGCAACAATGTCTGTGTCACTGGAACAAGAATAGCGTAAGGATGAGATCATGCATGTTCAGATTCTAGTCCAAAACCAACCTAAGCAAGCCCTCCAGGAAGCTGTCCCTGTACTGGGCCAATTGTAAGCGGCTGAGGAGTTCTCCGCCCTGCAGCCACAAATTTACACACCCCTTGTATATGTGCAGCGGGAGGGTGAGGAATGATTCAGTCTCTTATTTTTGGCCCAGTACAGTGACAGCTTCCTGGAGAGCTTGTTTAAGAAGTCTGGACTAGAATCTGAACATGCACTACTCATCCCTACTTGTTCCAGTGACACAGATATTATTGACGGAATAACTTTAGTGTGACGTTACTGGCTAGCCCAGTACAGGTGATAGCTCCTGGAGGGCTCGCTCAAGTGTGTTTGGACTAGGATCTGAAACGTTTTTTCTTTGACTTCCATTCGTTGCATGCTTGTTCTTGGTCTGTAGCTCAGAAGCCAGATCTATTCAGTCAAATAGAAGTTTTAAAGGGAAGCCAAAAGTGGCGACTCTTATATTTCTACATGACTGATACTATTTAAGATGCCCCTCCTGTTTAACATTTAAGACAGAAACAATGTGCTACTTAAAATGCTCTTTAATATTGGTAACAGGTACCATCTGTGTGAAATCTTATGAAGCCTTCTCCGACAGGTGACTCTATGCCACATTTTGCAAACTATATTTGTAATTAATCATAGAATCTCAGACCTTTATTTCCTTTTCCCTCAGATCAGCCATTCTGAGTTTCCAAGCCTCTCAGCGCCCAGGCTCCAGGTTAACAAGATGTGGTCTGCTTTCATCACGTCAAGCAGGAGGTTTATTAAGACAGGCACTTGTTAGACTGGATCTCAATCAGCCTTAGAGTGGTGTCTATGAATGAGTGATCATCAAAGCCAGATGAGTTGGAGATACAAGTGCTTCTTGTGCAGTGGAAGGCACTGATGATCCTTCATTGCTGTATCCACAGTGTGCAGTATGGAGAGAGTTGATGATACTAGCAGGGATACAAATTCTACTGTCATCAAAGTGCCCACAAGTACTTCTATAAGGTTCTGCTGCAGCTGTAAATTAACAAGCTCAAATTGAGAGCTGCTAATACAGTGCACACTGTCAATCTCGGATCCTGCAGACGAGACATAGGAATGATCATGTCGATTCATTACTTTTTACTCCTAAAGTGCTCTCATCTTCCAAATTAAATTGTAGTCACTAATTCTGAACCTATATTCAACGTATACAGTTACTAAACCTAGCAGTTGTTAACATTTTATAATTCTATCCAGAAGTTTTTGCTTACAAAAAAGTTGTATTTGCCCAGAATGTACCATAAAAGACAAATTATTTCATACCAGCAAATAATGACTCACTACTGCAGATCCTGTGCAATTTAATGGAATCTTATCATAGCAGAAATATGGAGTATGTCAGTGCCGACCAGCTCCCGAAAAAGGATTGACTGGCAGACATATTGATCATCTATTAATATCTATAGTCACTTCTGCAGGTCAGGAATTGTGACTTCACTTTGACTTTTTCTAAATTCCAATCCTACTTCTTGATCAGTCATCAAGAAGACAAAGTAGATATAAAATCCAAACATCTAGTTTGCTAAACCACGATGTTCTATAAAGATACAATATATTATATATATATATATATATATATATATATATATATATATATATATATATATATATATATATATATATATATATATATAAAGTACAGCGTAAATTGACAGTGCTATATAAATATCTGTAATATTAATAATAATAAAAAACAATTGCCATGTTTCTATGCTTCAGTTTGTGATTTGATAGAGAAGGAACAGCAATGCATTGGTGAGGTCAACCCATTCTCTCCCTTCCAAGTCAGACATTTTGCTGCATATTAGTGTAAAGCCTGACCCCGTATGTTTGTTCCCTCCTTCTCAGACTGAAATATATAAAATGAAACTATATAAAAGATCAATTATTGTAATATTTAACTACATGAATACTAAAGTGCGTATATCCCTTCAATACCAGGTCATTAGTGCTGTGATATTTTGGCTGACAATGACTTGATAATTCAACACCATACTAATTTTATATAATTTTTTTTAGACAAATGGAGCTTTCTTTTGGTGGTATTTTATAACCAAGGTTTTTTGGGGGTTTGCATACACTTACCATTCATTTTTTTGCCTTTTAAAAAGTATTTGACAATCATTGGAGGTCAGTGTCATTTAACCCCAAAGCATAAAACAGACCTTCACCCATTAAAACTATTTTTTTTGTTCCTGGTTCCTCCTCCTTCCCTCTTCTACAAGTGGGTAATTTTCCCCAACTTTTAAAAAGGTTTCTAACTTTTTTAGTGCTGAAGTCTCGGCACTCTATGCTTCTCACTTAGGCAAAAAAACAAAACACAAATAGGGTTCCCTTTCCCTCACTGCTTCCTGGTATGTCCTCGTCACACACCCCAAAAGGCAATTTTCACGAATGGGCACAGCATAATTCTGCGCATTTGGAGATGTAATGTAGGTCTTTGGGACTCCGCAGAGACGTGTGACACATCTGCACAAGCGTGGAGGTCCTAGATAGCAGCAGTGTGTGCACATGTATTAGAATCCCATGCACATGCGCAGATGAGCTGCAGGTCTCTGCTGGACACCATGCACTGGATATTTGAAAATCTTGGCACGATAAAGTAGCTGCAAAAACATTCTAGGACTGAAATTGGTCACCATTAAAAAAGAAGAAAAAACAAAACCAAAAAAAAACAATCCCATTATCGTTCGTGTTCAGTGGCATTTTAAGACAAACCCACCTTCCCCTTCGTTCTGCCAATCCTCCTTTCTGCTGTGTTCACAAACATTCGGTCCAACTTCTAGTGTTTACATTTATGATGGGTGCGACATGTTCACACTGATCACAAGGTACAGAACCACTCTGACATGCTCTGTACGTTATAGCTACGACCTGAGCTGTCAAATGAAGGCTCAGATTACAGCCATTCATGGGTGTACTGGCCGCTTGAGTGTATATTTTGAAGACACTCCAGAAAAAACATGACCTTCAAGCGGCTGTTTTTTTTTTACAGAATGGAGGTGTGGAGGTGATTAAATTTAGGGATGTTTTTAATGACCATAAGACTGGGTCTATTTTATTTTTGCCTACACATTTACTTTGAGCTGTCAGCTCTCACAAACGTTTTACGAAGAGAAATCAGGATTCAGAAGCGACTCTCAGCAACTCTGCAAGAGGTTGTTTTTTTTTTTTTTTTTTGTAAATGTAATCGTTAAGTTGGCCTTTAACCTTTCCATCCAATTGTACAATTTTCTTAAGATTTACAAACTACTATGTGGGGAAAAGGCCTACCTAAACAGTCCATTAAGTTATTATCCAGCAAGCAGGGCTCCCACACTGCCCTACTGTGGCCCATTCACACCGATACATGCTGTATAACCAATTTTACTGAACACTGTCACAACACATGGTAAGCGTTACTATGCAATTCATTTTAATCCCACCACAAAGCACTTTAACAACTAGATTTTAAGTGCTTTAAGGCCTTGTTTACACGCAAAGTGGTGTCTACCACCCCCTCTGAAAAATGATCAACTGTGGCATTTGACAGATGGATCAAAGGCAATATGTTGTCTCCTCCCCTCCTGTGTTAACCCTTGCACTACACGCCATTGCAAAGCCGTTGCAATGTGCGCCCATGCACTTGAATCAGTTGGAACTGGTGGAAGTTCTGCCTGCGAAATAAGCCAGATGATATCATTTTCTCCATGCTGTGCCACAACCGCGTCATGGTGTACTAACATGGCTATGCTTAATTGTGGCTCGGAAGTCGGGGGGAGGGGCTAAACTATGACTCAATCACCTCTTTTTACCACCCATATGCCTCCATTGTACCTGAGGTCTAAGCTGCATTGCTAGCCTGATCTTTTTAAGTAGATGTATTATAACAGTGGTCATCAACCCCGTCCTCAGGGCCCGCTAACAGGCCAAGTTTGCAAGATAACTGAAATACATCACAGGTGATATAATTTGCTGCTCAGTGATTGCAGTACTCTAGTCTGCATCTCCCCAAGGTAATACATAAAACCTGGCCTGTTAGTGGGCCCTGAGGACAGGGTTGATGACCTACTGTATTATAGAACACATAGGGGGTGATTTACTAAGAAGAATGCACTGCACCAGTTCATACATTAATTGGTGCGTCTGAACCGGCGCACATTGAAGCACAAATAACAATAATAACTACCGCATATGTAAACTGCAACTGGCACTAAGGTAACTGCAGTTTTCTCATTGATAATAGTGCACGCCCAATACAATTGGTTAATTTTATCTCATTGGATGTGTCTTTTTAGGCAATTAGTAGGTGTACTCAGTTAAACCTTTTTATGGTAATCTCATTCCTATTACTTCTAATATATCTTTGAAATATGTTTTTTTTTTCTTTTTTTTTACCCACATACAAAGAACAAAGAAGTGTTTCTAAACCCAATCAATTTATATTTTCAGATCGTGATCTTTAAAAGGTGACCATGCACTTCAATCAGTTAAATAAATTAGATTTAGTGCAAGAGCCTGTTTGATTTCCTATATTTTGAATTCATTGTTCAAGTGCATCTTCCTATAACCTATTTTGCCTAAATATCAAGTTGTGCCGAGGTTGGCCAATCAGATTGCATAGTGCATGACTATCTTAAGTGCCAAATTTGGAATGTAGATTTGCCATGACCCACTTGTATTTTCCGAACAATATTTCTTGGGCATTATACAAGGCACATGAAAAAACACTTTTTTTCAAGACATGCTAGAGTGATCAGGAATCTTAAAACTATGGCTCTCCAGTTGTTGCAGAACTGCACATCCCATGAGGCATTGTAAAACTCTGACATTCACAGACATGACTAGGCATGATGGGAATTGTAGTTCCTTAACGACTGGAGGGCCGTAGTTTGAAGATCCCTGTGCTAGACCATTATTATGCCTCCAGAATTGGGAGTGTGGCATCTACCCAATGTCTCTCTGCTGCCTAAACAACACAAATCCAGTTAGCACAGAATAAGCCATCCCTGTCCAAAATTAAGCACATTATTCAGCATGCTACAAAATTACAGATGGGACAACCCTTCCCCCCCCCCCCCCGGTCCAGGGGGGCAAACAAAGAGCCTAACATGGGCAAGAGCTATAAAACAAATACCACTGCAGTCTATGGGAACTGACTTGTTAACTTTTCTTGTTCCCATTTGGCTGGCTTATATTCTAGTTATTGGCCTTAAAATGGGTATGTGGTCCCAGGTCCCACCCTGACTGACATATATCAATGTCACCAGTTTGGACAACCCCAGAAACGAAACAAGGAGAAGTGCCTTTACAAATGCAAAATTGCTTAAAAGCTAGTAACTTGGGGGCTTACGCTGCCTGTAAAATGGTGCATCTGTAGTATGCATCCAAAATGCTGCTTCAAAGATGTACGGCTTTAGAGAAAACATACACATCTGCAAGATTTTAACCCAAAACAAAAAATACCCTGCCCCCCCTCCCCAATAAATACAAGGCCATTTAGGTCTGTTAAGGTTTAAAATGAGAACCCCTACCTGAAAAATACCACCCCAAACTAAAAAATATTGTGCCCCTCCCACACACTAACAAACCCCTGGCCAAACACACAGCAAGCCAGTCCATGAAAGGGGGTGGATGCTTGGGGGCAGGATGGGCTTGGGCACCCCAAAAGTTAACCACTTTGTTCCCATATTCAGGGGGACAAGGGCCTCTTCCACATAACCTTAGGCTGGGGTTGTGGGTGGCTGCAGGTGGATACAAGGTGCTTTGAGGTTGGTATTGGGCTGAACCCAACATGCCCCTAAGGCAGCCAGCTATGTTGAGTGCATGTGGCCTTATATGGTTCAGGAGGAGATTGGCCGAACTCTCTTCTCGCCCCTTTCCTAGCTGGCACTGTTGCGTGCTCTGAAAAGGGATGTGGTTTGGATTGGTGAACGCAGCTCACAGCCTTTTGAGAATGGAGTGGAGTGCGGAGTTCCCCTTTAAAAGCAAAAGTTAGCCCATGGGAATGCAAAGGATTAGAGGGGGGAGACACGATCATTGGAGAATGGAATGTGGAGTTCCCAATTAAATGCAAAAGTTAGCCCATGGAAATCCAAGGGGTTAGAGGAGGAAACAAGCGCATTTGAGAATGAAGTGTGGAGTTCCCCTTTAAAAACAAAAGCTAGCCCAAAGAAATCATATGCATTAGAGGGGGGAGGTTAAATGCCCTTTTAGGAGGAGCTAGAGAAGTGAGAGTCTTTTTACATAAGTTTAACAAGGTGCATGTCACATGTTGGCAACGTAACATGCTAAGATGACCTGTGTGCAAATCACCTTGTGCCCGTTCAACCCATGCAATTGCATGTACGTTGCTTAACATTTAATAAGATTTTGCCACACAGTGAACAAACGCCTTTGAACGAGCGAAAGAGCCTCTTCTGCATGCGCACGGCTTAGACTGATCTCACACAGTTCTAAACGTAATTGCGGGAACAGCAGGCTCTCTCTGAAAAAGTTACTTTCTCATTCTATTTTGGGCAGTTGTTATTAAACTTCCACACATAACCTCATCATATTGGCACCTCCATATTCTGTTAATATTGAATTGAAGATGCCATGTCCATAGTGGCGCACAAATTGCATTATCCCGGGCGCCGAGATGCAGAGAGGGGATTCCAGGCATGTTTCTATATCTTTAAAAAAATCTTAAAGTAGATGCTTAGAGCTTAAAGAGAAAATCCAAGCAATAGACATTACTCACTGGATAGAGAATCATAGTGTGTTGATCAGGGCTGTTTTTAAGGCAGGGCAAAAGGGGCAGCTGCCCTGGGCCCTGTCATTGCTGTGGGGCCCAAAGCAGCTGCTTTATACTTGCCAACCATCCTCGTTTCAATTCCCTTGTCCCTTGAGATTTTAGTCCTGTGCTGTGTCCCGATATCCTAGTGTGAAGTGCTGCTACTAATGCTGCCCAGCTCTGCCCTATTGTTATGTACAGATGACTCACCTGCAGAACCCGTGTTTACATGTGAATTACCGGCATTCATATGTAAATAGCTGCGCCATTGTAAATAGGGATGGCCGGCGGCATTGATAGGTATATCATGCCCCCCTGAGGTCATATCCACAGTAATCTCTAACAACCAATCAACAAGCATGAATCATGTGCTGTAGCAACTAATCAGTGAGCTGTAATGTGTGCTGTAATCTCTTGCAACCAGTCAGTGAGCGGTAATGATACACTGTAACCTCTGACAACCAATCGCAATAGTTGCCTGATCTGATTCAGTAAACTGATTTTGAGTCTAGCTGCTATTTATTGTATGTCTTCGAGCAGGTGGAGAGCAAAACTGCATGGGGGGGGGGGGGGGCGCGCCCAAGAAAAAGTTTTGCCCAGGGTCCAATCAATATTAAAGACGGCCCTGGTGTTGATTATGATTTGTTGTCCAGTAGTCAGTTGACACCGTAAGCTGCATAGCTGAAACTGGAAATATTGGCGTCACCAGTCTGGTCGTATTAAATAAAAGAATTGTTTAAATCACAAAAATTAGGTGAACAGAATTACAAGCATTTTGTCAGTTAAAATACTTCACATAAATGCATATTAACTGTGTATTTATTTATCTTCTTGGAGTGCCACTTTAAATTAAGTTTGAGTTCTACTTTCCATTTGAAGTTTCCATTTCAGATCTGCTAAAGCATCATTTATTTATTAGTTTCCATCCCCACTGAACCTGTACCTAAAAACCTGAAATCACAAGTTTGCAAGATACAGCCTCTGACACAATCGCTCGGCTAGATCTAAAGAAAGTTAATTTATTCCATCTCAGAAACTGGCAACAAATTAGGCTGCTAGCGCTTAACAACGGTGATACATTGTGCCTGTAAAGCAGAAGCTCCCAACACAAGGAACATCAGAGACAAACAGCTCATAGAATGAACCCATTACCCCAACATCTTACATCTGCTTCTGCAACACAATGCTAATTATCAGGAACTCATTTGGTAGACAAGTGGCCCATATTGAGACGTCCCGGGCTTGTTACAAAACTGAGTGATCTAATGTGATGCACAGGCACATTAACATGTCAGGGTGTAAATGAACATCTCCTCTGCTCTCAGAGGCAAGCCTCTAACATAATGGGAACCTCAGGTATCCTAAATAAACAGATCTGAAGGCTATAAACTGCATGTAGATACTAAACAATAGAGAGATGTCAGAGAACAGCTGGAATATTTTCACAAATCTTCCCATTCAAATATTCTTTTTAGCCAGGATAATAGACAGTATGGCGGGTGAAAGGCATGTCGTCTGGGCGCACAGTTTCGCAAAGAACTATTTCAAAACCTAAACAAGGCTTGTACGGAATTCATATTGCCTATATTGTGATAACTGCTGAATGTCATGGACATTTTTTTCACAATAGAGGTATTTATAGCTGCCCTATAAACCAGCTCAGCCACCAGTGCAGGGAACATACTACAGCTGTTATTTATCATTGTGGTGACTGTCCTCAGTGTTGTAGCTACCACTTTATAACCCCATTCAACGTGCAGTGACAATAACACAGCTCACTGCTGGATTATTTGTCACGACCTTTAAAGTGATTGTAAACCCTCCCTCACAACTTTGTCCCATGTAAATCAGCATAAAAAACCCTAATGAACACGGCTTGTAGATATCTCCTTACTTGCTTAGTATTGTTGTAATCCTTTTTGTTCTTTAGAATGACGTCACTGAGCATGCCCAGATCTCCCCTGATTTACGGCACACTCTCTATGTGCTTATCTATCTGTTATCAGGACTTCCTACGGCACACAACACTGAACTCCCAGGAAGCTGCATAATCACTCAGAGCTTCCTCCTACACACCATGTGACCATGTGACATCGCATGCAGTGTAAAGCAGGACATGGGACAGCATTACTGCAGTCTTATCAGCTGAAGCTGATAGGACTCACACAGGCAAACACTAGATAATCAGCACAAGTAAATACTATGAAATAAAACAAGTCAGCTATGAAAAGGGAAGCAGGGTTGCCATAGAAACATTGGATTGAGAAGGAGGCTTGGTTAACAGTACAGGAAGTGCTCAATGTAAGGGCGGAAATACACTTTACTGTGGACTCAGAAAACAATACTTAAGATGGTGCTGCCTAACCCCTGGAAACAAGTTTTTTTTTTAAAGTTTCTTTAAACAGTAAGTAATATGCAATTTGGGCTGAATTACAGTGGCTATAGTTTGATAATTACTTATTATAATGGACTAAGTGAAAATAAGCATCAGAGTGGGAGAGTTTACTTCCACTTTAAGTGGAACGGTGACCAGACTAGGGACATTCAAGTTTCTACATATTTTTTTTAGAAAGCAGTAAATGTGCTTTAAAACAAGGCCTCTTTAACCTTTGTAGATGTGTGCACTGCGGAGCAAATTTATCCTTAAATTCATAGCAGAAGTTCTTGAGTCATTCTCTCAGCAACTCAGCACACCATGCTACCCCCAAACCTTCTACTATTTAATGAGAACACAAAGCAGCCTCTATGGGAGGTTGTGAGTGATGAGCTGTACTACTGAGAGCCCAATCCCGAATAACTTCTGAGCTTCTTTTGTGAATGAGTAGGCTTTGCCCCACAGCACCTGTAGCTACAAAGGTCAGTGAGGGCTTACTCAAAACATATAAAACTTGTGATAAGGACATTCTGTCCAATGCTCCAGACTATAAAGGCCAGAAAGGGCAATGATAAGGCAGGGATATGTTCAGTTTTAAAGCCCTTTTCCCAAGCAGCATCTTATTCCTACCTTCCCTTTGCTTCCTTACTGTTTTATTATATACTAGGATTGAGGGAAAGAATCCCGGAGTAAACTTTGAGTCAATTCCAGTCGAAGCTGACACAGGACTATCCCTTCTCCTCTATGAGATGATGCTGGTATTTGAGTGTCCAATCATCAAGCCCCAGCACTGTGAAAAGGGTGGAACGGGGGTGAGTCACATGATCCACTATGCTTGGCACTTCACTTACCTACATCTCTTTGTTCCTGGCAGTGAAGAGGTTGAAAGGGAAGCAAAGGAATAATGAGATATGCCCGAGGGAGGGTAGGAATAAAAAAAAACTGTTGCTTTTCCCTGCATAGGCCAAACAGGTTCATGTCTAAGCTGTTCCGTCAGTCACAATGACTGGGGGGGGGCATAGCCTCCTATTTTGGGAGAGTGTCAGGTACTTAAATGTAAATTGCACGCATTCAGTGATTTCCATAGCTCTGCATTCAAAAACAAACTTTTTTCTGTTCGTTTTTTTTTTTTTGAGTTTTAAATATATTCCACCCAATTTCTGCATCAAGCTACACCTTCTGACTGGTAGACGACATGCACAATTTCAACTAACACACAAACCTAGTGTTTTGGACGCTGAGCGCCTACTTAGCGAAAGTGACAAACCAGGAAGCGGCTGGATGCCTTCAGATAGAAAGAGCATGTCGCTTGTGTGGAAGAGTTAATGACACAATGCTAAATCTTTAGTGCGGTAGAGGCATGAGAGCTGGAGTGGAATTAATACAAGAGCCGTGAGCTGAGCAGTATGCAAATCCACTGATCACATATCCCGAGGCTTGGGCTATCCTCCCCCCTCCTTGATGCAGAAACACCTCTATCTCAGGCAGACTATGCTAATGTGACCCAGCTAATCCATACAGCCTACTCGTAGCCCTGACCAAAGGACAAGTATATGGGGAAATGAAAGCTGCCAGAAACAGGGAGATTATGAGGCCATGCTTAGAGACGGTGAAAGAACGGGAAGGCAAAATAGAAAACCAAGCATGGCACAAAAAAAAAAAAAAAAAGTGTGCGAGGAGAAAATCAATATGGAAGTGGTGTCACCAAACAATGGTTCCTGAGCTGCCAATGCCTGAAACTTGGCTAAAATTATCTGCACTCTGATGTCTTCCCATAAAGCCGGCTGCCTAGGGGACCGGACCTACTGCCCTTTTACTTTCTCTGCAGAAATAAACAAACAGCAATGTACATACTGAGTACTCTGCAAGTCAAACATTCTCAGCTTTATTTAATAACCTGCAAGAACCATGGCTGCTTGAGCCAAAGCAATCAATCTGAAATCAGATTTTATTGGCGTAACTGCACATTACGTAAAAACCTGGTTGCTATTGCAGCTTATATAGAAAATTTGTTGCTCCATGTTATTAAATAACATTTGTTATAGCAATTTATGTTGACATATTAAAAAAAAAAAAAGTTTTGCTATTGCTTCACTAACACATCAAGTCACTTAAAGCGGATCTCCACCCAAAACGGGAAAGCTACACTCGTTAGCACCCTCCCCCCCCCCCATCCACTGCCACATTTAGCACTTTTTAGGGGGTAAGGGGGAGTGGGTACCTGGAGATCAACGATTTATATTTCCAGCCCCTCCTGCTCCCCCCCGCTGCCTTCTGGGACGCACACGGGTCCCAGAAGATAGCGGGACCATTCAGAAAGGGCAGAATGATTCGGGCATGCGCAATAGGAAACGGCAATGAAGCCTTCAGGTTTCCCTTACTTATGCCGATGCCTGCACCCGACCGAAGCCAATTGACAAATCAGCTCGGGGTGCTGACATTGTGGGATCCCTGGACAGGTAAGTGTCCTTATATTAAAAGTCAGCAGCTACAGTATTTGTAGCTGCTGACTTAATTTTTTTACCATGCTGAAACTCCTCTTTTTTTTACTTTATATTAATAAGACACTCCAATCCAAAAGTCCTATTGTTTCCAAGGAGTTATTATGGCTATTGTCTAAAGCCCCGTACACACGAGAGGACTTATGTCCGACAGACTTCCGAAGGAGTTCTGCCGGAGTTCTGCCGGAGTTCCGACAGAGTTCTGACGGACTTTTCGATTGAGCGGACTTGGCCACACACAATCACACCAAACTCCGACGGATTCGAATGTGATGACGTACGACTGGACTCGAATAAGGAAGTTCATAGCCAGTAGCCAATAGCTGCCCTAGCGTCGGTTTTAGTCCATCGGAATAGCATACACACGAGCGAATTTTTCGGAGGGACCGGGTCCGGCGGAGTTCCGTCGGAAAAATTTGAAGCATGTTCCATTTTCTAAAGTCCGTCAGACTTTTGCGAATCAAAAGTCCGTTGCAGCCCACACACGATCGAATAGTCTGACGGAATCATTCCGTCGGACTTTGGATGTTGAAAAGTCCGCTCGTGTGTATGCGGCATTAAAATCTTTTTTTCTTATTGTCAGTGATCAGGAAAAGATTCCTATTCACTAAGCATATTATTTTTTCTCTAGTTTTGACTTGGCCCCATGACCATTGCTATATTGATCATTAGGTCCAGTAAGTCTGTACCTATAGAGAAGAAAAACAAAGAAATAGCTCTTCCTCAAATTAGCAAAAGTTGGCTACATTTTTGAATAGAATGGGGAAGAATTAAAATCCATCAGTATATTTTTGGATTTCCCTTCAATTCCTGTCCCACACATGAAGCAAGAATAATTTTCTACCAAGTGAGGGGAATTCCCCTTCAGACAATTATCACCAGATGACCCCATTTGAAGAAATAACATCGCCTCTTGTTTGGGGGGACAACTGTAAAATTTCGGATGTTCCACTACTTTCTGTGTCAGTGACAATGGTCACCAGGAGAGTTGGATCTAATGTACACACGCTTTGTCCTCCGAGAGCGATACATGGCAGATCTCTTTTCAGAGGGTGTTTGACAGGCAGGAGGAGGCAACCTGCTTACTTCTACAAACCCACATCACATCGCCATGCCTTCATTTAGTTGAATGGGTCATGTTTGATGGGGGGTACTGCCCACACAACATGGAGGGGAGTTACTTTTTCCATGCTATGGCATGTGTATGCCCCTGTCCAATGCCTTTGCAGCTTAAAGTGGTTGTAAAGGTAGAATTTTTGCGGTTGTAAACCCTTACATATACCCACTATGTCTAGCCGCGGGTGATACATATAGATGAAACAAATCCTCCTACATAAGTTACATCTGTTTATCTGCAGCCTTCTCTTCTCTACATCTGTTCAAATTGCAGAGTTTATACAACAAAAAAGGGGGCGACAGCTGAAGTTACACTATGCAGAGCTGAGTGAGGAAAGCTCTGAGAAATGATTGGAGGGAAGGGACACACCCCCCTTCACACAGCACACAGGAACAGAACTAAGGCTGTCACACAATCACAGGTTGTGTGCTGGAGCTCCTTCCCCATCACCTGTTTTTTTCCTGGTGTCAGGAAAACTTGTCAAAAGTGACTCACAAGGAAAGAGGCAGCAGACAGAAATGACTCCTGGTGCTCTAGACTGAGACAAATGCACACTATAGAGGGATGCGCTTTGTTCGTATTTCATGTCTGAGGTTTACAACTGGTTTAATGCAATCTGTGCATTAAGGTAAAAAAACATCTGTGTTGTGCAAAACTCTCCACCCCCTTATACTTATCTGAGCCCAGACTTGATCCAATGCTGTGCCTGAGAGTTGCAGCTCTATCCGCTCTCTAAGCTCACTGGACATGAAGGCAGCCAAGGGAACCATTGGCTCTTGCTGCTGTCAACCACAGCCTGTGAGGAGAGCGCTGGGGGTGGGTGGGGCTGAGCCGCGCTGTGTGTGTCTATGGACGGTGAAACGGGTGAAGAAAGTGAGAAGTCTTTTGGGAGGTAAAATGGTTCACACACATGTATTTAGTGTATTGGCTTCAATTATTCTCAGACATGACAAGTTTTATAGCTGTTCAAAGTCTAATCTAGAGCTTAACTATTAAACATCCATCTCCTGCTATCCTATAACCTAAGCTATTAAAAAAATAAAATAAAATCACTTAATACAGATAATATGGGTAATACAGGTTTTGTTAGCAGCTTAGGTTATAGGACAGCAGGAGGCATGTAAAATAGTTTAGCTTCAGAAATAGTATTAAAAAAAGTTAGACTGACTGACTAATTAGCTACCAATCCTATGTTACTTGGATTTGCCTATAAGAAAAAGGGTAAACCCTTGTACACACGGCCGGACATTCCGACAACAAAATCTGTCGGATTTTGTCCGAAACTGGTGTTGCATACACACGGCCGGACAAAGTTGTCGGAAAATCCGATCGTTCGTAACGTGATGACGTTATTTAGTTCCGACAAGACTACGGTCAGGCTAGTAGCCAATAGCTTTGGTGTAGGAATTTGATCTGAGCATGCGTGGCACTTTGTCCGATCAGAATTCTCTACAAACGATCGGACAAAGTCTGATCAGATTGTGTTGTTGGAAAAATTTTATATCCAGCTCTCGAACTTTGTTCGATGAAGTCCGATGAAGCCCCTACACACGGTCTGATTATCCGACAACACGGTCCGATCGGACATTTTCCGTCTGAATGTCCGATCGCGTGTACAAGGGCTAAGAGTAGTGCTGCACAAAATTGGATGTTCAATTAAAGTTCAATCACCAAAAAATTTCAGTAGCAAAATACATGAACAAAGAAAGGAACATTATTTTACACCCAAAGAACAACAAAGCCTCCTGCCCCGGAGATTACGGTATCACTTTAGTTTTCTGGTGGTTCAAGGAACACAAAGTAATTTGCTCAAGGTCACAGGCAGCTGTCACCAAAACCAAACCTGATTAACCTGCATCTTCTGATATTACCAGGCCGGGTCTTTGTGACACGTCGCACTGACTGCAGGGTCACACCGGATCTAAGAAGAATAAAAACTAGCTGCTGCCTCATTTAGCAGCCACACACGCACTGCCGAGGAAGTGCTATTCACATGCATGAATATATATTTTTATTGACAGAATGTCATCAGAGAATGCGCGGCTTTCACTAATGGCATAGGAAATTATGATGCAATAAATGCAGCAGTCAGATGATGTTTAAAGGGAATCTATTAGCTTCTTTATAGTATCATATATATTCATTATTACAGCTGATGAGGGCCATGTAATAGTTACAGAAAAACTGACTTATGCTCACCCGTGAAAACCACAGCTTAATTTCTAGAATCCATTAGGTTAACATGAATTTACAACCAGCATAAGAAAATTCACAAGGAAGGATGATAAAAGTAACAAAGAAAACAAAACAAGAGAAAATAACGCTCAGTGTAAAAACCACACACAAATTGGGGCCGATTTACTAAAGGCAAACAGGCTGTTTACTTTGCAAGGAAGTTTTTCCCAGAGCTTAGGGGATGTGGTCAAACTCTGTTGACGTCCATCATTCGATCATAAGCAAAAAAATAAAGTTGCATCGTTTTTTTTCCCTAGCATTTCAATAGGTATTCCCTGCAAAGTGAAATGTCACCAAATATACTAGACTGATGTGAATGTATAATAAATATTTAAAGCATTGCGTAAATTGATGGCGCTATATAAATACCTGTAATAAAGAAATAAAATTAATTTACTAAGCCCCGGGGAAACTTCCTTTACCAAGGACAAATAAGCTGTTCACTTTGCAAAGTAATTCCAGTGCAATTCTGGCACTGTGAAGGAACAATTCCTTTCTTTAAAGGATAAGTTCACCTTTCATAACATGTTACACCCATATTCGAGGTCTAACATGAATGTACTGGCCCCCGCTCCCCCGCTGTGCCAGTTAGCGGGGGTTCTTCTTCACCTACTAGCTGTCCAAAAAAGCTACAAGGTCCAGCAGCCTTTACGGCTGACAGCTCGTAGTTTTCAATTAACTGTGAGCGTCGTGGTAGTTCTTTCATTCTTCATGTCAGCAAGTATCGGCTTCCTTGTATGAGGTACAAGGAAGCCTATACACTGACAGACCTGCTTGGCAATGGTAGTGCTGGTGCAATGCTTTAGAGCAGGGATATGCAATTAGTGGACCTCCAGCTGTTGCAAAACTACAATTCCCATGAGGCATAGCAAGACTCTGACAGCCACAAGCATTGACACCCAGAGGCAGAGGCATGATGGGACTTGTAGTTTTGCAACAGCTGGAGGTCCGCTAATTGCATATCTCAGCTTTAGAGGTTCCTGCAACAAAAAAATAATGCACATTTTTTTACCTGCAAAAAAAGTGCATTTATTCTTTTATTTAAACAGTCAGCTTATCCTTTAAAGTTTCTGGCAATGCCAACCAGCTTTCAACTACAAAATTAAAAGGACCGATAAAACTTACCTTCAGAAGTTTGAATGCTCCATGGCTCCAGTTGGTGGTAGGCTGTGTTGATCTATCTCGTTTTTGACACTGTCTACCCCAGGAATGTTCCAAACAATGACTACATTTCAGCAAAACTTCAGTGATTCAAGGTGAAGGTAAGGGTGTAATATTCAAAGGTTATTTATCATTTTGGTCCAATAGCAAACTTTATGCTAGGTTCACTCAAGTGCAGCTGCAATTTAATCTTTCAACGCGATTATGTAGTGTGACTTGGTTGCGTTTTGATGCATTTTTGATACTAAATTTTTCTGGTAGGGGAAAGGACTGTATGCTTTTTGTTAAGGAAGTAGAACCTGCCAGCAACCGAACCACCAATGACTCATTCCTGCTGTTAGCTGGGGATTGCCAGCTGACAGAAGAATGTAAACAAAGGAGTTGGACAGAAAAAAAAATTGTGAGTCCCCCCACAATCCATAACACGCCATTAGGGTCTGGTATAGATTATAAGGGGGCCCCCACAAAAAATAAAAATAAATGGACTGGTATGGTTCATGAGGCGTTACTTGAGCCCCCTCCCCCCTCTCCATTTCCTGGCCTAACAGGCTGTATACTCATAAAAGGGTCTTTTATGGATTTTTGAAGGGACCCCAATGCAATTTTTGGGGGGTTATTTGGCTGGGGTCCTCCTTAAAATCCATACCAGACCTGAAAAGCCTGCTATGGATTGTGTGTGTGTGTGTGGGGGGGTGCATTCTGCTGTCAGCTGGGAATGAGTCATTTGTTGTTAGGATGCTGGCGGGTGCTGGCTCCTTAACAACCAATGACTCATCCCTGCTGTCAGCTGGGAATCCCTGGCTAATAGAAAGGATGAACCACCAGTTTTTAGGACAAAGGCTTCTTAAAAACCTGCAAAAACACATCAAAAGCACATAAACATGCATTTTACATGCATTTTGGAGCGTTTACATTGAGATCTATGGGGCCAAAATCGTGCTGCAATTGTACTAAAGTGGCACCAGACCCTTTATCAAAACTGTGCTGCGTTGTGCTGCATTGATGTAAATCTTTTACTTGCCCCCATTAAAATCCAATCATTCAGGGAAATGGAAAGAGTGGAAACTGTCAGCTTGTGTTATGAATAATTGCAACTGGATAAAAGGGCTTTAGTCAAGCCAGTCTAGCGTAGTATCTGGCTTGTGCTGTTGTCAGCTTGTATTTTTGTAAATGAAAGTCTTTTCTCCAGCTGCAGTCATTCACAACACAAGCTTACAGATTCCACTCTCTCTGTTCCCCTGGATAGCAGGCTGCAGCTCCAGACTAACTAAAGAAAAACGAGAGACAGCACTGCACAGCAAAATATTGTTCTGTCTGGCAGTTTTTGTGAAAGCTGTGTAGACTCTGTGTGCATGCCCCTCTCCTCGTGAGCGGTCAGTCAGGTCTCCAATAGATATGCAGGTGGGTAGGGCTAGCAATCTGGTAACACAGTTCAGCTACCCCAAACCAGATTTATATGGGAATAAGTGTTAAGTGCACAGCATCCCCTGGAGTGAATTAAAACACTTTTTTTTGTTTGCTTTTAACAATATTTCTTTAAAAGGTTATTGCTGCTCTAGGTAAGCACTGGATGTTGCTGCTTTACTATATTTAAAACATACTGGATTGGCCCTACTCCGCCATACAGTTACCAACTGCAAGAACTAGCAAGGACTGTGAAAGCTAGGACTGGTTTTCAGCATTATAAGCTGAAGGCAACAGCCTGGTTGTGCACAATGAAACAGTTAATGCATCTCAACACTTGGCAAGCTTGGGAAGATCACTTGCCCAGTGTTCATCCCACATAACACACACCTGGATAGACTGACATGAGAAGGACTGCATATTGCTGGTTCAACCATAAATTAGGAAGGGAGCCAAGAATGGAATAAAAGGCTTGTACTCATTAACACTTCAATGCTGTGAATCTCCTTAGACAGGCCGGAGGCTTTCAATCAGCAGCTTATCATCTCCAGAGCTCTGGCAAGTGGATGTTAGTGTGGAACCTCTCTACAGGCTTCTCCGGGAATATCTCAGCTGTCTGGACATATTTCTATGAAGGTTGTAGTAATTATGGGATTTCTGATTTCATACAGACTTCAGTAAATACCTTATACAAAGGGTACTATGAAGCTGATTTATAAAACAGAAGAAACATAAAGGATGAGTTGTTGCTCAATTACTTTCCATGTGTTATTCTTCCAGAGACATAGAATAAAACAAACATCTGATTGGCTCAGATAGTGGCAAGCACAAAGGGCAGAGGGTCCTTGTTCGAAGGAAACAGTCTGTGCCTCTCTTAAATGTTATACTAGTATTTCATAGATTCCGAGAGCCACTTCAACATCTCTGTTAGGACTTATGTATCAACGTATTCCTAATGGGAACTGGAGTTTCTTTTGAGCCACCTATCAGCATTAGACCTGTTCTGAAAGTTTGAGAATGATTGATGGAGGAGCTAAAATAACTCTGGTTCTTAATAAGAACACGTTGAAGGTCTGACCACTAAATTATTTTTCTTTAACCTCCCTGGTGGTACGATTAATTCGGGTTTTAGGTGCTGAAAGCGGTACAATTATTTTGCGTTTTATATTGTAGTCCTGTAATTCTTAGGAATAACTCTCTTAAATCTGTTCAAACCAGAGTCTAGCAGACTTCCCAGGTATGATGAAGTTTGAAAAATGAAATCATAAATTATAATATAATAAAGAACTATAAAAAATTATACCAAAAAATATTATAATAATAATAAAAATTATTCTGCCATGCGCATGCGCGAGGCTTCCAAGATGGCCGCGATCATCTAAAGCTCCGCTGCCTCGCGGAACGACGGAACCCCTACCGCACGACACGGCTACCCTTCCGCTCCCCGAGCTATAGGGGCGGACTCCCGAAGTGTTGGGGCACATTTCTGAATGACCGGTGGACTGGCTAAACGCAATCTGGGCCCGCTGTTCGCTTCATTGGACGTGAGGGAGAAATCCAAGATGGCCACCGCAGCACAGCTCCTGTCTCAGGATCACAGATCCGCAGGCACAGTGGATTTCAGGTCAGATACAGACTTTCCTCCTCTCCACGCCACCCCAGGCAATCCCAGGGGTCTCCCCAAGGAAGCCACACCGTCCCCGGCCTCCACGGTCTCTCTGCTGGAACGCACCATCCAGGAGTTCTCCCCCTCCCCAGCGGGGACCTACAGGGTTACCCAGGCCGCCATGGCCCCCCACGAGGCTGCTCATGCAGACCCAGTCTCCCACATGGATGCCCTATTTGGCAAATTCTCTGAACTATTAGAGAGGGGCCTCTCCCAAACTGCCTTGCAAATCACGGGGGAATTGAAAGCTGATTTTATTAACCTAGGCTCCCGGATCGAAACGATCGAACACAAAATGGAGGATACCATAGCCAGATCCATCCAAAACTCCAGGCACATTTACTCAGTACAGGAGCAATTGGACTTAGCCATGGCCCGTATAGATGACCTCGAAAATAGGTCCCGCAGATATAACGTCAGAATTCGCGGGCTTCCAGAATCAATAACTGATGTGTCCAGGGCGGTGCAAGACCTCATTCAACAGCTAATCCCTGATATCCCAGCTACTAAGCTTGAACTTGACCGGGTCCATAGAACCCTCGGCCCCCCTAGGAAGGATGGCACCCCGCGAGATGTTCTGGCCAAGCCACATCACTTCTCGGTGAAAGAAGAAGTTATGAAGAGAGCCAGATCCCTGCAACACGTCAATTACCAGGGCCACCAGGTTCAGATCTTTGCGGACCTCTCCCCCTCCACTATACAGAGACGGAGAGCTCTAAAACCCCTCTTGCTTGCAATGTCACAAAAAGACATAAAATACAAATGGGCATTCCCATTTGCGGTCAGGTTCACGGACAAAGGGAAGTCTTTTGCCTTCTCCACTTTCCCCGAGGGGGAAAAGCTCCTCACCAGGCTGAAAATCATTTCTCAAGAAGCTGACATGGACACTTCTAACCCTAGCCAAGGATCCAACAAACGACCCACTCCTAACAGCCCACAATCCCCGTTGTGGACCTCCGGAAGAGCCAAGAAGGTCAAGGATAATGCACCCACCTGAGCAACTTCCAGTCCCATTTTCAGACTCTCCATTCTGTGACTGACCGTCCGAGGACCTGGAGAGGGCCGGAGGACTGCTCCCCAAACATTGAAAGTTTGGCCCTCCAACCCTTTTTGCCCTCCCCTTGCCTAGGACTTGTGCTACCCTTGTGCTACCCTTCTCCCCATTGCCTCCAATATTCCGGGACGCTATGCAGTACTTCGTCCATCTACTGGACTGCCCGTAACCCCTCATATTTTTTTACATCCCCTCGAAATGGGCCCTAAGGTTGCTTTGAGGATTTCCCAGGGGGCTGCATTCCACAGCACCCCCCCTGGATACACCATCCTACCTTCTGCCTAAAGAACAGCATTCATTGTTTAGTCCCAGTGTCTTCTAGACATTATGTTTAGCCGTGCCTCAAGAAAAATTCCTTTTTTTGTATATTGCTGCTTATATGTTATTGCTATTTAAAGTTGATTTCACAGCTCGGGTAGTTACCCGACTAGGGGTCCCCAGTTCCGCGAGGGACCACATGTGTAACTCTCCCTCCCTCGGCCTATCCCAGGCGTCTGAGGGTCGGGACTTCTGACCTTATGGGTCGGTTGTCTTCATTGATTGTTCTTGGGATTTCGGGGGGTGTCTCCTGCCCTGATCTCCTCTTTCTCTTCTCAGGAACCCTTTCTTTCCTTGCCCTTTCTCCCCCTCTCTCCCCCCTTGATGGTAAGCTACCCCCGTTGAATGTTTACATGACACTATTTTTTTTCTCCTCAGGTTGGGCTGAGCCAACCCAGTCGACATGGTATCCTGGGAGACAGCCTCGGGCCACCGATCCCAATGCCCTGACCAAGAACCCCGCTATGGATTGGGTAAGTGAGGTCGCTTTCAGATGCTGGGCTCCCCCTCTGCTCCATGGCTGATCCACAGGCTGCTAGGCTTAAGATAGCCTCCCATAACATTCAGGGTCTTAATTCCCCCATCAAACGGAGAAAAGCCCTTGATTACTACAAATCCCTGAAACTAGATATAATTCTACTTCAGGAAACCCACCTTCCTATCCGGTATAGTCCCAAGTTCCTACATGCCCACTTCCCTCAGTTCTTCTTAGCCAACGCGGAATCCAAGACCAGGGGGGTAGCCATTTTGATTGCCAAAACATGCAAATTCAATAAAAGTTTTGAAAAAGCGGATCCGGAGGGCAGGTATTTACTTGTAAAGGGCACTGTGGGGGACCAACTTTACTCCTTGGTCTCCTACTACGCCCCGAACACGGGTCAGGCCAAATTCTTCGAATCCCTGCTGCGCACCTTAGCACCTCTTTTAGAGGGAACGGTTATTGTCGGAGGGGACTCTAACGTCGCCTTTGATCAAGGACTTGATAAATCCTCCCCCTCACGTTCCCGCTTAACCAGGCCCACGAAGGCAAGCTTACGGATCGCCAAATTGCTGCACGCTCATGGGTTATCCGATGTCTGGCGGGAATTAAACCCCACAAAGAGAGACTACACTCACTTCTCAGCGCCTCACCAATCATATGCACGCATAGACCACATACTTGTCCCCTCCTCGCTCCTTCCCAGGATGCTCAAAGCCTCCATCACTGACACAGTGATCTCGGATCACTCACTGGTAATTGTGACGGCCCTGGGGGGTTCGAGTGGGAGACACCCTAGGCATTGGAGGTTAAATGAATCCCTCCTTTCGGAGCCAGCACGAGTTTTGGATCTCGACAAAGCATTGCAGGAATATTTCTCTATTAATGCGACTCCTGATGTCTCCCCCGAAACACTGTGGGCGGCGCACAAAGCATATATTAGGGGAAAATTCATGCAATTAGGTTCTCAAATAAAACGGGAAAGACAATCAACCATCCTGAAGCTAGAAGAGGAATACTCTAAACTCAGAGCTCTTCACAAAAAGGACCCCCTCCGCACCCCCACCTCCATACTAGACAAGACTCGCTTAGAACTCAATCTCGCCCTCACCACGAAAGCTGAAAAATCGGTTAGGTGGTCTGGCCACAAATTTTACTCACAGGCGGACAAAATAGGCACACTCCTGGCTAATAGACTCTCCCCTAGAACCAAGCTGAGCACCCTCCCTCGGATCAGAAGCGCAGGACTCCCGCCCACGTCTAATCCGGTCACAGTTCTGAATGCCTTTCAGAACTTTTACACCTCTCTCTACAGTAGCTCCCCACCTCCCAAAGATAACCTCCTTCCAAAGTTTTTGGAGGGACTTCCCATCCCGGCCTTATCGGACGTTCACAAACAAGTTATGGAAGCCCCCTTCCAGGCAGAGGAGATTCTGGAAGTCATAAAGGCTCTTAAAAAAAGCTCCGCCCCTGGACCCGACGGTCTTTCGATCCCTTACTATAAAGCCTTTGCCAACACGCTAGCCCCTCACCTGGCCAATCTCGGTAATCATAAAGCTAATGGAGACCCCCTGGATCCCCACCTTAACACGGCGTATATCACGGTCATCCCCAAACCTGGCAAGAACTTGGAAGATGTCAGCAACTACAGACCGATTTCCCTTATTAATAATGATCTCAAAATTCTCACGAAAGTTATGGCCAATAGGTTAGCCTCCTTTATCGGACGCTACGTCCACAAGGACCAAGTTGGTTTTATCCCCGGCAGACAGGGACCTGATCAAATTCGGAGGGCGATTGATATTATCTCCATTTTGCAGTCTAATTGGGAAGGGGGACCCGGACAATCTGGCTTCCTCCTTTCCTTAGATATTCAGAAGGCTTTCGACTCGGTCTCATGGCAGTACATCTTCCAGCTCTTTGACAGGTGGGGATTTGGGGCTCGCTTCCTGGGCTTATTACGGGCCTTATACTCCCAGCCGAGGGCCCAAATTCGAATGCAGGGATACCTCTCTGAGCCAATACCCATCACCAGGGGGACCAGACAGGGGTGCCCCCTGTCCCCCCTCATATTTGCAATAGCCATTGAATCACTGGCGATCGCAGTCCGCCACAATATAGACATTGGAGGTGTCCAATGCGGTAGTCAAACGCACAAATGTGGACTCTTCGCGGACGACATACTGTTGTTCCTCACTTCCCCCCTCACAACCCTGCCCAACTTATCCCGGGTATTGGACGACTTTGCCAAGGTCTCAGGCTTGAGGGTTAATTACTCCAAGTCTGTGGCGTTGAATATCTCTCTCCCCACCCACCAAGTCCTCTCACTCAAACAATCCTTTCCGTTCCAATGGAGTGACACTGCCATCCAATACTTGGGTATCTCCCTTACACCTAAAATAGAGATGTTGTATGCCCACAATTACCCCAAATTATACAGACAGCTGGAAACTGATCTCTCCTCATGGTCTAAACACGAACTATCCTGGCTTGGCCGGATTAACTCCATAAAAATGACCCTTCTCCCCAAAATCCTCTACTATTTTCGAGCCCTGCCAATACCAGTTCGGAAGGACCACCTTTGCTCTCTGCAAAGCAAAATACTGAAATATATCTGGGGTAATAAGGGTTACCGTCTACCGCAAAACACGCTCTTCCTGCACAGACGCAGGGGGGGGTTGGGTCTGCCTAACCTCCACAAATACTACCTTGCAGCTCGCCTAGCCCAACTCTCCTCGATCTACTCCAAATATGAGAAACCGGATTGGCAGTCCATAGAACGCTGTTCGGTACCCTCCTTTACACTAGATTTTCTTTTATGGTGCCCGCCCAAAGCCAGGCCGCCCATCATGTCCCCATCCCTATCTCACTCCTGCGCCCTATGGGACGGTCTTCGCAAAGAGCCTTCCCTAGTCTCCACTTTAAGACCCCTTGCTCACATGTTCCGTAATCATGACTTCCCCCCTGGTCTGAACATTGAGGCCTTCAGATGGTGGTTGGACAAGGGACTATACCGGATAGGTCACTTTTTCAATTCCAGGGGTCCGATTTCCCTAGCTTATTGTATCGAACACTTAGAGCTACCAGATACAGAGAGGTTCCGCTTCCAACAAATATCTCACTTCTTGAACTCACTTTGGAAAAACAAACCCCTTCCTCCTTCCTTTACTGAATATGAAGCCTGGTGTGGTAGGATCGGGGAGCAGAGGGGTGGTATTTCAGTGATCTACGCGGCTCTCACTTCCCCAATGGGCAAATCCCCCTATATGACGGCTTGGGAATCTGATCTCCAGACCTCTGGCAGTCTCGAAACCTGGCAGCTGGCCCTAGCCAGATCCTTTCGTGGGATCCAGAACACCTCACTAATGGAGGCTAGCATCAAATTGATAACCAGGTGGTACCTCACTCCAGTAAGGCTAGCCAAAATATATCCCACGGCTAACCCCTTATGTTTCAGGGGGTGCCAACTTCGTGGCTCCATGATCCACATCTGGTGGGAATGCCCTAGACTTCGTTCGTTCTGGACTAAAATCTTCAACTTGATTTACTTAGTCACAGGCTGCCGGGTTCCGAGAACCCCAGAGGTTGCGTTACTCAATACCCCGGTTCCTTCGATGTCTGGTAACATTCAGAAACTAACTTATTTTATCCTATTAGGAGCCAAAATTGCGATTGCCTCCGCATGGAAGCAACCCAAGCCCTCCTTCCTCGCAGTTAAGAGGAAGATATCGTGGATAATGTCCCAAGAAAAACTGTCAGGTATTCTGTCAGACACCACACCTAAATTCCGAAAGGTGTGGGACCCTTGGGCCCGTTACATGGGAATCTCTCTGCTGCCTGGGGTACCCCCAGGCTCTCCCCTAGTGACCAGACCTCACTCCTAAAGCGCCCTCTCTTACATTGAATGCGAAACATTCCCCCGCTATAACCTTCCACCCTTTCAGGACATAGCTTACCTCCCCTTACCCCTCTGTTCTCCTCTTCTCCTCCTCTTTTCTTTTCTCTGTCCTTCTAGTCGTTCTATGTTTTTGGTTTGCTCAACAGAGCTGTAATTGACAGGTTCACCATATAGTCCAATTTAATGTTGCGGTACCCACTGCAGACGGTCCTCCAACTGTTTTATCCCTCTGAGAGGGAGGGGCCTGGGAGGATACTCCCCCATCCTGGCACAGCAAGTACCCTATTAGGGGTGTCGGGATGGGGGCTCCTGGGAGCTACCCCTAATAGTTCTACTTGGTGGGCTCTCCCGGGGGGGTCACCCTCCGTTTACCTCTTTTTCATGTAGCCCCTCGATGAGGAAGGGCATGCCGACTGTACCCTTTGGATATTGTCTGTCTTTCACTAATGTCTCCGGTTTTCATTACTTACATTGTGACAGCAGGCCCTCCCTGCTGCAGTTAGTTTATGTACTGTTATACGTATGTAAGTGCCTTTAATATAAAATAAAATATTTTGAAAGTCAAAAAATTATTCAATAATGTAATCAAATCAAAAACACTGAAATTTGCTCAGTTGCAGAATTGTCACTGTCATTACTTTTCAGTATTTGATGACGGATCTCCCCACAAATCGCTATCCCTCAATTCTGCGAGTGATTCCAATTTATTATCGCTGTTTTATAGCTGGTCTAAAATCATTTTTGATGTAAAGTGACAGTTTTGGTTGCTATCGACAATCTCCAGTTTCCAGGCATAAAGAACAGTTTTTATAATATAAAACTCGATGCAGAACACTAGGGACAAAGGGGATGTGAAATAATTACATACAGCAATATAATCTGTAAGATAACATTATACTGTATGTAATGTGTGTGTTTCACTTTTTGAATTTGGCGCCGATCTCCGTCCCCGTGCGTCACAAAGCTCACAGGGAACGGAGCTCGGCTCCGTAATAGATCGAGCGGAGGATGAGCCGCTCGTACAGCGCGGGGGCATCGTTGGATCCAGGGGAGAAGGTAAGTAAACCTCCTCCTGGATTCAGCGATGCGGTCCCGAGTCTGGCTCGGGGTTACCGCTTTTGGTACAAAACTTTCACCCCGAGTTAGACTCAGGAACACCGCCAGGGGGGGTTAATATACATTATGCCTGCAAGCATAGCTGTACAATTTAAATGCCTAATTTTCCAATTCTCTTTTTGGGAAAAAAAAGGGGTGGGGGGGATCAGGGTGATGAGTTGCGTGGGTGTAACAGTGCGAAGAACAGGAGGGCCTAAATCCTGCGAGCAGCTCTCCAGGAGGGACTTCCCTTCGTCCGGAATTCCGAACATATTCCATTATGGAAGGTAGAAAGTTTTTGTATATTGTTCTCTTCTATTTTGGACTGTAAGTACCAAGTCAATCATAGTATTGATGTTCCGGCTTTAATAAGTCACATAGCAATGGAAGGAGGATTGGGGTCTTTCCAGCACAGAGTAACACAAGCTTTGGCGGCATTAAGCAGGTGACGAAGAACTGATTTTTTGTATGTCCGAAGAGGTATTTGCGAGCAGTGAAGAAGAAAGAAGGCCGGATCCTTCTGAACTGGAAAGTCTGTAAATTGTTGGGAGATCTGCTGTACTTCAGGCCAATACTGTTGGAGTTTCGGGCAAGACCAGAAGATGTGAAAGAATTACAACTTTGGCATGGTTCTCCTAAACCTCCAGGAGAAAGATGCTTCATTCTATGTTGTTCCCCAAGAAAGTGTAAGCCCTTATACACATGGTCTGAGATTCCGACAACCAAATCCATCGGATTTTGTCCGACGGATTTTGTCCGAAACGGTTGCATACACACAGTCAGACAAAGTTGTCGGAAAATCCGATCTTTCAGAATGTGATGACGTTATTTCGTTACGACGGGACTATGTTCAGGCTAGTAGCCAATAGCTTTGATGTAGGAATTTGATCTGAGCATGCGTGGCACTTTGTCCGATCGGAATTCTCTACACATGATCGGAGTATGTCCGATCAGAGCATTTTGTCGGAAAATATTTCCGGCAAGTTGGAAAATTTGGTCCGACGGAAACAGTCCGATGCATACCACACACAGTCGGAATATCCGACAAAACGCTCCGATCGGACACATTCCGTCGGAATCTCCGATCGTGTGTACAAGGGCTAAAACATAACCCGTTGCCTGAAATTTGACTTAAATTACCAGATACTGAAAGTACATTCTACAAATATAAATACAGAAATAAAACAATATCTAGATGTTGTTGGTTGAAGGAGGGTTCTAGGGATGCTAGATATCTGGATTGGGGTAAAGGAAATATAGTGATGTCCTCCCTTCAATGCATGTCTACGTCTGAAAGTCACTTGGTCATCTGACCTCTACCAAAAGAAAAGATTAGCCAATCTGAACTCTGATCCTTCAGCAGAGATCACACCATTAAACACCTAGATCTTCTGTCATGTCATAATGGGAGCTGAAGCAACATTTCCCCAGAAAAAGTATTTAAATCCACTTTCATGGGCAAAAAAAAAAATAGCAAATAAAGAAAAAAAATAATATAGCGTATAATGTAGACACAAGTCACATTATGATTAAAAATTACCTTTCCTTTTCAATCTGCAACTCTGTAATTTTCTAAAAATTCAATACAATATGGCTACCAGGAGGTGTTCTGTACACAGAATGCCCCCCAGAAAAAAAAAATTCCTGCTTGTGTGATTGGCTTATCAAATTTTCCCAGAAGTCTACCCTAAGATCAAGTCAGATTTCAGGCATCCCCTGCAACAAAAATTTCATTTTTGGTGAGATACTTCCAATAGGAAATCACGTCTAAGTCCCTGTATACACGGTCGGAGATTTCGACAACCAAATCCGTCGGATCTTGTCCGTCGGATTTTGCCTGGCGGATCTTGTCCGAAACTGTTGCATACACATGGTCGGACTAAGTTGTCGAAAAATCCGATCATTCAGAACGTGATGACGTAATTTCGTTACGATGGGACTACGTTCAGGCTAGTAGCCAATAGCTTTGATGTAGGAATTTGATCTGAGCATGCGTGGCACTTTGTCCGATCAAAATTCTCTACACATGATCGGAGTATGTCCAATCGAACCAGTTGGTCGGAAAATATTTCCATAAGTTGGAAAATTGGGTCCGACGGAATCAGTCCGATGCATACAACACACAGTCGGATTATCCGACAACACGGTCCGATAGGACACATTCCGACGGATTCTCCGACCGTGTGTACAAGGGCTAAGGGTATGCAGGTCCTGCAATTTTCCTCAGAGCCCTGCAGGTGCACAGCTGATTGAGAATTATGAAACTACTCCCATTAGACTCACTTTGCCACATGCACGCAAACACACAGTGATTTCTTCAGAATAACAAAAAGGTAGGAATCTGCAACAAAGTTTGTTAAAATCCTTGTAATGTGCATACAATGTTTTTTTTTTTCTCAACGAAAGTGGAGTTACACTTGAATCCCTTCTATTACATCTATCATAGTAACATGATTAAATTAAATTTAATATGATTAAAACTACACTGTCCATCTTGAGTAAGGGCAGATGATTCATGTAGCATTTACTTCCTGGAATTCATCTGCCATTAGCTCAGGCGTGCAGACAGGAGGATATGCTTAGCTGAGAAAACCCCTCCTAAAGGCACCTGGGATGTATGATGTCATTTGCCTAGGCCTAAAAACCAGGATGTAACTGAAGAAATGTAAAAAAAATATGATATACTTTCCTATCTATTTACTAATACTAGCAGTATAAGGATTAAAAATAGTCAATGTTGATTGAGAGAGCGAAGTTCTTCTTTAACATTTGAGTACAAGTTTGCTTTAGGTTTGCAAGTTATGACAATTTTAAAAGCGCTATATTTTTTTTTCAAAGGTACGAGTTATATATTTGAACCCATCAAACATTACAGTATAATTACTTTAATCTGACTTTGCATGGGAATGCACAGGCAGGGAACCTGAATGGTCCTAAAAGATTATACACAAACTCATCTGGTAGCTCATAAAAGTATCATCCTTATTCAAATGCTTATCGTTTTTTTCTTATCTGTCGGGTAACAGTGTGTTTTCCCTACCAAGAGAGAGATAATTATCATATTAATGAAGCCGTATTTTATTTCCAATTTGCTATCCCCCCAGTTTTCTTTTTTTTTCTTTTGTCAATTTGAAATGAGACTTGTGAAAGAAAAAAAAAAAAAAAACATAAATGGTAAGCATGAAATGTTTGAGAGAGAGCAGAAAGAGATGTGATGTGGAGCGGCAGCAAGATAATAAGAGAAAAGGAGGGTCTTCTAGCATAAGAAAGAGAGATAAATCTGTGATTCATTGATGGCAACCTACCTCCTGCAGGTTGAGAGGAGAAAGGAGAATGATAATCAACGGTATTGCCCTTTTGAAGAATGATTAGATGCTGGAGTGAGAACCCGTCTCCTGCTGGGTTGCAGACACCAAAGGCCACAATGTGCTGCTTCCAAATGGCTCTCAATGCCCCAAACAAAACTCGTTTGGACAGCAGGGCCTTGAATCTTTAAACACGGGTTTGGGGGAAACAAATCTTTATGTTTATTTTAATAACTTCATGTCCGTGTGGCAAACTGCAGTTTTTATTGTTACACTACAAAAATATGACTGCAATCTATACACAGGAGGAGATTCATTTGCATGCTGTGCTATGGATACTGGTTTAAGTGCATGTCTCAATATAAAGTTAAAAAAAAAAAAAAAATAAGTGCAGAAAAATAACGGCTGAACCTGCCAGAAAGCCAGTGAACTCCTAACTTCCTTCAGAAGCTGACAACTTGACAACGCTGCCTCTGCTGCAATAAAATCCCAAACAGTGCTATCAGCCTAGCCAACGTTTTCCTGTGGGAGGCTAAAGAACATATCCTACTTATGTTACGGATATGAAGACGCGGGTGTTCTTAAAGAGGAAGTAAAGGCTATTTTATTTTTATTTTTTAAATGCAATCTGCAAGGCAAAGGCATAATGAGCTAGTATGCATAGCATACTAGCTCATTATGAATAACTTACCTGAGAACGAAGCCCTCGAAGCGGTCCTCCTCCTTTATCTTCGTCGCTGCCATGTATCCCAGAGTGACTTCCGGGTCTCGCTGCTCCAGCGCTGTGATTCGCCGGAGCCGCGATGACGCGACTCCCCCGCATGTGCACGGGGGCCGACGCGAGCGGCATATTGCCGTGATCTGCGGCGTGCTCAGTGCGCCTGCGCGCCGCTGTCTACGGCGCATACGCCATAGACATCGGTGCCTGTCTTTTTGTAAATATCTCCTAAACTGTATAGGTTTAGGAGATATTTTTTGGACCTACAGGTAAGCCTTAATCTAGGCTTACCTGTAGGTCAAAGTGGTTTGTAAGGGTTTACAACCACTTTAAGCTCTCTGCATAAACATGAAGTTAGACGCAAACTAAAATTCTGGCGGGTTCAACAGGCATCTTTCTGTACTTGCAGCTTTTGAAGAGATAAAAACTGAAGTGGAGTTTCACCCAAAAGAGGAAATTTCCTTCAAGTCCCCCCCCCCCCACCACCTAATTTGGAATGTAATTTTTGCAGTGGGAGGGGCTGGGCAGGAAACAGGAAGTTTTGACAGGTACTCACTCCCACTTCTGCTCGGATCACCTAGGCAGTCTGATCGAAGGTTCTTCTCTTTCTCCCCACAGTCTTCTGGGACACGTCCCAAGTCCCTGAAGACTATGAGACCACTCAGAAAGCGCAGCTCAACTCATGCATGTGCAGCCGGCTGCAAAGTTGTGGCCCACACTGAAGATACTGGCACCCGGAAGCCAAAGACTAGTGAAAAACTAGCCACGGTGAGGATGTCTCAGGATCCTTGGAAAGGCAAGTGTCCTATTATTTAAACCCTTTTCACACTGGAGGTGTTTTTCAGGTGCTTTAGCGCTAAAAATAGCGCCTGTAAAGCACCTGAAAAAAGCCTCAGATGCAAACCCAGTGTCAAAGCCCGAGTGGTTTCACATTGGGGCCCTGCGCTGGCAGGACGTCACGAAAAGTGCTGCAAGTAGCTCCTTTGCAACGCTATAGGAGCCATGAATACACTGTGCCTAAAGAGCCCCTGCTCATTGAAATCAATGGGCAGTGCCGCCATACTGCCGACAAACCTCAGTGGCGTTTTGTGCATGGTTTTAACCCTTTTAAGCGCCACTAAAAAGACGGTCAAATGATGCTTTACCTCGGACGCCCAGGAGCTTTCAGTGTGAAAGGGCTCTAAAATTCCGCAGGTACAGGACTTTTCATTTGTTTATTAGAGACTGGAGATCCACTTTAACATGTATTGCGGAGATGTGCTGAATGTGTTTTTTGTGTTTTTTTTATTATTATTATTATTAATATTTGGCTCAGACAACACCCAAACATACACTTTCAGCTCACAAATCGTTTTTATTTTTTGCACTAAGTCATGAATACTGCCTCATCCCCAAGGCTTAATTCTTTAGATATTTCTTGGCTCATTCCACAAAGTTCCTTCCTCTGCTATGCACAGAACAATAACTGTTACATACACAGCCTTCATAAAATAAAATAATATTTCCAGCCGAAATGTCAAAGCTAAAGTTTAGTTAAAGTAGAACTTTTTATTTTTTATTTTAGAGGGATACAATACAGCACTACCAGGGACATTCCCTACCTCTAATGAAGAGTATCCTGCATTCTGGTGGCTGCTCTTTTCTGTGAAAATCCTCCTTTCAGTGATGCTGGATCCTCCTCACAACATTGAAATTCTGGCACTGCGAGGGTTAACTGCCCCTCTCCTCTATGCACAAAACTCCTTGTATTAGTTTCCCAGACTGCAAAGCATTTAGCGAATGAAGAAGGGGTATCCTACCATGCATCTACATCTACTCAACTCACAGAATGCTTTGCATTCTGGGAAAATAATACAAATAGCTCTTTGAATTGAGTAGAGGAGTGGTAGGGGAAATTGGTTGAGAAAGGGGTGGTCTACAAACACTTTACTAACATAAAGTAGTGCTCCAGCTGGAAAAAAAATTAAATAAATTAAAAGTAAGCAGCTACAAACACTGTAGCTGCTGACTTTTAATAAGGACACCTACCTGTCCAGGGAGCCCGCGACGTCAGCCCCCAGAGGCCGATCTGTCCATTGGAATGGGTGCTGGCGCCACCATTCTATCTAAGGGAAACAGGCAGTGGAGCCTTGCAGCTTCACTGCCCGTTTCCTACTGTGCATGCGAAAGTCGCGCGGCGCTTTGTGAATGGGCGGCTGTCTTCTGGGACACACAAAGGACCCAGAAGACAGTGCGCCCAATTTCCCAGAAAACCACGTGGGGGATGAAGAGACGAAACAGGCAGATTAGGAAGACTGCCTAGCAACAGGCGTCTCGGGTAATTAAAATTTTTATTTTTGTTCAAATGTTTTTTAAAAAAAATGCAAAGAGCCCGTTGATGTATTTTTTTTTTTTTTTTAGGGTGGACCTCCGATTTAAGTCCAAACCCAGAATTGTTTCTTTCTTTCCTCTCCAAATTGCTTCAGTATTCACACTCATCCCCCAGCAGAAACAAAAGCTTATAATGGTGCAGTGTATTATATATTAAATTAGAATAGAAACGCAAAAACACTCACATCTGCCGGTGTTCCATAAAACACAATATTGCAGCATTCTAATACAAGCACAATTGTTGAGAGCAACATGAATAATCGATCGGCGTACTAACTTGCTCAGTTTGTTTTTAAAAAGTAGCTTAGGGAAAGACTAGAAGTTACTGTATGTTCCTTTTCTTTTTTTATTGATGTCTATAACCCGACTGGAGATTTCTCCTTACATCCTGATCCCGGTGGCAACGTTATCACTGGGACAGGAAAAAAAATCCTCAGACAGCAGTTAAAACTTTACAGTTGTTCTATCTAAACCCTCCCCACGCTATACAAAAAAAATAAAAAATAAATAAAGAGGAAAGTAAATTTTGAGAGTTAATGTTTTGACAGTCTATGCAAAAGTTTTCACAATGTCATGTTTGCCAAATGCTGATATATATATATATATATATATATATATATATATATATATATATATATATATATATATATATATATATATATATCTCCCAAATTCTTAACATGAAACAGCATTTAAAGGGCAGACATCATATATTTTTAGTGAACACATATTTGTGAAATTATCGCAGTGATGTCAGGATCTTAGACCCCTGGAGCATGGAGAAGAAGACACTGTGGAGACCAATCCCGCAGCACGGAGTAGCGAAAGAGGGTCATAAATCTACTTTTCCATGCCCCCTAGACCTAAATGAGCAGTTAACCCTTGAAGTGTGGGTGCAGCCCCACTGCAAGGGAGAACTTTCTTTCCTGGGGTTCAGGTTTAAGCAGAGTGGATATAAATCAATGATTTAAAAAAATTACTGCATATGCTCAAGTATAAGGATGAGCTCAGGCGTGTTCGCATGGACCACGTGCAGAGCCGCCAGGAAGTTGGCATGGCGCTGCGCTAATCACAAGCAGTGAGACATTGCCCCGATGTGCAGCTGCAGAGATCGGGCAATGTCTCGCTGCCTGTGATTAGCGCAGCACTGAGCTCATTAGCTTCACACTTGACTGCCTGTGGTGCACACACAGGAGAAGGGAGGGGGGGAGAAGATGGAGCAGATCGGCTCTGTCCTCTCTCATCCCGTGCGAGAGAGGGTGGACTGAGGGGGAGAAAGAACCGTCAATGTCGGCTCTGTGCTGTTCCATGAGAGACATGCTCTCAGCTCAGAGCCATGCTGAGAAGGCAGACGGCATTGAGGAGTACTGACAGGCTGCACTGATGAGGCTCCACTGATAGGAGGCATTGATGGGCACTGATAGGAGGCACTAATGGACACTGATAAAAGGCGTTGATGGACACTGGTAGGCAGCACTAATGGGCAGTGATAGGCGGCATTGATGGGCACTGATAGGTGGCACTGATGAGCATTGATAGGAGGCTTCGATGGGAACTGATAGGAGGCCTTGATAGGAGGCACTAATAGGAGGCACTAATGGCCACTGATAGGAGACACGGATATGTTGAACTGATAAGCGCTGATAGGTAGCACTGATAGGTGGCACTGATGAGCAATTATAGGATGCATTGATGGGCACTGATAGGAGGCACTAATGAGTACCGATTGGAGGCATTGGTGAGCACTGATAGGAGGCATTGATGGGCACTGATAAGAGAAACTAATGGGTACTGATAGACTGCACTGATAAAGATGCATTCATGGGCACTGATAGGCTGCACTGATGAGCACCGATATGTGGCACTGATGGGCATTGATGAGCAATGATAGGCAAAACTCATAGGCTGTACTGATAAGCATTGACAGGCATAACTCATAGGCAGCATTGGGGAGCACTGATAGGTAGCATTGATGAGCACTGATAAGCAGCACTGATGGGCATTGAGCACTGATAGATACTAATAGGTGGCATTGATGAGCGCTCATAGGCAGCATTGATGAACACTGATAGATGCTGATAGGCAGCATTGAAGAGCACTGATAGGTAACACTTGTAGGTGGAATAGATGGGCACTGATAGGCAGCATTGATGAGCACTGATAGGTGGCACAGATGATTGGAACATCGATTATCGGTGTAAACAATTTACTGTCATTCTCAACGGTTAACAGCAGTCCTTTCCTCACACAGACACAGCATGGGAAGAAAGGGCTGCCGATAACTGGCAAGTTTGTTTACATGCGATCAGCTGATCACATGGTAAAGGGCCGCTGTGATTGCGTCCCTCCTGCATCCAAGGGGGCATGCAGGAGGAAGGGTTCTGGGAAGATGTCCCCGCCAAAATTGGAAGCTGGGGGCTTGAATGGAAAGGGGGGGGCGGGGGCCCATGATGGTTTCTTGCACCGGGGCCTTGAAGGTTCTAGTTACGCCTCCGATGGACAGCATTGTATGACCTCGCAAAATTGTCAGATAGAATAACAGTGCTGTATAGCAAAAAATGGCCTGGTCATGAAGTGGAGTAAATATTTCTGAGGTCAAGTGGTTAACAATTTCTGATATTATATTGAATACGGTAAGTTATAACATTAGATGCTGTTGTAAGAAAGGAAAGTTTGCTTGTGTATCAGATGGGAAAAAACCTTTAGGATGACAGATAATTTCTTGATGAACAAACATCTACTTGTCTATGTGAACAGAAATATCAGCTCTGTCAACAGCAGCAAAGCTAACTTCAAAGGACTCGCACAACTGCATCAAGAGTACAAATGTTGTTCTCAGTAACCAATCAGAAATGTATCTCATATGAAACACAGATGCTGTAGGGGAAAAGAAAAATATCTGTTTTGCGCTAGTCTAGTTAGACCAATTTAACACTTGCAATGTGCCGGATGTTGGAAGTTTTCCATACCTAAGGACAATCCAAAGGTTCCTACTTTATTCATCCTGCTTTGGGTTACAGAGCAAATGGTATTGTCCCTTAGCTAATAAACATGTTATTAAACCAGCTAAGTATCTTACTTTACTTGTCACAAGAGTAAGGAGTCGTGCCTTCTCAAAAACGTAATTGAAAGTTTGTCGGAGGAACACAAAATCCAGCTTGCCCCACCTGTATATTTTACAGCATCGGGAGGTAATAAACTATTTTCTTTTTAATAAAAAGTTCAGCTCATCAGAGTAAAACATTATGCAAAAATGATGAGTTGTTTACCTAATATCCTTGTAATAAAAATAGAGATCCTGACCCTCTCATATAAATCCTCCATCAGCAATAGCTACCAGGAATCGGGATGGAAAGTAGTTAGCTAACAAGGGATGCAAGGATGCAGGAAAGTGCAGAATTGACCAAATGCATTTGGTACAGAACCCCCAGCGTCTTAGATGTAAATTACAGAAAGTTTGGACTGAGGTTCACACCATTACTCAAACATTTACAGATTATTCAATTCCCAGGAATCATGTGTTCCTCCTGCTCCATTACAACAAGTTCCCATTCAAAACTTACAATCCATTATAATACATTTGGCCAATGGCGCATGCTCCTGCATTCCCGAATTATAAAAACACCCATCCTCTGTAGTCCAAAGTTGACTCCACTGCATTACCAACATTCAACATATGGAGGACTTCACTTCTAAATTCTGAAATACCTACCCCTCCTCTGAATAGAATTAAAGTCTACCCACCACCCTCCTGTCTAAAGATTACCTACCTTCCTCTTACCCCTTGAGACCCTCTTCCATGATGTCCCTTCCCTAAGTCCCCAACCCCTCTACCCTATCTACATGGCAAATATGATTCCCCACTACTCCACCATCAACTCCACACCCCCTATCAACCCCCCCCCCCCCACCCCCACCATCCCCTATTGTAAGCCTTTCCCTTACAAACATAAAATGTTGCATCTAAAAACTCAAACTCTTTACAGCATTTCAAACCCAAACATACATCCCTGTCCTTCTCACAGCAGTACCTTGCATTTCTATGACAGTGATGGGTACTATTGGCAAATAATACTCATGGAACTACCAAGCTGTACCATTTCAGCATGTTGATTGACGAGACTGAGGACTCTAATTGTACTGTAACCTGTATTCTATGATATGCTGAGGAGAAAGAACCAAAGACATGCAGGTAGGTTAATTGGCTTCTGTCCAAAATTGGCCCTAGTATATGAATGGATCGTGGGCTCCTTGAGGGTAGGGACGAATGTGAGTGTGTAATGTATAGGGATAGGGACAATTGTAGACACTCAGGTTGAACTGGATGGACTGGTGTTTTTATTCAACCTTACTAACTATGAAACTATGAAAGCTTTGCCATACACAGAAATAAAAATGAACATACGCATAGTACGTCTTAGTCAAAAAAAATTGGAAGATAATAGAAAAAAAAAATCTAACTTTGCTTTCGGATTGAATCCACTAGTGTACAAAAGATAGTTTGACCTGGTCACTTCTTCTTAATAAGGTTACAGACTGGCGAGGAAAGAAAGCAAGTGAGTCAGCCTCTACCCCACCTACGACCTCCCTAGGCACAGACTATTGCTTATTGGGCAAAATATTCTAGCTGAAAAGCAGTTATATAGATAGCCATCTGGAAGTGCTGATAGACAGTCAAGAGACCCCAGCGGGTCAGTGGGGGTTGTAAAACGAAGTTAGGAAAGAGGATAAATTGCTAAGGGACAAGGATCACTTGGAGTTTTTATATAGCATGAGATTAAACTTCAAAACACAATTAACCATAGTCACTACAGAGCTATAGCAGCATCAAAGACAAAAGGTTATTTGAAAGGTCTACGAGCAGGAAGATCAACAAATGAGTATTCACAGATATCCACGCCTGTGCAAATAATGTACCACGTATTTATGAAAATGTGCTCTATAGGCTATTATCATGTTATCAACCATTTTAGGGTGAAGCTGGCCATGTTATATATACATCACAGTTTGACTTTATCACAATCATTCCAGATATACTATTCAGTAAACTATTTGATTTGGTGTTCCGGCTCTCTATTTGTTCATGGATTATAGATTTTGTAATAACTTATCCACAAACATTTGAAATAGGCCGCTGCTCCTCTTCTATGCATATGCTAACCACTAGCTCTCTGCAAGTTTGCATGCTGAGTCCATTCCTTTATGCTTTTTTTTACACTTATGACTGATCTTCAATTCTTTCTACAAATACTATTATTGAATTTGCAGGTAGTACGACAGTAGTTGTCCTTATCAAGGGGGTTGGGAGGTGAGAAGCTTTATTAGAGAAGAGGTTTGGAAAATGGTAGTGGCACTCTGACAACAATTTGATGTTAAATGTTGTAAAAACCAAAGAGCTTATTATTGATTTTAGGAAGCACAGTGACTTACTCTACCTTTATATAAATGGGTTTCGTGTGGAGAGGTTTTCCATTTTTAAATTCTTAGGATTTATGTTTCCGAGGCTCTATCCTGGCCGGCCAATATTAAGGCGGTTATGAAAAAGGCTCAGCAGCCATTGCATTTCCTAAGAGTACTCAGGAGAAGTGGAGTTGCTGGTGAGCTTTTACCACTCTTCCGTTAAGAGCAAACCGCTGTTTTGGTATGGTAGGCTGGTAGCTCAGTGATGGCAGAAAATTATAAATACTGCAAAGAAAATCATCAGTTGTATCACTTATATGACATTTGCAGCTCCTGTTTTCTCGGCAGAATAAAATGTATTGTGAAAGATTCTTTGTACGCAGGTCATCATTCTCCTTGAAATTATGTCTTCTGAAGGGCACTAAAGGAACACTTAAGTCTGGACAAATAGATATCGGGTTAATTACTTTCCTAGGTCAATTAGTGCACTAAACGTATATAAAATAGGGAATTTTTTTTTTTTTGTTTGCTTATTTATTTATTTTTTTAATTTAAATTATGTTGCTATGTTAATGGTAAATGGTGTTAAAGCCTGGTAAAATATTTTAAAGAGGTATTAGTATTTTATTAATAATACATTTTGTAGTGATTTGTTTTAATAGTCATGGCTGTTTTTAGGGAAGGAAGAAGAGGGTGAATTGACAGGTAAGTATAATGTCAATAAGGCATGCAGGTAGATTAATTGGCTTCTGTCCCAAATTGGTCCTAGTACAGTGATGGCAAACCTCGGCACCCCAGATGTTTTGGAACTACATTTCCCACGATGCTCATTGCACTCTGCAGTGTAGTTGAGCATCATGGGAAATGTAGTTCCAAAACATTTGGGGTGCCAAGGTTCGCTATCACTGCCCTAGTATATGAATGGGGACCTTGGATTGTGGGCTCCTTGAGGGTAGGGACCGATGTGAGTGTGCAATGTACAGGGATAGGGACAATTGTAGACACTCACTCAGGTTGAGATGGATGGACTTGTGTCTTTATTCAACCTTACTAACTATGTAACTTTTTCGGATTTGACCTGTACCTTTAAATGCTTGGTTTTTAAAGGGGTTGTAAAGGTAAAAGTTTTTTCACCTTAATGCATTCTATGCATTAAGGTGAAAAAACATCCGACAGTGCCGGCGCCCCCAGCCCCCCCCCCCCCGTCTTACTTACCTCACCCCTCGAAAGTCCCGCACTTGTCCCCCGACGTCCTTTCCACTGTTCAGCCTGGCCGCTGATTGGCTGGAGTCATTGGCTCGCGCTGCTGTCAATCACATCCACTGACGCGGAGCGCCGGGGGGCGGGGCCGTGTGATACAGCGAGCGGCTATAGCCGCCGGCTGTATCACAAGAGCGTGCCCGCAGATGCGTCTCACCATGCGAGGGAGCTCGCATGAACGTGAGAAGCACCTGCGGGAGAAAGCTGAGACAGCCGCCGAGGGACCCCAGAAGAGCAGGTTCGGGGCCACTCTGTGCAAAACGAGCTGGAGGTAAGTATAACATTTTTGTTATTTTAAAAAAAAATTCACTTTACAATCCCTTTAAGTCTGAATGTAGTGTACCTTTTGGATGTCATTTAGGTATTCAGTCATTTCCGAGTCCACCAGTTTTAAAAAATAACAGTGCATTTTAGTTGCAACACATTTTAACTAAATGAATTACAAATAATGACGACTTTCCACTGACTCCCTACGTAGTTGATGACGAAGACGTGTTCGTAAGAGCACAGTGGCCTTCATTCATCAGCCAATGTCTGTGTGTCCCATTTCTTTCTGGAGATGACAAACATATCCAAATATGTTCTGCCCATAATTCATAAAGGGGTTGGCACCATGGTGAAGCCATTAATCCATTCACTGGAAAAAAAAAAACCTCAGATGGGGATTAGAAGATCTTGCTTGCAGCTAGATCTGCCAAAAAGCCCTGTTATTGTTCTGGGGAAGCTAAAGGCAGCATCAGAGTGGTTATAATAGCTGACTACAATCCAGCGCTAGCAACATAACCACGGCATAGCCCAGAAACGGTTCATTTTCTGCCTCCATTAAATTACAAGCATCCAGAGCCACACTAAAACTGTCACTTGCTTCACATCCCCAGAGACAACTCAGGATTTATACAAACATCCTCTTCACATCTCTATAATGGCTTGTGCCCTACCCCCCAAAGGGCTTTCCACAAGGGTGTTTTTTTTTTTTTTTTTCAATCAAACCAAAATTTCATTTCAGCAAAAAAAAAAAAAAAAAAAAAATGTATGTAAAACAAAGCCTGGTTGGAACTTTATATAATTTAGTGATTTCATGCTAGTGGCATGAATTATAGCAATTGCATATACAGCATTGCAATACATTAATACAATAGGGTAAGATATTTTTTTTTTCCTCTTTAACTAATGTGTGCGTTTTTGCAGTATTGGAGCAAAGTGTTATGCTACATTTACAAGCTATATATACGATAGATTAGACTAGAGGGAAACTATAGTATTTTAGGTGTATGTGTATAGCATTCTTTTTTTTACACATTGAAAAGTTTTGTGTGGTCAGATTATTGTACAATAACTTACCAATAATATTTTTTGGATTTGTATGGAAACAGTTACGTTTTTGTGATTTAGAAGGGATGCTATAAGCATTCCCTGATATACAGATTAGCACTAGAGGGAGTATTTACCAATTTGTGTATGAATCACAGCCATGGTGTCGACCCTGCAGTCTGAAGGCCACATGTGGCCCCATAGTACTTGCTCTGTGGCCCCCAGACCCCAGCAGTCAGAACCGGGAGTAGGATCACTATTTTGAGAAAGGGTTGTAATGGAAGAGATCTCTAGCAGTCTCAAATAACATGTTTCCAGTCTCTGACTGTCTTAGGGTTGCCATGTTTTCTTCAAGTCAAACCCGAACACTTCAGCGGCACACAACATTTATTATTTTTTAATTTTTTTAAGCATACACTACAGGATTGTAACAAATCTGGGGTACTCCAAAGAGAATAGTAATGCGGCGTGCATAGTGCCCCCTCACCCTCCCATGGGGCCCTGTTCCAAGCCACATTCCTGTCTGAATATTGTGCCTGTGTTTCAGGGGGACTGACACTGACACTTGATTCAAAACGGACTGTCCGGGTGAATCGAGGACAGGGGATCTCACCGCTCCAGGAGCACACATGCAGGCTATAAACTGTCTCTTCGGCTGGGAAGCCACAGGTGCTGGCTATTACCACTAGCAACAGACTAAAAACAAGCTCTGGACTGCCGCACTCTTCAGAAGACCACTTTCTTTTATTGGAAAATCAAATCATAGCTCAACAAACACAGCGAACAAGGAAAAATTGCTGGCCAGCAATTTTTCCTTGTTCGCTGTGTTTGTTAAGCTGTAATGTGATTTTCCAATAAAAGAAAGTGGTCTTCTGAAGAGTGCGGCAGTCCAGAGCTTGTTTTTCGTCTGAATCGAGGACAGGTGGCAACCCTAGACTGTCTCCTGCCCCCTATACAGTACAACATAAGATGACCACCACTGACATACAATACTCAAAATACTAAGGAGCAAGCAATTAGAAATGTGATAGTTGTGTCACATATTACTTTCACACACATATATTACAGTGCAGGAAACCATCGCTGATGATGTGTGCTCAAAGTAAATGTATGTACTACATGCAATATATCCCGACACTCAGTGATTCTATTGGCTAGCACTCTGGGCACCATGTCTAATATGCTTTTTTTCCATAGAATTATCTTGGCAAATTATTATGAGATAGGTTGCCAGGTTTTTTCCCTTAAACCTCCCCAATTGTTCCAGTTTGGGACTAGCACGCAGAATGCGATAAACCCAGTTTATACTTCTTTTCATTCCATACTGTCCTCTTTGCCTGCTGATACAAAGTAAAAGAAGCATTGTTGAAGCTCAAAGTTGATCTGGTTGGATTAGGAACCCAACCCCACGTGACAGTGCTTTGGGCCTGGGGATTCTCCACTCAGAAACACAATGCTGCATCCTGGGAGGGACATGAGATTGTCACACATATTGGATATTTCCCTTCCCCACCGTGGTGATGGGAGCATAGAACTTTAGCTGTCTAGATCTCTAGATCTGATAATTGTTTCAGTGAAAGTAACCGCTGCTAATGCATGTTTTCATTACATGCTCAGTCTGAATCGGAGATATTTGTGTCAAGTTTGCTTTCATGGTAAACTGAAGAAATTAAGAAGATAAACGCTATTGGCAGAGAAATGTATCTGTAAATAATGTCGTGGCCTCTGGGAGAAGCAACAGCTTTGATTAGGCCAAATCATCAGAAAATATGACCCTTTCTGAACTCATTATATATGTGTTATGCATGTGCTATATATTGCACTAAGGCAAGTGGTGAGATTCTTTTTTTATCACCCAGCCACACATATGATCATGTGCAAACAAAGTGTCAGATCTGAATTAACCCATGCTGTTACCTCCCTTCAGCCTTTTAAATAATTTGTATTATTACTGACTAAAAAAAACGGCTTCCCTGGCTGTCTCACTGATCCAGTTAAAGGATGGCCATCATACAGTATATGTTGACTGCTAGGAAAGTGCAGGAGATGAGAAGGGGAATGGCAAATTGCAACTTCAGTTTCAAAAGTCATTAATAGTATTATAGATTAGTATTATCGATCACCTGGGCATTGGGGCTGCTGGAACATTACACCATGTATGACGAATATATACAAAGGTAGGCTTTATTAGGTGCCCACTTAGGGCTCATGCAAGCAAACACACATAGCCCAGATTAGCATATTTCTGTGGCGGGTGAGGCCAGGTGTTTTTGTTCAGCAGCAGGCACTATGCCTGTACAAGTCAATGACAGGCTGATATGGCCTACTGTATGGAATCGCACAAGGAGCGAAAACCTGCAGTTTGGTATAGGATCTCACTCTTAAAGAGGAAGTAAACCCTGATGGGTTTACTTCCTCTTTCACTCCCTGCAAAGGCAAAGCATAATGGACTACTATGCATCGCATAGTAGTCCATTATGTGTCACTTACCTGACACAGGAGCCAGCGAAGTCACCGCTGTCCCCTGTAGTCCGGAGCATCCATCTTGCTGGTGGCGTCTCGCAGCTCCGCCGCTGTCATTCGGCGAAGCCGCTATGACGTCACTCCCGTTCATGCGCACGGGAGTCGACATGCGCAGCAGCTCCATTCTTGGAAATGCCGCGCTCAGTGCGCCTGCTCGCCGCTGTCTACGGCGCATGCGCCGTAGACAGCGGTGCCCGTTTTCGGGCAAATATCTCCTAAACCATATAGGTTTAGGAGATATTGCTTGGACCTACAGGTAAGCCTTAATCTAGGCTTACCTGTAGGTCAAAGTGGTTTGTAAGGGTTTACAACCACTTTAAATGCAGATAGTTTTGGGCCCAGGGGCACATGTAAACCTTGACAATTTTGAATCTTAATGGTTGATAACTGCTCCATGTATGCATAGCCACAGACAATGTCTGCCCGTCATTGATTTGTATAAAGTGAAATTATGTGCAGCGCTCAAAACATTGAAATACATATGTATACAAACTAATGTACACTATGAAATGACCACAAAAACTAATAATGAAAATGAGATGTGAAATTCACACCCAAACTAAAGTCCATGTGCCATCATATAAACGTTGTTTTAAAACATAAACATAGTCTTTACATAAATGGTGAAAACAAATTGTGTAGCTACAAGTGTGATTTCCGTGACATCAAAGTTGCGGTGAGGATACAGACAATAGAACCACCACCGGTTAGTGAGGAGGCTTACCGGAGTGAGAGGACTTAAATGGGCATATGCTCAGTGAGTCAACAAGGCTTATGGTTCAACCACCAACATATGGGACCTCCACGTCTGGGTTCCAGATCAAGTTGTAAAGCAATCCAATTGGTCAAGAGATGTCACCAAGAAGCGGTTTTCAGAAGCAGCCAACTTGTCAGACCAAATCCTCTCAAGTGTTCAAAATAGCATGACCAAAAAAGAAAATATTCCACATGGTGTGAATCCGTATAAACGTAAAATTTATTAAAAGACTAGAAAAAATTGGAAACACTCACGATTAGAAAGTGGATCAAGCTCTTAAAATTGAAGTTTGTGGGTAACGCAATGACATCAGCAGGGTTCATCACTGATTTGTATAGACTTACTGTCTGCCAGTGAAGAAAAGCACTTGACTGCTCTCACTGCAGAAACCCGTCGCTCTGGGCTGTGGATGACCCTAATGTGTGTATGAACTCTTGCTGCTCCAGCAGCCACAACAGAAAATGTGCTATCAGATCGTGTTGTCGGAAAATCCGATCTTGTGTGGGCTCCATCTGACTTTTTCCGTCGGAATTTCCGACACACAAAGTTTGAGAGCTGGATATAAAATTTTCCAACAACAAAATCCGATTGTTTAAATTCCGATCCGATCGTGTTACACATACTCAGAATAAATTACGAGACAAAATCTATTGGCTACTGGCCTGTTTATAGTCCCGTCGTACGTGTTTTACGTCACTGCGTTCGGATTTTCTGACAACTTTGTGCGACCGTGTGTACGCAAGACAAGTTTGGGCCAGAATCCGTCTGAAAAAGATCTGATGGATTTTGTCGTCGGACAGTCCGACTGTGTGTACAGGGCATTAGAATCAATAGTTTTATCTGTCATGAATGGCTTTCATTCATGACAGCTTGTGATCTGTGATTGGCTACAGATAATCACATGGTACAAGGTGCTGTGATTGGCATAGGTACCATGTGATAGCCGTGGGTTAATCGCAGCTTCATAATAGTAATCATGTGATCGCTATGATCAATCATAGTGATCACATGATACCCCGGCTGCTCACAGATTCCACCAGACATAGTCATCATGGGATTGGCCAGCTGCATGCCCCAGGAGGCATACCAGTGAGTACGTGCACAGCAGTGTTCCAGTATGTTGCCAAGCCTGCATTTGCCACCCTGCCACAGTAAATGTACTGTGGCTGGGCGGCAAGTGGTTAAAGCTGAACTCCAGAATAGTTATTGATTTTGGTCATAACTACCTCATTTACATAAGGTAAGGCGTAAATGAGCATGACATACAAGGAGTTCCCTGGTCAGTCAATCATGAAATTATGTCATAAGGGGCATAACAGACCAGGAGTCTCCTGACCCATTAATCAAATTCAGTCATGTTAGTGGGCAGAACACATTGGCATTCTAAGATCATGGGTTCTCCCTGTGCAACCTGCGTTGATGTATATACATCATTGCTTGTAAATTAGGAACTACAGCCTGAATATTAAAAGGTCGATGACCAGAGGCAGAAGTGGGCATAGCAGCCACTGGACTTACACAAGGGAGACAGGGTCTTCTAAGCCCTATTATGCATAACTTATGGAGTGATTTCTCGAGGCAGCATAGTATGCAATAATAATAAGAGGTTTAGGAAACGCTGGAAATGCCATTTTTAAATATGCTACAAAATGTTTGCCTGGATTTCAGCTTTAATATTTTGAAATATTCCGAAGTGTTAATATTGTATGTAGATCTGTATGTTCTGCATTCAGTGACTCCTAAATTAGTGGGTAGAGAGCCACTTTGAGCCTCTCCTTGCTAAAACTCTGTGGATTGCCTATCACTCCTGTATTTGGCACAAATTGAAGGGAGGGTCAGGTGTAATCCATGGAATGAATCAATAGTAGTAATTTTTGGTCATAATAACCAAAGAAACTGACTGTAATATCTTTAATGGCCCAATGTACAAGAAATCACAGCAAGCTGTCAGGGCACAAGCCACTTTTCCTCAAACAGATTACAAATGGAGCGTAGAAAAAAAAAATGTCATTATTCAAGCACGCTGTTACTTTGAAATACACACAAAGGAATAGCTGTTTAAAAAAAATAAAAAAACACTGAAAACAGGTAGCAGATTTGCTAGAAAAAGAATAAGAAACAAACATAAGTAGTTTGGTATTCATGGAAAATATCAATGGGGATGACTGGAGTGACAGATATGATCACATTAAGATGTGTGGCGTTATCTGCAGTGTAGATGATCAAATCCCATTAATGTTTATGACTCAAGTTCTTTACCCGTAATGAGTCCCAAACTGATATTTAGACACATTTCTTAACACCCCAGTGTATTTGGTTACAGTGTGGGTTCACTGCAAATTCTTTCCCAATTTATTTTGTGCCTTTTCGATGTGAAATTGTCCAACTCTATATTGATTATACCATATACAAAAACTATTTTAAGCTTAGCCTTTTAAAAAGTTTTTCAAGATACCTATTAAGTCTAGAGATTGTGCAATATATGAACTCTTTAGCTAGAACAGAACGTTTTGTTCTGTTGGGGGTATAGACAGTGAAATGTATAGGTTCAAAGATTTTCTGATCCTGTGCTGCTTTTTGTCTGTCTTTGTTCTTTTTGTTCCTGTTCTTTGCCAATGGTCTGACATAGTTTTACTCCTTTAGTTTCACATAGAATAAAAATGCAACTCTTAACGGTCTTGGGGTCTAGTCTTGGAAGACATTTTCCATCTCAAAGTGGCTTTTCTGTATCTTTGTCAGCCTGATTTTGTTGCAGCAATCTCCAGTTAGGCGATTTCTTAGTATTTGGGAGCTCTGGGTGCTTAAATGTTCAACAGACCAAGTGGCAGACCAACAGTGACATACGGACAGGACATGGACATTCTGTGGAGTAGAGAGAATCTAAAGTGTAACAAATAAAGCCCAACTTTTTCTTCCCATTCTTCTCTCCCAACCCCATCTAAACCCATCCTGATTTGGACTTTAATGATGGAAGTCCCAACAAGTGGTGAGAAAGAATCAGGACTGCTCTCTGCTCTGTCCTTAAAGTGGTTGTAAACCCTTTTTAAAAAATCCTGAAAAAAAAAATCCTGCAAGACAAAGACATAATGAGCTAGTATGCATAGCATACTAGCTCATTATGAATAACTTACCTCAGAACAAAGCCCCCGAAGCAGTCCTCCGTCTTCCTCTTCGCCGCTGCCATGGATCCCGGAGCGACTTCAGGGTCTCACGGCTCCGGCGCTGTGATTCGCCAGAGCCGCGATGACGTCACTCCCGTGCATGGGAGCCGCCGCTCACGGCACATCGCCGTGAACTGCGGCCTGCCCCAGTGTGCCTGCGCGCCGCTGTCTACGGCGCATGCGCCGTAGACAGTGGTGGCTGTCTTCGGGCAAATATCTCCTAAACCGTATAGGTTTGGGAGATATTTCTTGGACCTACAGGTAAGCCTTAATCTAGGCTTACCTGTAGGTCAAAGTTGGTTGTAAGGGTTTACAACCACTTTAAAGTATAACTACATGAAAAAAAAAATTTTTTGGATAGAGTAGAGATAGATTTGAACAGTGTTGACTGTGCCCCAATAGGGAGATTCATCCGCTCTATTTGTCCTGTTTATCATCATCATTTAAAGCAAAAGTAAAATAAAATCTCAAATTCTGGGTTGTCTGCCATAGGGACTCTAGTTTGGTGACTTGGGGGTGGTAGTCAGGGGATTCCCTTAATTTGCTGAGATTTCAGAATTTTTGTTTTGGGTATAGGACAGGAAGTGAAGGTAAATCTGCCCAATGGGACCCAGATGAAAAAATAAATAAAAAATGATAGGAATTATAACTGTCCCTTACTCTATCCAAAATGAAAAACAAGTTTTGCCTATAGTTTCACTTTAAATGTAAACCATGTCATTGCTCTTGCCATAACATCTAAAGATGGCCATACATGTAGCAAATTGTGGGCTGTTCCTAATGAATCAACTAAAACTCGCTCTGTGAGTTGTCCTGTTGGTGCCCTTCTGCACGATATCCTTCGACCTGAAAATCAAAAAAGAGAGGGGCAGAAAACTGTTACATTGACCAGTTCCCATCCGGCTCATGCAGATATACTGCGTCAGAATGGCTATCATGGGTGAAATCCTATATGGGTACGTCCTTCCCCTTTTCGGCCACAAGAGGGTGCACATGCGCGGCCGCTGCATGGCGGGGGACTTTATGCACGTGGCTGGCGGTCACAAGTGCCAGCACGGGGATTTGTATTTAAACACACAAATCTCTGTGCTGTCAGAGGAGAGGAGACAAGTCATTTGTTCCTAGTAACTAGGACAGCGAGAGGTCTCCACTCCTACTCAGTCCTATCCCCATACGGTTAGAACACACTGAGGAAACACACATTTACCCCTTGATCAACCCCCTAGCGTTAACCCCTTCTCTGCCAGTGACATTTACACAGTAATCGGTGCATTTTTCTAGCACTGATCGCTGTATTGTCTTCACTGCCAGTGACATTTTTACAGTAATCAATGCATTTTTCATCACACTGATCGCTGTATTAATGCCAATGGTCCCAAAAATGTGTCAAAAGTGTCCGATCTGTCTGTCGCAATACTGCTAAAAATCGCAGATCATCGTCATTACTAGTAAAAAAAAAAAAAAAAATAATAATAATAATAATAAAGATGCCATAAATCTTTCCTATAGTTTATAGACGCTATAACTTTTCCGCAAACCAATCCATACACACTTATGATTTTTTTTTACCAAAAATATGTAGAAGAATATATATCGGCCTAAACTGATGAAGACATTTTTTTTTTCTATTGGCTGATCAATGAAATAAAATAACAATTATAATAATACTTTAAACAAAAAAGGATATATGTAAAAGATTGTGTAAAATGCAACTTTACTTTTAAAAATCTGATTCCTGGTCTGAGTTTTCACAGCTGCTATCCATGAATACTAGTGGAGCTGTGACATTGCGGGGGGCACCATGAAGAGCTTACAGCAGCCTCCATGATCAGGCATTATTCAATAGAATAGCAAGAGAAAATTGATTTACTTTCAGCTGCATGGAATTTCCCCAACTGATACAATTAGTATAAATGATTTTCTGTTTCTAACAATTCTCATGCGTGCTTTGCTATTTTCTCCTCATATCACATAAATACTCAATGAATATATCAAGTAAATAGAGTGCACTCTAAAAATCTCAGAGACTACAGAACCAAATGTAATTAAGTAAAGAATGCCAATGTTTCAATTGAAAATGGACAGAGAGCTTTACACATTTTGGGAAGCTAAATTATTGGATATGGCAGATAAGCCCTGTAATTTTCTTGTCATCCAAGTAACTTTAAATACTATACATAAAACTAAAGAAAAGTTCAATTGTTTTTAAATACCACATCATTCTATTGCAGGTGTGCTTCTTATGGTTCTTAAAAATAAAGAAAAAAAAATGGAGAACTGGCACAAAAAATTAGTGTAGAGAAAATGATACAGACAGAAGAATAGCATGTAAGAGAACACTAGGAGCTGTGTAGGCTGGGGATATTTGTATAACCGCCATGGTGTGCTGCATCATTAAGATGCCAATCAGGATCATTATGACTATACCTAGAGAAGACAAGTTATTTTTTTTCAGCTGTCAGCAACAGGGGAGGAATCCGGGATATCAGTGTTTTCAGTGTGTATTAAGTTTGCCTGTTTTCAAAGAACTGAACGTTTACAAGAAGAAGTTTCTGGTAAAGACGTCCATCACTTAGTAAACTATGCTGTTCAAAGAAGATAGGTTGCGCTTTGATAAAATATTATATAAACATTACAGCTTTTTAGGCTGTATACCTGGATAAATGGATTGCTAAAGAGAGACTAAGTCTGTCACCCACAATTTAACACGAGACTTAAAGACAAAAAACACATAAATCTGAAAATTCAGTTAGGCGTGTTATTTTGCCTATTGTGATTCCTGTGGAAACGGCCTATATTCATGTAATGGGTGGTGTTTTCCACCCGATTCTACAAAAGTTCAAAAATTCTGGATGAATTTGTTTTGATCTGTTCTTGTCAATTACCTCTTGGCCTGAACATTTTACAAGATATCATACGACCTTTGTATATTACCAAGTGATGATGCCATAGAGGTCTCTTGTATTAGTTGTTCATCTACACTGCTATGTATGAGGCTCTTGTTGTTGCCATAAATAAAGAAAATATAGATATTAACTGAGTCGGGTGGTAAGCTGCCAGCAGAACAATGACTTCATCCAAAACAATCACTATTCAGGTATTCAGGCAGCCATGGCTGTCTGAAAATAATGGCCACCAGTGCGGATTCCTCCATCTGGGCTGTTGGGAATATGTGGAAATGTTGGCAGGCAGGTTTAACTATAGCTCCTTCTTTTTTCTTCTTACGGGTTTACGTGGGAATGTACCTTAACCACTTAAGGACCACCTCACGCCGATATACAATGGCAGAATGGCACGGCTGGGCACAAGCACATACAAGTACGTTGCCCTTTAAGAGCCCAGCCGCGGGTCATGCGCATGCCGCCGCCGGCAGCGCACTCGCGACCCGGTCCTGAGCTCTGTGACCATGGCCGCGGGATCCGCGGACCCGATCACCGCCGGTGTCCCATGATCGGGTCACAGAGCTAAAGAACAGGGAGAGGTAAGTGTAAACAAACCTCTCCACGTTGCTACCTAGTGAGATGGTCACTGATTGTTCCCTGTCGTAGGGAAAGACAATCAGTGATGTCGCACACCAAGCCATGCCCCCCTACAGTAAAAAAAAAAAACACACACACACTTACACTTAACCCCTACACTGCCCCCTAGTGTTAACTCCTTCACTGCCAGTGACATTTTTACAGTAATCAATGCATTTTTAATCACACTGATCGCTGTATTAATGCGAATGGTCCCAAAAATGTGTCAAAATTGTCCCACGTGTCTGCCATAATGTCGTAGTCACAATAAAAAAAATAAAAATCGCTGATCGCCGCCATTACTAGTAAAAAAAAAATATATTAATAAAAATGCAATACAACTATCCCCTATTTTGTAGACGCTATAACTTTTGCGCAAACCACTCAAATGCTTATTGCGATTTTTTTTTTTTTTTTACCAAAAATATGTAGAAGAATACGTATTGGCCTAAATTGAGGAAAAAAAAATGTTTTTTTTATATATTTTTGGGGGATATTTATCATAGCAAAAAAGTAAAAAATATAGATTTTTTTTTCAAAATTGTCGCTCTATTTTTGTTTATAGCGCAAAAAAAACAAAACAAAAAAAAAAAAACAGAGGTCACCAAAAGAAAGCTCTATTTGTGGGGAAAAAAAAGGACGCCAATTTTGTTTGGGAGCCACATCGCACGACGGCGCAATTGTCAGTTAAAATGATGCAGTGCCGAAACGCAAAAAGGGGCCTGGTCCTTTAGCTGCAAAATGGTCCGGGGCTTAAGTGGTTAACACAGCTTATCCTTATTACTTTGTCCTACCAAGATATACAGCTACATTTCTTACATAGGGTGTTGTTAACAACCCTCTGCAGTGAACTTTAAATGGAACCTATAGTCTTTTCAACCTGATGTAATGAAGTATATGAAGGTATTTTATAGTTATATATGTACGCAGGGGTGTGCTTGGTTTTATGAAGAACTGTCCATATATTGTGTTTGTTATGTGGTTGGAACTGAAATACATTTCTGCAACCTTTGCTATTCAGGATTTATATATGTGAAGCCTGCAGGGAGACTCGGGCCTTTGGCATCCTTATGACTTATTAGGGAGTGCCGCCTGAACCTTTTTCCGTTTTACATATTTTAATTACAAAGGTAGGTTCTACTTCATGCTTTGAAGTGCTACAAGGGGGTTGTGTTTTACTGCTCCTTTTCACACTGTATTAGTCGAATCATTGAGAATAATCCAAATCCTACAAGGCTGCTAGCTTATCTTGACAGTTGTTCAGCAGAGACTAATCAAAAATTCTCCAAATTAAAAATAACAACAAAAATGGGGGATAGCAATAAAACACAATAAACATACAAGGAAGCTCAATGGACTACTCCAGAGTGGCACGGTTGCACCATTTCCTGGACAACACTAGTTGTATGCAAATCAGGGGTTCTGCTTGCCGTTTGTTGGTAACCCTGAAAATACTGGGTTCAGAAATAGCCAGGAAAATAGCATTCAAGGGAGATCAGAAATAGCAAACCCCTGTATTCTCTTTTGTACAGATTTTCTTAAAAGCAAATATATGATTTACTCATGTAGGTCAAAGCAACAGGTTCCCTTTAATGCAGGGGTGTCCAAACTTTTTTCAAAGAGGGCCAGATTTAATGAAGTGAACATGCGTGAGGGCCGACCATTTTGCCTGACATTCTTTGAACCATTAAAATTCTGTCTAGGTGTGTTCGTTCAAGCGCTAATACACTGCCCAACAAGAATTCTCTTGCCTTTATGGCTGTGTGTGGTGAAGAGATGAACTCAGGTGTATTATTGTATTATTTATTGGCGTATAACACGCACCTTCACTTTAAGATGGAAGTTTCAGGGAAAAAAAACGTAACATTTTAAATAAAGAACTGTGAAGCAAAATAATAAGGGTCAGTGCCCATCTGCAGACCCACAATTGCTAGGAATGCAGTCCCACCATTGCCAGGAACGCAGCCCCACCATTGTCAGGAATGCAGCCCCACCATTGCCAGGAATGCACCCACCACCATTGCCAGGAATGCACCCACCACCATTGCCAGGAATGCACCCACCACCATTGCCAGGAATGCACCCACCACCATTGCCAGGAATGCACCCACCACCATTGCCAGGAATGCACCCACCACCATTGCCAGGAACGCAGCCCCACCATTGCCAGGAACGCAGCCCCACCATTGCCAGGAACGCAGCCCCACCATTGCCAGGAACGCAGCCCCACCATTGCCAGGAATGCACTCACCATTGCCAGGAATGCAGCCACCATTGCTAGGAATTCACCCACCATTGCTAGGAATTAGCTCACCATTGCCAGGAGTCCAGCCCCACAATTGCCAGGAATGCAGCCACCATTACCATCAGTGCAGCCTTGGTGGGGACAAGGAGGGGGCAGGACGAGCGCCAAAGACATACTACAGGAGAATCTCCTGTTTACACAGCGGCCTCTTTAAGAGAAAGTACCGCCTCCTTTGATGGACAGAACAGTCGTCAAATGGCAGTGCCAGAGAAGGGACTTCTATATTACAGAGGCTGCCGTCGTCCTGCCTCCTCCCTCCAAGACAGCCAGCCTATATATCTTTTGTGCGCCGGTGCTGGGAGATTGTCAGGGGCCACAAAAGATATACATGTTTAAATAACCAGGCGGGCCATTCAAAACCGGACTGCGGGCCACGATTGGCCTGCAGGCCGGACTTTGGACATGCCTGCTTTAATATTTCCACAATCACCTTTCCTTATTTCCCCTTGTTGCTCTGTCCAGCCACCAAGAAAAAGAAATCCCACTTTAGTTGGAGATTACACAGGGCTTTATTCCTTCCCTCATGTGATAATGCTAGCCCAATCACTGAGGATTGGCACAGTCATGGTCACATGAATGGAAGGGGGGCGAGTCACATGCTTCTCCATACCTGGAAGTACTTGGTCATTTCTTCACTCCCAGTAAAGGAAAGGTATGTATGTACTGCTATGGGGGAAGGGGCATTATGTTGAACGTGTTGATTTGGCAAGCACAGGTCTGATTTAGATCAAGGTGCTTCTATTGCAAGGCTATCAAACGAGAAGCTGTACTTCTTATGCCGCGTACACATGACCGGACTTTTCAAGGGACTAGGTCCAACGGGCTTTCTGACGGAATCCGAATGAACGGACTTGGCCACACACAATCACACCAAAGTCCGATGGATTTGGACGTGATGACGTACGACCGGACTAGAATAAGGAAGTTCATAGCCAGTAGCCAATAGCTGCCCTAGCGTCGGTTTTTGTCCATCGGACTAGCTTACACACGAACAGATTTCTCGGTCTGGTGGAGTTCTGGTGGAAAAATTTAAAACATGTTCTATTTCTAAAGTCTGCCGGATGTTTGGCAAGCAAATGTCCGATGGAGCCCACACAAGATTGAATCGTCCGATGGACTCGCTCCGTCTGACCTTTGCTGTCAAAAAATCCGGTCGTGTGTACGCGGCATTACAATTCCGAAGCATTGCTTTCTGTATTCACCATGCTTTACAATACATCTCTAACATTCTAAGTAAAAGAAATGTCACTCTTGATTTTAAATATGTTGGACAGTTTAAAAAGACAAATGCAGTTATACCTTAAGTGGGAGGAAATAATACACGAAGACTTGTATCATAGGTTCACCACGATCCTATCCCCCGGAGACAATGACGATCAGCACTATAGCACTGAGAGAGAAATCAAACAATTTTCCAGGTTCTTGCCCCGAACAGCACATTTTCATAAACCGAATCTGACTTTGATGATTAAAGCAGCCTTCCCTTGAGTAAAGCTTGCTCTAAATGAGGGAGGCTTGACAAGCCAGGGCATATGTGTTTTGATTACAACCATAGATTTTTTATTTAAAGCTGTCAAGAAAGAGATTTCTTTTAAAGATCTCACTTAACTATGCCAAAGTAATGGCTACAGATCCGCAGCTCTGAAAACAGGTATGGAAAAAACAAAAAAACACATGGATGCAAGAGAACCATGCTTGGTTACTTCACTATATCATTCAGATTCACAAAGCATCCACCTTCCATGGCCTCCGCCCACCAACCAAGACCCCCGAATGTCTGGACAGAACTCTGTTAATTATTTAGACAGCTCTAGTGACCCAGTTTTGTCACCTTTCTGAGCAACTTTAGAACAAGAAGGAAGGAAACGGTTGAACAAGGAGAGAAAAAAAAAGAGTCGATCTTACAAGTTAAGAAAAAAGAACGGAGATGAAATAAATTGGATACACACACTTTCCTCAATAAGGTGTTCTTCTACAGAATATAATGTAGCGAGTTAGAAGATTTCAGGCTTTGGAAAAAAAAAAAAAAACCTCGGCTTCAAGGTGCGTACAGTCCCTACAGACACGACACATTTTATTCTGAATAAGTGTTTGGGTAGCACAAAGCTCCATGTTTAACAAGTAAACACATTCCCTGTGCACAGCATTCTGTGGACATGTTTCAAGAATGCGATCCCACGCCGCATAAAATGCATTTCTACCCACTCCTCGTACAGCGTTAGGATATCTGTACTGTGATGCAGGAAAATTTGGTATTTAGTACTATACCTAAAAGGTACCCAAGGACAATAGATCGTAATCTCATCTAGCCAATTTCAGACGTAACTGAAAGTTTCAAAACAAATGCCAACAGATTGTTTAGTATGGATAGATTCCACTCGAAGATGACTGCACAACTGTACATGGGAAAGATCGGACCAGAAAAAAAGATAAGCTAGACAACTGGTCAGATTTGTTTGAAAGTTTTGGTAATGGAAACTCCAGGGTACAGCAATATATATTTCACGCTTCCCTCCTGTATGCTGTGCAGCGCTATTGCCCCCACTTAACATTTAATTAAAGTGGTTGTAAACATTCTTTAAAAAAATAAAATAAAAATAACAAACATGTCTATATTTACCTACTCTGTGCAATGGTTTTGCATAGAGCACCACCAATCCTCCTCTTTTGGGGTCCCCTGCTGGTGCTCCAGGCCCCTCCTTTTGATCAGGTGCCCCCACAGAAAGCGAACTCACTCCCAAGTCCCGCAGATGCGTCCATTGACACAGACAGCGGGACTCCGGCCCATCCCACAGGATTTTATTGACAGCAGAGGGAGCCAATGGCTCCTGCTGCTATTAATCTGTCCAATGAGTGTCCAGGGGAGCTGCAGCACAAAAGTTTTTTCACCTTAATGCATAGAATTATTTTTTTTTACCTTAAATGGAGAGGAAAAAATAAATAAATATGGCCATCCTTGGTCTTTTTTTTTTCTTTCTCTGAACTAACCTGTGGTAGGGGTCAGGTGGAGCCAGCATATCAGTGCAATAATGCTCACTCAACAGTGACTGAAATTTTGCAGACATGATTATCTAAATACACACAGTCTAAATGTGAACAGTAGAGGGCAGTAGACCCGATGTCATCTCATCCAGATGAAACGGGTTCTATAACAGTTGGGTGCACCACAGGGGACACAGCAGCAGAGACTCACACCTCCTGAAGCCCAGGGGATGTGTGTAAGACCCTCACTGGATCTTGTGGGAGACTGAGTGTAAGTAGACATGAAGCATACCTGATGCAATGCCCTTCAATGAACATTTAGAGGCACACAGTAAAATAAGGAAGGGAAAAAATATACAGTATCTCACAAAAGAGAGTACACCCCTCACATTTCTGTAAATATTTTATTATATATTTTCATGTGACAACACTGAACAAATTACACTTTGCTACAATGTAAAGTAGTGAGTGTACAGCTTGTATAACAGTGTAAATTTGCTGTCCCCTCAAAATAACTCAACACACAGCCATTAATGTCTAAACCGCTGGCAACAAAGTGAGTACACAAGTGAAAATGTCGAAATTTTGCCCAAAGTGTCCATATTTTGTGTGCCCACCATTATTCATTTTCTAGCACTGCCTTAATCCTCTTGGGCATGGAGCTCACCAGAGCTTCACAGGTTGTCACTGGAGTCTTCTTCCACTCCTCCATGACGACATCACCGGGCTGGTGGATGTTAGGGATCTTGCACTCCTCCACCTTCGTTTAAGGATGCCCCACAGGTGCTCAAGTTTCTTTAGCAAGGCAGTGGTCATCTTGGAGATGTGTTTGGGGTCGTTATCATGTTGGAATACTGCTCTGCAGCCCAGTCTCTGAAGGGAGAGGATCATGCTCTGCTTCAGTATGTCACAGTACATGTTGGCATTCATGGTTTCCTCAATGAACTGTAGCTCCTCAGTGCCGGCAGCACTTATGCAGCCCCAGACCCTGACACTCCCACCACCATGCTTGACTGTAGTCAAGACACTTGCCTTTGCACTCCTCACCTGGTTGCCAACACACGTTTGACACCATCTGAACCAAATATGTTTATCTCATCAGACCACAGGACATTGTTCCAGTAATCCATGCCCTTAGTCTATTTGTCTTCAACAAATTGTTTGTAGGCTTTCTTGTGCAACACCTTTAGAAGAAGCTTCCTTCTGGGACAACAGCCATGCAGACCAATGTGATGCAGTGTTCAGAGTATGGTCTGAGCACTGACAGGCTGACCACCCACCCCTTCAGCCTCTGCAGAAATGCTGGCAGCACTCATATGTCTATTTCCCAAAGACAACCTCTGGAAATTACCGCTGAGCACGTGCACTCAACTCCTTTGGTCAACCATGGCGAGGCCTGTTCTGAGGGGAACCTGTACTGTTAAACCACTGTATGGTCTTAGCCACCGTGCTGCAGCTCAGTTTCAGGGTCTTGGTAATCTTCTTATAGCCTAGGCCATCTTTATGTAGAGCAACAATTCTTTTTTTCAGATCCTCAGAGTCTTCTTTACCATGCAGTGCTATGTTGAACTTCCAGTGACCAGTATGAGAGAGTGAGAGCGATAACACTAAATTTAACACACCTGCTCCCCATTCACACATGAGACCTTGTAACAATAACGAGTCACATGACATCGGGGAGGGAAAATGGCTAATTGGGCCCAATTTGGACATTTTCACTTGGGGTGTACTCACTTTTGTTGCCAGCGGTTTAGACATTAAGGGCTGTGTGTTGAGTTATTTTGAGGGGACAGCAAATTCACACTGTTATATAAGCTGTACACTCACCACTTTACATTGTAGCAAAGTGTCATTTCTTCAGTGTTGTCACATGAAAAGATATAATAAAATATTTAGAAAAATGTGAGGGGTGTACTCACTTTTGTGAGATACTGTATAAAGCTACAGTTTTCCCCAAGGAAGCAGAGGGCGAAGCAGATGGGACCAAAATCGGATGGAAGGAGTTCTCTTTATTGTCAGACAGTGATGGCATATGGATATTAAAACTAACCAATCAGTTATTGAAATGTACTTGTAATAAAAGGACCACTATAGCAAAATTATTGTAGTATGGTAAATGTATGTGGTTAATACCTGCAAAAGATTGTATTTAGTGTATGAATTCTTTTTTTTAAATTAATAAACCTTTTATAGTTTTCTCCACCTTTAAAAGGCGGCAACGCTGTCCAACAAAAGGGACGGTTGGGACAAACTATTATACTGACAGGTGTGCTTACAACAGCCACCTGCTATTAATATAGTTCATATAACAGTATAGTTCAAAAGAAAAATAAACTGCTGTTGCAACCCCCCTTCGAAGGGTGTTAGCTTGAGCTATGCGTTAAAGTGGAACTAAATTGTATCTAAGCACCACAAAACTGAAAATACGTTTTAAATCATTTTTAATATTCAAAGCATACTCACCCATCCATCCATGTCTCAGTGTTTTCTTTTTTTTGGAGAAATCACTTTCAAAAACACCCACCAGCATTTCTAGCTGCAGCCATCATGAGTAACAGCAGAGGATTCATGTAGAATTTACTTCTTTGAATCCATCTGCCCTTAGTTCAGGCATGTAGGCAGGAGGGTGTGCTTAGCTAAGAAACCCCTCTTCCAGACAAAAGAAAAAAAAAAGGCAATGAAGACTCCTGGTTGGATGATCATTAATCATCGTATGATCATCGTATCATTTTGGCCTAGGCCAGAAACCAGTAAGCAGCTGAAGAACTGTAATAAAGTTCAAAGTAAGTAAATTTAACTTTCTATCTATTTACTAATGCAATCAGCATAAAGAATATAGTTATTGTTCATTGAGAGAGTTTAACTATACTTTAATGTTTGTTGCTTACTAACGTCGATCTCAAACCCTGTTCATGTAAGACTATCCTGTCCATAGATTGTCATGTAATATGTATGTTGAGTGCACACGATTAAAGAGGAAGTAAACCCTGATGGGTTTACTTCCTCTTTGATTCCCTGCTAAGGTAAAGCACAATGGACTACTATGCATCGCATAGTAGTCCATTATGTGTCACTTACCTGGCACAGGAGCCAGCGATGTCACCGCTGTCCCCTGTAGTCCAGAGCCTCCGTCTTCTTGGTGGGTCTCGCTGCTCCGGTGCTGTCATTCGTCGGAGCCGCGATGACGTCACTCCCGCGAATGCGCACGGGAGCCGCCACTCTTGGCATATCGCCGTTAACTACGGCACGCTCAGTGTGCCGTAGACAGCGGTGCCTGTCTTTCCACAAATATCTCCTAAACCGTGTAGGTTTAGGAGATATTTCTTGGGCCTACAGGTAAGCCTTAATCTAGGCTTACCTGTAGGTCAAAGTGGTTTGTAAGGGTTTACAACCACTTTAAACAGATCTCTTATTTATGTTCTCTGTCTCTGATACAGATGGCAATGTAGAACTGGATAAAATATGCTTTCATTTGCCTCTCTCCAAAAGAACAGTACCACTATTTCATTTTTGGTCAAGCATCATCCAAGGTCATTGTCTACTTTCTGGACATAGACTGTGGCTCAGAGATGACACATTCATGGAAATGATTAAAAGTGATTGTAAAGGATCTTGTTTTTTTTTTTTGTTTTTTGTTTAATTGTTTTTTTAACAACATGTCATACTTACCTCCACTGTGCAGCTCGTTTTGCACAGTGGCCCCAAACATCCTCTTCTGGGGTCCCCCGGCGGCTCTCGTGCCCCCCCCCATTTCAGATAACCCCCTAGGAGAAGCGCTCTCCCGAGGGGGTTACCTTGCGAGCGCACTCCCGAGTCCAGCATTTGCATCCAAAGACACGAATGTCGGACTTGGGCCTGCCCCCTGGCACACGCGTCATTGGATTTAATTGACAGCAGCGGGAGCCAATGGCTTCGCTGCTATCAATCTATCCAATCAACAGCCAGGACCCCGCGGAGAGAGGAACAGCACGCCCCCGCCGAAGAGATGCAGGGGCTCAGGTAAGTAAAGGGGGCTGGGGGGCCGGTGACCGCCAGATGTATTTTCACCTTAATGCATAGGATGCATTAAGGTGAAAAAACACGAGGGTTTACAACCCCTTTAAGCACTTTGTGTGAAAACACGTCTGCTGAACAGTGCGGATCCCTCGTATGTCATTATTTTTAACCTTTGATTCTACAATAAACCAACACATTATTCTTCATCTCTGGATGTGCCGCTTTTTCTCTTTGTTGCATGACAATTCCAGTGCTTAGGTCTTGCCTGCACTCAAAAATAGATTTTTTTTTTATTATTATTTTTTATTATTATTTGTTGCTCTATGTCACATGACAGGAATCTATTCAAGCAGACTTTTAAAACTACTTACAGCTCCATTTTAACCCAAACACTTTTTTTTTACCTAGTAAATATTTTGGTGCAAAGAAATTCATCTGGACAAACTATGGATTTCACAAATCACACCCTTAAAATAACCAAAGCCCAAAGCATTCCTTTTTAAGACAATGCATCCCCAATGAAGGTCAAACAAGAGGTTCACGGAGATTGATAACAATTGATCAAGGTGGAAAAGGTGTCTTGCCATCATTGTAACCAAACAGACCACTTTGCTCGGAAAATGGGTTTCGTTATTTGAAATGCACTGTATGCCTTCACTTTTCTACAGCCTTGTTTCCATAGTCTGAGGTCTCTGATCATTCAAAGGTTAATCTCATTCTAACTAGCAGGACTTGTGATGTACGTGTTTTTTGTCCCTCGAGCGCCCATGGGGTTTCTAGACGTCAACTGCACTGGCAATCTTCGCATCTCGCTGAAAGACAGACTTTTTTCAGACACAGACCAGCTAAATAGGTTGTGACTTTTTCCAGCAATAACCTGTTGGGTTATCACATCTTTGGCAGAAACTGGGAAAAGCACGAGGGGAGGTGACAAGGGTGCAAGCAGCTGAATTCATTTGCAGTAATGCTTTCACATACATAGTGTATTCTGCATATGCCATGCTAAACATAGCACTTAAAAGAATATTCTAGAGGGATGACACAGAGATGCGATTTATCAAGTGCTCAGATTTATGCAACCAGCATCCAAATGTAGAACTTACTACAAATGTTCAAACTCTGCCAATACTGATAACACAGTGCTAAGAATACCATAAAAAAAAAAAAAAGTAATCCAGCGTGTAGGGTAGTGCCACTTACAGTAGCCTACAGCAACACTACAGCAGTTCCTGGACCCAGCGCATTAGCCTTCAGCTTCAATGGTTAAATGCTGAAAGTGGTGGGTGGGTCATGTGCATAGCATACTGCTTATGCTAAGGGAGATCCAAACGAATTCCCTGTACACACAGTCCGACCACAAAATCTGTTGGATTTTTTCCGACGGATTGTGACCTAAACTTTTGTTGCATTCCCACAGTCGTACAAAGTGTCGGAAAATCCAATCGTTCTGAACGAGACGACATCAAACACGTACGTCGGGACTATAAACGGGCCAGTAGCCAATAGCTTTCATCTCTTAGTTTATTCTGAGCATGCATGGCACTTTGTCCGTCGGAATTGTCTACAGGCGATCGGAATTTATGCAATCGGATTTTGTTGTTGGAAAATTTTAGATTCTGCTCTCAAACTTTGTGCGTCGGAAAATCCGAAAGAAAAAGTCAGATAGAGCCCACACACGATCGCATTTTCCGACAACATAATCCAATCAGACTTTTTCCATCGGAATTTCCGACCGTGTGTACAGGGCATTATACTCATCTGAGCATGCTCCGTATTTTCAATGAGTGCCTTGCAAATAAAAACACCTTTTTGCTGCCAGCATCCACATTCCTAGGGTCAAAAAAGCTTATTTTAAGCCAGTATTGGCACATAAGGTTTGTTTTCACCTGCACAATTTTTGTTGTAAAATTGCAACACTGCTAACCCCCTCCCTTTGATCAGAAAATAAAATTCCATTTTCATTCTGCCAAACAGTTTAAATCCACATGAAACCACTAATTCATAGTAAACCATCTACAGCAAGAGGCAACCTTTCTGTATTCTTAGTATCATGACTGCGCATGAAAAGAAACACCTGGCTGGTTATCCTATATATTAAGGCTGTAACCCAGTTTACAATACCCAATCCATTGTCTCTATAAAAAAGTCCCACTTCTAAACTGTGGGCATGTTCTGCAAAAACCAACCAACGTCCTGCCTGTACCTCTGTAAAGGCTTTCTGTTAGAAAGCTGGAGGAAGTTTCAATGAACTACAATGGCACTCATCCTAGTTCAGTGATGGCAAACCTTGGCACCCCAGATGTTTTGGAACTACATTTCCCATGATTGCTCAGCTACACTGCAGAGTGCATGAGCATCATGGGAAATGTAGTTCCAAAACATCTGGGGTGCCAAGGTTCGCCATCACTGCCCTAGTTCATTGAGAACTACAAGCTTTCTGCTGTGGTAGTTTATACCAGTGTTTCACAACTCCAGTCCTCAAGGCGCCCCAACAAGTCATGTTTTCAGGCTTACCATTATTTTGCACAGGTGATTGGATCAGTTTCCCTGCCTTAGTAATTACCACAGCCATTTCATCTGATGGAAATCCTGAAAACATGACCTGTTGGGGCGCCTTGAGGACTGGAGTTGAGAAACACTGGTTTATACATCCACAGATCTTTGTGAATTAATGACACGGCTGTGTGGGTGGAGCCCTGCAAAGCCGTGTCAATTTTAACATGTGGCAGCGCCTGCAAAGGAGAGGATCCCTTGCCCACTGTCATAGGGAGATTGGATCAGGGGGCGAGGTGCTGGAAAATATTACATTTTAAACGTAATATGTTACACACATGAACTTATCCTTTAATTTCTGATGGATTACAAAGAACGCAGGCCTGTCCTCATCTCCTATACCAGTGATGGAGAACCTTGGCACCCCAGATGTTTTAGAACTACATTTCTCATGATGCTCATACACTCTGCAGTGTAATTGAGCATCATGGGAAATGTAGTTCCATCACTGTCCTATACCCTCCTCTTCTCCATAACTTCCTGTCTTCCTGCACAATGTACAGTTATCAGCTCACAAGATTACTGGTGAAATCAATATGTTTGCATTTATAACACAGATATAAGAGTTTAAAAGGAATATTTAGCAGACCTAAAAAGATCAGCGCAAATAAGAGAAGTTCAATGTTCAGGTTTACATACACTAAAAGAAGCCTGCATTGACAGAAATATGGGAGCTGCCACTGGTGCCCTTCTTCTCAAGACATTAGCTGCCTGACAACCAATGGCTTTAAAGTGGTAGTAAACCCAGTTTCAAAAAACACTAATGCCACGTACACACGACCGGACTTTTTGACATCAAAGGTCCGACGGAACGATTCCGGCGGACCATTCGATCGTGTGTGGGCTGCAGCGGACTTTTGATTTGCAAAAATCTGACAGACTTTAGAAATGGAACATGTTTCAAATTTTTCCGCCGGAACTCTGCCGGACCCAGTTCCTACCGAGAAATCCGCTCGTGTGTATGCTAGTCCAACGGACAAAAACCAATGCGAGGGCAGCTATTGGCTACTGGCTATAAATTTCCTTATTCTAGTCCGGTCGTACGTCATCACGTTCGAATCCGTCGGACTTTGGTGTGATTGTGTTTGGCCAAGTCTGTTCATTCGGAAAGTCCATCAAAACTCCGCCGAAAGTCCATCGAACCTAGTCCCTCGAAAAGTCCGGTCGTGTGTATGCGGCATTACATTCCCGGCATGCTGAAAATGCTAATTTTCACATTGGTTGTGCTCTCAACCAAACTTTCAAACTATCCAATGGCTGGTTTCATAACTGATCACATGCGCAGCATTATGGCAGTTAAAGAATCATTAGAGGCCAAGATGGCGGCTTCCTTGACTGAAAAGGATAGAAGGGTTTACTTCCACTTTAAATCTTTCTGATTCAAGGACCTCGTATGAACATGCAACAAGTAAAGCCAGAGTAATTGCCAAAGCTCTTGCTATGCATGCTGGTTCAAGGTCAGAAACAAAAAAAGTACTTTACCGGATCAGCATTTAATGGAACTTACATTTCTGAAAGATAGGTCTACAATGGCAGCCTATATAATCCCTTTAGGACAAAAAAAATGGTGGGTACATGAAAAAGTCCAGAAATTGCTATCTGGGTTTTCACTACAATTATCAATAAATGTTTGATGTTTTGGTAGATATATTGGATGGCATTAAATAGATGAGAGAGTGTCTCTTTATGATACTAAGCTGGTCATACACTAGTAATTTTCATACCAATATTTGAAAAAAAACATTCTCACAGTACATGCAAAAACATGACAAATGTAATTATCATTGTCAAATACTTGAATTGATTTTGGAGCCAATGGTGATTCCCGAACAAAAACCACATTGACTGTTAGAAATTTGTATGTTAAAAAAAAATGTCTATTTTACTACTTTGAATTTTCTCACTACTACTACTACTAATGGATGACAATTTGACCCCACCAACGATTAGAAAAGTGATTCTCAACCAGGCTTCTGCCTCTCAGATAAGTTCCCACTGACACCATTGATCTTTTTATCTACCTGTAAGGAGGTCATTCTTCCCAATGACCACAAGTGTGAGGACCCTTCTTCCCACTGACCATCACACTAATGTATCATGAGTTGTAGATTTCTCATTTTTAGCAGGGTTCCCCCCGAGACCAGAGAACTATTTCAAGGGTTCCTCTTTGTTGAAAAGGTTGAGAAAATCTGGATTAGAACATCGAAGATTCTTAAAACAAAAATGTTGACCAGAATGCCACTAAGTGTATGGCTAGCTTGAGTCTTTTAATGTAGAGTTGGATGGACCCATCTAAGTGGGACCCTTCAGTCTTACAACATTTAGCTAGATGGGAAGCACTGGAAATAGAAGACTATCTTTAAAGTAACGCAACAAACTAAATCGACAAATCTAATATACCAAAATATGGGCCTGTATGTTCAAAAAAGTTAGTCATTTTCAGTTCAATGAGATGAAATAAAGATCCTTATCCTTGTGTTGAAGCTTTGTGAATTGAGCCTAAATGATTTTTTTCTTTGAAAATAGCCATTTATGCATTTATTTCTGGCACTCTTTGCCTACATACAGTACTTAGACATTAGACCCTACTGGCAGTTTTGTTATTGATTAATAGGCAATGCTGGGTATTACAGTGCAACAACATGTCACAGCACTTTGAATTGTTATTACCTGCATGAGAATGTGTAGAACCATTTACTTTACCATCATATTTTCATTCATTTAATGGGGTCATTCAGTGAGCTTCTATAGCAATTTCTTATTTCTACTGAGTGACACTCATGTGTCTAAAACCTCAACAGAAATCCATTATTAGCCATTTTTGCATAATTACTTTCTTCATACACTGCTTCAATCAATTTGACATGGATGACTGGATGTGTCCATCACTCCCCGGCACATCGTACTATGCAGTTTCCGTCTTATGTCCCAGATAAGACATTCTCGCCTCCTATCTCTTGTAAAAGGACATTGTTCCTGTTTCAAAAATGCTCAGCTCTCAGCTGTGTTGCAGTGATTCAAAGGAGCTGATGTTTTTTTCATAGTCCCAATCCATTGCTTGATATCTCCGGGTAGGCTGCCGTCACTTTTCTACTGGCAGCAGAATACACAGTAAAGACAGGAAACTTTGTAACTGTTCATACAGATGGAAATAATGATTCTTCAACACCACAGAAACACACTCAGAACCAGATTTAAATAGAATTTGCCGTCAAAAAACTCTTTTCAAGCAATTACTAACCATTGCCTACATGCAAAACTTTTTCCCACCGTAACTTTTGTTTTTCAGCAGTCACTCATTTGTTTCAGTGCTAGCATGAGACTGCCTTTTCTGAGGCCGAAATGAGTATTTGCTTTCTCACACACTTCTGAACCTCGTTCAACCTTTTGGGGCTGGTTTACTAAAGGCAAATAGACTGTGCACTCTCTAGATAGAGAAGTAGAAGTGCAGCTTCTCTAGAATTTAGTAAATGTAGTAAAGCTCTGTTTGTTTCCATTATCCAACCAAGTGCAAGCAAAAATGCTGTTTTCCTTGCACCCGATTGGGTATTTTTTTTTTCTAATCTTAAGCTTTACCTCATTTACTAAGCACTGGAGCAACTGCACTTGCGAAGTGCAACTGCACCTGTACAAGTGCACAGTCAATTTGCCTTTAGTAAATTAATCCCTTTGTGTGTTATTTAGGCTATTTTCACACTTCGCTTTACAGGCGATATAGCGCTAAAAATATCGCCTGTAGGGGTTAAATGCATCCCGCTAGCAGCCAAAAAGCGCTGCTAAATTGATGGTAAAAATAAAAATACCGCAGATGTCCCCAATGCCCCAGTGTGAAAGTGCCCTTAAAGAGGAGGGCCGGTTTTAAAACATTTTTTAAAAGTCAGCAGCTGCAAACACTGTAGCTGCTGACTTAATAAGCACACTTACCTGTCCAGGGCGCTCGCGATGTCATCCGCCCGAGGCTCTCGAGTCCCAGCGCCGCCATTTTGGCTAAGGGAAACGGGCAGTGGAGCCTTGCGGCTTCACTGCCCGTTTCCTACTGCGCATGCGCGAGTCGCGCAGCGCTTTGTAAATGGGGCGCACTGTGTTCTGGGGGACACATAGTTCCCAGAACACAGCGCGACCCATTACCCAGAAGATGCCGCACAGAAGAGAGAAGACAGAAGATCACAGCGGAAGAGGCAGATTAGGACGATGTGCCTAGCAACAGGCATTTCTGGTAAGTTAAAAAATAAATAAAAATTTCATTTTTTTTTTTCTGATTTTTTTCTAAATTTTAATGCATTTTTTTTTTTTCAGGGTGGCCCTCCACTTTAAAAACATCTGATCAGCTAGTACTGCTTGAATTATGATATAGCTGAGAATGGGACAGATGGCAGGATTTTGGTGTCCACCATTATTTGTTCTTGTGTTTTCTTAGGATTTTGAGGCAAAGTTCACTTACACCATTAATTCAAGATAACTGGCTCCACATACTAAGGTGAAAAGAGTGGTAAAACGAAATGAAGTGAGATGAAGTGGTCTGGGCCTGAATTACTGAAGTATATAGTGAGCTGGAGTCAACTTCAAACAACCAATCATTTGATTCTTCACATGAATGGATGTATGATGTGAACACAGGTTCACTTCACTTTAACCTTCAGTAAATCTAGCAAATGGCTATTTAAAATGAACCTGAGCATAAAAAGTGTACATTTGCTATATTATAGGGGACATTTAGGCCTCATGCACATTTGGCATTTGGCCCTCGTGCATGGGATCCTGGCATTTAGGTGCAGAAGGAAGACACACGCGCACCCCCTCCAATCCAGCTGCCTTAAGCATGCAAAATTATTTAAGAAGTTGAAAACTGCTAGGGGTGGATGGGACAAAGCGTGGGTGTCACTGCTTAGGGCAGCATATACTGTATGTAACGTGTGTGTTTCACTTTTTGAATTTGGCGCCGTTCTCCATCCCCGTACGTCGCAACGCTCGCAGGGAACGGAGATCGGCTATGTGATAGATTGAGCGGAGCACGACTCGCTCGCACTGCAGAGGGACATCGCAGGATCCAAGTGAGAAGGTAAGTAAAGTCTCCCTGCATTCAGCAATATGGTCCCGAGTCTGGCTCAAGGGTTACCGCTTTTGGTACAAAATCTTTACCCCCCGAGCCAGACTCTGGAATACCACCAGGGGGGTTAAAATTACTGAACTTCACTCCAGCGTAGATGATGGTGCAAACCTCCTTTTACAAATAATTGTATAACATAGCATATAGCACTGTTTACAAATAGGCTACACCAGCAGTGCATGCTCGCCCTTGACTTCCTCACTGCTCTTTTCGGCTGTTAGGAAAAATACAGGGTATGTTGGGGGCATGTGAACCACTCCACGCCTTCTCACGTGACATTGCTGGTGCTTTGTGACTGGCTGATTAAGCAGCACTATCTCAAAGGGGTAGGGTAAGAATCCTCAGCCCTGCATACAACCACACATAGATGATACAATCTTATTTCCAGCAACCACGGGTTTGCGGGATTTAAAATCGATCGACTCCCCCATTAACACAGTAAGTGTTGATGAGGGGGGGGGGGAATCCCTCCTGCAGAGCTATCATGTTCTCTCACAATCAACCTGCCCACAACATGGTTTGAAACTTGTCCAGTCCCTGCTGAACTGGACAACAATTGAACCGTCTACGGCTGGCTTAAAGCGGAGGGCCGGTTATAAAAAAAAAAAAAGTCAGCAGCTGCTGACTTAATAAACACACTCACCTGTCCAGGGCGCCCGCGATGTCGGCCGCCCGAGGCCGACCCGTCCCTCGGCTCTCGGGTCCCGGCACCGCCATCCCTTGTAAGGGAAACAGGCAGCGGAGCCTTATGGCTTCACTGCCCGTTTCCTACTGCGCATGCGCGAGTCCCGCAGCTACTGCGCATGCGCGAGTCCCGCAGCGCTTTCTGAATGGGACGCGCTGTGTTCTGGAACACACAGTTCCCAGAACACAGCGCGACTCATTACCCAGAAGACGCCGCGACGAAGAGAGAAGACAGAAGATCTCCGCGGAGGAGGAAGAGGAAGATTAGGAGAAAGTGCCTAGCAACAGGCATTTCTGGTAAGTAAAAAAAAAAAAAAATTTTCATTTTTTTTTTTTTAGATTTTTTGTAATTTTTAACATTTTTTTGTTTTTCAGGGTGGCCCTCCCCTTTAAGTCTGAAGTTTACACTTTAACTCCCCATTATGCCTGGCAACTGAGCAAGGTAGATTAAAGAAGATTGTATCTGGGAAGGGTTGTATGTGTAGCTGGTGAAACCAATACTAAAGTGTGTTTGTTGCCCTGCAGTTTAAGCAGGTATGAAGAAATCCAACTAGAACAATAACTACCGTAAACTGTGAACCGATCAGGAGGAAGGTTTTGGCGTAAAAGGACGTTGGTAGAGATGGGCGAGAACAGCTGTGATGGCATATAGATAATAAAGTCTTGTAAAGTAGGGCAATGTATTGTCCTCTTGTCCAAAATACAGGAATCAGTCATACATCGGGATGGTGAATCCACCATAGGCCATCTTGGGAAGGTCAGTGTGAGAGCAATATTCATGAAAGGGAAAGCGCAAACCAGATCTCATTAAAACCCATTCACTATAATGAGTATAAAATAAGCATCCATTTACATCAGGATAAAGGAACTGTCAGCACCACAATAAAGGGAAGCCAGCACCTCTCCACATGTCTCTGCTGATGTGTGATATCCAGAGAGGTGCTAGGTTCCCTTCATTGTGACAGTTCTTTATTCTGATGTGATTGGATGCTTATTTTATACTCACTAAAGTGTACGGTTTCTGCTGACATCTGGTTTGAGCTTTCCTTTTCATGTCTAGGTATCAACATGCGCCTGTATCTATGTTCATGCCGTGGGGGAGCAGGAAAATGGATCATTTAATATGTAAATACTGTCATACAGCTTGCATGTCAGCACTCTAGCACATCCACCTATGAAGGGAGGCTCTATTAGTTAGAGGGACTACGACTAGGGCTGCAACTAACGATTATTTTCATAATGGATTAATTGGCCAATTGTTGTTTCGATTAATCGATTAATCGGTTAATAACCTTAAAAAAAAAAGTGTGGTGTATAATTTAGTTAATATATAAAGTTTTAAAAAAAGGCAATTTATTCTTAAATATCTCTATGGTAAATATAAATAACCAACTATATGGTTAGGGAGCAAAATATCTAATCCGCTCTGAGAATAACAGACAGAAGAGATATACTGTATATATTAGAGGGGATATATAGTGTATATATTATTAGAGGAGATATACTGTATATACCGGTACTATTAGAAGAGATATACTGTATATACTATTAGAGGAGAGATATACTGTATATACTATTAGAAGAGATATAATATATATACTATTAGAGGCTATACACTGTATATACTATTAGAGGAGAGATATACTGTATATACTATTAGAGGAGAGATATACTGTATATACTATTAGAGGAGAGATATACTGTATATACTATTAGAGGAGAGATATACTGTATATACTATTAGAGGAGAGATATACTGTATATACTATTAGAGGATATATAGTTTATATACTATTAGAGGAGAGATAGTGTATATACTATTAGAGGAGAGATAGTGTATATACTATTAGAGGAGAGATATACTATTAAAGGGTCAAACTAGTAAATATCATCAGACTCTTTAACTTTAACCCCATTTTGTTACTGGCCGATTAATCGATTATGAAAATAGTAATTGATTAATTTCATAATCAATTAGTTGTCGATTAATCGATTCGTTGTTTCAGCCCTAACTACGACCATTGCATCGGAGAAGGTGGAAATCTGAGCTCCAACAACCTGCAGCTGAAAGATGTCATGTTCATAAATAGCACCTCAGATTTGAGGGTTTTGGGGGCGTCTAGTGGGAAAACAGACCTGTATACTTAATACACTAAATACCTGCACCAAAAAATTCATTTACCCTTATTGTTTAAAATATCCACTACCCGCATTATTGCTGCCAGTCTATAGGCCATACACTAGTAGATTTTTGAGCAAAGGTTTGTATGAAAATTCCCATTACATCAATTTCTCAATGAAATTCTAGTAAATTATGGCCATCTTTATTTCTTTTCTTATGGTCATCTTTATGCTGAACTCTCCCCGATGCTGCAAACAAACTCTGCACAGCACTGAATGGAGATTGTGGCTAGTATGCACTAGGCTGGTGAAGTAGAACGATGGTAGGAAGTGCGGAGCCGAGGAGGGGGCACCGCCGAGATATCGCTGCACTGAAGACAGGAGAGTATAAAGCAGTCATGCAGGGTGGGGGAAAGCATAAAAATAAGTGTAACTAAGCAGAAAGTACAATTGCAATTTATGTGTTTTATCAATTTGTGACCTTTAGAATAGTGACAGGTTTTCGTACCCAAGAGGTACCCCTCACATTTTAATAAAACAAGGAACTATTTATAGAGAAAACAGCACTGTTGTTTTGCCCGTTTGCCACAGTCAGGATTTATGCAGATGCTGTCACTCTTCTTTCAATTGTTAAGCCTAAACTTGCACCCTTGGGAGATCCAAGCTCTACAAACAGATGTCCAGCCAGTGTGTCACGGTCTCAGATGACCACCGGAAGATTACGTAATGTTTTTAAGATCTCATTTTAAGCAAACTCGACACAGACTGAAGATTGCAAACAGCTGGAAAGAGCCAGAGCACGGGTAATGTGTTTTTTTTATATTCAGTTGACTAGGTCAGTGCACCTAAGCTAGAGATTAATTAGGCAAGGTTGGAGTACAGCAGCACTATGCTGGAGGAGAAGTATTTTAGGTTACCTCCAGCATGTGCATGGGAAGCAGGCTTGAAGGGAGAGGCTCAGGCTAATGTATAGCCAGTCCCAGTATCTGATGGTGCCTATGTCACAGGAATGGCAGAATAACCGCAAGAATTGAAGGCACATCAAGGAATTTAATGTTGGTTGGGATCCAAATGTAGACTGACCAAATGGAATCTGAATTTTTGGGTGTGTATCTGTGCAGGCCTCTGGTGACTGCAGCTGTGAATGGGAGGCTATGGAAGCCTGCCTATACATAGGAAAAACATAGTGAGCTTCCCAATTCACATATGAAGATATTGTCATGGCAGCAACTCATAATGTTGTTGAGCAATAATTACAATGATATCCGTAATAGATTTGGGTCCAATAGAGAAAACTTACTTTTATGCCTTAATTCCCACGCACACTGATTTATTTGAGTTTCCTCAATGCATATATATATATTGAAAGCTGTGAAACAATTATTTTCATAGTTACATAAGACTTTTTTTTATGACTAAAGCCCTTTTCCCTTGTGCTCCACAGCCTTTTGTTCAACTGCACTGTTCAAAACGCATCCTTTTCAGTGATGCCACATAGCTATTGACATAGATTCCCAGGCTGTTTATTAACATCAATAATGTATCCATTTAAAGAGGAAGTAAACCCTGATGAGTTTACTTCCTCTTTCATTCCCTGCAAAGGCAAAACATAACGGACTACTATGCATCGCATAGTAGTCCATTATGTGTCACTTACCTGACACAAGAGCCAGCGAAGTCACCGCTGTCCCCTGTAGTCCGGCGCGTCCATCTTCTCGGTGGGGTCTCGCAGCTCCGCCGCTGTCATTCGGCGAAGCCGCGAAGACGTCACTCCGGCTCATGCGCACGGGAGCCGACACGCGCAGCATCTTCGTAGTTGATGATGCCGCGCTCAGTGCGCCTGCACGCCGCTGACTATGGCGCATGCGCTGTAGACAGCGGTGCCTGTCTTTCGGCAAATATCTCCTAAACCATGTAGGTTTAGGAGATATTTCTTGGACCTACAGGTAAGCCTTAATCTAGGCTTACCTGCAGGTCAAAGTGGTTTGTAAGGGTTTACAACCACTTTAACCATAAAGGATAACTATACTTTTGTTAGAAGTGGGTTGCACCATGAATCTGGTATGAGCATGGACAGGAGAGTATAAACCTTGCCTGGAATGAAGTGAAAGAATAAGTATACAAAAGTATAGTTCTAATTTAAAGCCCAAATTTTAGGACAAAACTACCCCTATTCCTCCTTCTCTGCTTCTATATCCCCTTTTTCACTTACCTTAAGCCACAGTCACACGATCGCCTAGCGCCAGGTCCTTTTACTCTCTGTTTAGTTCTTGGATGGTTCCTTGTTACGATTTTCTACATCACTGCCTTCGTGATGTGGGCAATTGTCATTGGCTAGCCAGTAGAAGAGGCACTCTCAGGATCCAGAAGAAGACACCAGAATTTGGGGGGGTGAAAGGGACTGGTGACGGTGAGGGTTAACATGCGGCACTAGACTATTGGTCCTCTCAGGCGGAAATAACATCAAAGGATCTGGGTGGGGTTGGACTCCCAGTATAACTGACTTCACCAGGTGAGAAAAATGTAAAGCGTAACTAAACTCCACAATACTTACCTTTGCTTCAATAGTCCAAAGCTTGTGAGCTTCCTCCCCAGCACCAGCATCTTCTCCCCAGTATCTTCCAGGTGCTGGGCTTCTGTCACCTTGATTGGCCGGTGTGCGAGGACATCACTCCCGCACATTTGCAGGAGTGTAGTCATACCAACTTGCCGGTAAAATTTTCCGACAAAATGCTCCAATCGGACATACTCCGATCACGTGTAGCCTACTCCGACGGACAAAGTGCCACGCATGCTCAGATCAAATTCCTAGACCAAAGCTATTGGCTACTAGCCTGAACGTAGTCCCGTCGTAACGAAATAACGTCATCACGTTATGTGCAATCGGATTTTCCGACAACTTTGTCCGACCGTGTGTATGCAATGGTTTTGGACAAAATCCGTTGGACAAAATGCAACGGATTTGGTTGTCAGAATGTCCGACCGTGTGTACAAGGGCTTACAGAAGACCGTGAGCAGGTAGGGTTATTTCATGGCACGTCTCTTCTGCAATAAATAGCCTGCCTGCTCACAGTTTCCGAATATTAGACTTTAGTTCCCCTTTCACACCTAGAAAGTAGTAGCTAGAGACAAAAGTTGATTTTTCCCAGAGACATGCTTTAAACCCAATCTTAATCTACCCTTATGTTATGTACAATATCTAAAGTGCATTTACTTACCAGATCGAGCCAATTCACATTTTATGAATGTGCTAATTAAAGAGGAAGTAAACCCTGATGGGTTTACTTCCTCTTTCATTCCCTGCAAAGGCAAAGCATAATGGACTACTATGCATCGCATACTACCCCATTATGTGTCACTTACCTGACACAGGAGCCAGCGATGTCACCGCTGTCCCCTGTAGTCCGGCGCATCCATCTTTTCGGTGGGGTCTCGCAGCTCTGCCACTGTCATTCGGCGGAGCCGCCATGACGTCACTCCCACGCATGCGCATGGGAGCCGACACGCGGGGCAGCTCCATTGTTGGAAATGTCGCGCTCAGTGCGCCTGCGCGCCGCTGTCTACGGTGCATGCGCCGTAGACAGCGGTGCCTGTCTTCGGGCAAATATCTCCTAAACCGTATAGGTTTAGAAGATATTTCTTGGACCTACAGGTAAGCCTTAATCTAGGCTTACCTGTAGGTCAAAGTGGTTTGTAAGGGTTTACAACCACTTTAAGATAAGATGAATGATATTATGTCATATATGTATTACAACTTTGTATTTAGCTGATTTCATAGATGTCAACTTTAAACTGGCCATTGGTTTGTGTGCAGACTCCTAACTCTTGCCCAAATGACAGCAAAACATTGAATTTATACCCATACAACCGTTCTCCAAAGCTTAAGGAAGTCTACAGGAAATCAGCTAAACTGCACTTTAGCAGCTCTGTCAACTTCAAACCTGTCAAAGTCTGTAATAAAATTGTGAACATGTTAACAATTTAAAGATATTAGCAACTCTTCCATTAGAAACTATAAAAAAAAAGCTTATTAAAAACAGGTTTAGACCGGAGTTCTTCTTTAATTTAAGAGATTCACGAATACCAAGCACACAAAACAGTAACATGAGCACAGCAAGGGGATCCATGCTAGTCCCTCACCAGCTGGAAGAAAATAGCTCTTACAGGTTCCCCTCCCCATGTGAACAGATGGGAGGGCAAGGCAGGGGAATGACTAGAAGATCCGGTTACCTCCAGCACCAAGCTGGGTATGCCTACACTTAATATTTTGGAAGGAAAATTAGCTAAGTCCGGTAATCGTTAGACAAAGGAAATACTTCTTTTCACATTATTTCTGACCTGCAGGTAAATCAAGACATTAGTAAAGCAAAGCGTGATCAAGTTAAGTTCAGGACAGGAGCAGGAACCCACAACAACCAATCAGAAAAGATCTACTCAAGGCTGAACAAAATCAATTGATTCCCCCATCCACGCCAAACAGAGCAGATGTAGGAATCTCTACCGCCGACTTTTATATTCAGAAGTAGCCGCGGCTGCCTCAATACAGTGGTGATGCTAAACTGCATCCTATCAAATGATGTCACTGTTTGGCTAATAATTTTCTATTCGGTTCAGATGATTTTTAAATTGAATTTTGTTGAGCCAGCTGGTGCTTGCAGGATCATCTACAGCTCAACTTTCATCTGATTTAGCAGGAATCGGCCGAAATATGAGGTGTCTATGGCCAGTCTAAGTAAACGTTCTGATTTCACTGCTCCCTATCGGAGTAAGCCCGTTGATGTCAATCCTGTGAACAATGCGAGGCTGTTGTCTTGGGACAGGGTGGGCAGATTCCTTGTATAAAGAACTGAACAGCTGGATATCATCTAGAATATAAACAAAGGCAGAGTATCTCCTTGCCGGATGCGCACAGCATGTGCAGCTAAAAGTGGCAATAAGGAATGCTCGTTCCATCTTAAAGGACAAATAAACCTACAAAACTAATGCTAATTACCGAGATAAAATTGTGATTCTGGGAAGAAGCATTTTGTATCGCACATTAAGTACACGGCAGTCCGCCTCTTCTCTGTCAGAAATGAATGGTAAAGGAAAATGGCTGGCCGGACTACGCTAAATAAGAAATGTTAACCGATTCAGCCCCGGAAGATTTGGCTGCTGAATGACCAGGCCATTTTTTGAGATTTGGCACTGCATCACTTTAATTGACAATTGCGTGAATGTGCAGCGCTGCACCCAAACAAAATTTACATACTTTTTTCCCCACAAATAAAGCTTTCTTTTGGGGGTATTTGATCATCTTTGCGGTTTTTATATTTTGCAATATAAATAAAAAAAGAGCGACAATTTTGAAAAAAAAAAAAAACTGTATTTTGTACTTTTTGCTATAATAAATACCCCCATTTTTTAAAAAAAAAAGCAATTTTTTTCTCAGTTTAGGCAGATATGTATTCTTCTACATATTTTTGGTAATGAAAATCGCAATAAGCGTATATTGATTGGTATGCGCAAAAGTTATAGCGTCTACAAATTATTATTTTCTCATTAGTAATGGCGGTGATCTGCAATTTTTATCGGGACTGTAACATTATGGCAAACAAATTGGACACTTCTGACACATTTTTGGGACCACTGACAATTATACAGCAATCAGTGCTATAAAAATGCACTTATTATGGTAAAAATGGCACTGGCAGAGAAGGGGTTAAACACCAGGGGGTGATCAAGGGGTTAACTGTGTTCTAACTGAAGGGGGGAGGGGACTGTCTAGGGGAGATGACAGATCGCTGTTCATACTTTGTATGAACACACGATCAGTCTCTTCTCCCCTCAGAGAACTGGGATCTGTGTGTTTATTACACACACAGATCCCAGTTCTCGTTGTGTCACGAGTGATCGCGGGAGCCCGGCAGTCATCATGCCCGCCAAGTGGTTGTCAGGGTCTGCGGATAGGGGGCTTATCGGAATTTAACAAGTCCCCTTGGGGCCCCCAGATCCCAGTCCTCACTATGTGAATGGGTATCAGGTAAATTGAATTGTAACCCTACCCATTCACCTCAAAAAGCAGTGAAAAAAAAGAGCCAATTTTTTATTAAAAAAATAGCTCCAAGCTGTCTTCTCCCGCTGAAGTCTTCTCCCAGTCCTGTCTTCTCCAGGTGCCACTTTTGTCCTGAGGTTGCCTTCCTCTATTGTGATGTCCCTTGCTGTCTGACATCTCTTATATAGCCATGGGGTGTGGCCGACCGATTACATCAACTGGAGAGCACGCCCCTTGTGACGTCCCAAGGGGCAGGCTCAGTCACATGGGGGGCGGGATCTGGGGACCCCCTTGTTAAAACTGCAAAACGCACAACAGAAACGCTCAAAAGTAACATGCATAGATGTGAATCAAGCCATAAAGTGAGAGTCCTGCTTGCTCACAAGAGTGGATTAACGCTTTTTAAATGATAAAATACTTAACCACTTGCTTACTGGGCACTTAAAGCCCCTCCTGCCCAGACCAATTTTTAGCTTTCAGCGCTGATGCACTTTGAATGGCAATGCTACACTGTACTCAAATTTTTAACTTTTTTTTCACACAAATGGAGCTTCCTTTTGGTGGTATTTAATCACCACTTGGGTTTTTATTTTTTGCTAAACAAGCAAAGAAAGACAGAAATTTTTTTGAAAAAAAAAAAAAAACGTTTCATAGTTTTTTTTATAAAATTCTGCAAACGGGTAATTTTTCTGCTTCATTGATAATTGCTGATGAGGCTGCACTCATGGGCACGGATGGGCTGCACTAATAGGCACAGATAAGGAGGCACAGATGAGACGGCACTAATGGGCCCTGATGGATGGCATTGATGGGTGGCACTGATGGGCACTAGTAGGTGGCACTGATGGGCACTGGTAGGTGGTATTAATAGGCAGCATTGGTGATGAGGCACTTATTGGTGGCATTTATAGGTGACACTGTGGGCACTGATAGGTGACACTGTGGGTACTAATGGGTGGTACTGTGGGCACTGGTAGGTGGCACAGAAGCCTCTGCAGAGGCTTTCCATGATCGGGACTATTGTGCCTCTCTCAGCCGCCAGTGATTGGCTGATCACGTGGTAAGGGATCGGGATTGATCCCTTACTCCAATTTGTGATCAGTCGAGTCTCAGACTCGCTGATTCCAGGGCGTGCAGGCAGCTCAAGCTTTAAAGTGATCGTAAATGATCACCTTGTAAAACAGTCCATTCAGTTTAAAATAGAAATAAAGGCAAAACATTTGTGTATAAATATATTTAAAAAAAACATTATAAATAGCCATTTTTTTTTTATAAGTGACCACATTCCCTCTGTTCTCAGCTGCATAAGAGCTAGGGGGAGGTGAAGCAGCAGTACACTGAGCTTTCCTGTGCAGGGCTGAGCAAGGGGGGTGAGTCAGGACAAGTCTGATCATTGGAGAACACACCGAGTTTCCAGCATAGCTTGGGAACTGACTATGGTTTGTTCTCCTGCTTAGTGTGATAAGTTTTTAATAGGAAAGCAGAGAGACTGGCAGGAAGACCAGGGATTCCACACAAAGGAAGCAATACAAAGAGAACAGGATATTTTCTTAATACAAGTACATGGCATAGCAGTCACATTTCAGGAATATGAAATGTCAGGGTAACAAACACGTTATATTTTTTTATGGAGGGGGACTAGTGAAAGGCTGTATATAAACATTTGTATGCTGTCCTACTGAGAAGACTCTCTGGTGTACTCCCCCTCATTCTTTTGTCCCAGTTAGCTATTTACGTCACTGACTTGTATTGTCATAGGAACAATAGATGAAGGAGACTGTTTGAAGGGCTGTATGGAACTTGGTTAGGGTACCGATGAACAGGAGTTGAATGTCTCTACAACCAGCTATTACTGGGTGACGGTCTCATGTGTGGTTGGTCTCGCTGTCAGGTAAAAACATGTGTCCTGATTACTACTTTGTCCTTGCCGATATACCAGTGCCAGATACCTCGCTCTCCACAGAGAAGAACTGGTGGAAGCCAATCTGATAACATAAACAGATCACCACAGGACTTTACAATTGAGTGACCCAAGGATAGTCAGAGAATGTATATACATCCAAAAGCCCTCATTGCTTGTGGTTAGTCTAAAGGAAACCTTAGTTGAGAGACGTACCCTGTTTCCCCTAAAATAAGACCTAGCGTGAGTGTCGGTGATGGCTGCAATATAAGCCCTACCCCCCAAATAAACCCCACCCTCTTTCCCCGAAAATAAGCCCTACCCTGAGAATAAGACATAGAAGGACTTTAACTAGGGCTTATTTGGGGGGTAGGGCTTATATTGCAGCCATCGTCGACAATCACGCTAGGTCTTATTTTAGGGGAAACAGGGTATGTATGTTGCCATTACTCTCCTTCTTAAATGTTTTAATTGCCTGTTTGTCGCGGCTTTTTTACATCTGGAACAACTCTGCATATAAGGAGTTTATAATCGATGAGTTTCGTGGTTTAGACAGTACTGAAGTCAAAACCTGGCAACTAGCGTTTTTAGAAGGTAGTTAGAAGAGGCCGCCTTTATATTCCTCTTTTTACTTTTTCCCCATAAGTCAGGGGTATCCAAACTTTTTTCAAAGAGGGCCAGATATGATGAAGTGAACATGCGCGAGGGCCGACCATTTTGCCTGACATATTTTGAACCAATCAAATTCAGTCTAAGTGTGTTAGTCCGAGCACTAATACACTGGCCGACAAGAAATCTCTTGCCTTTGTGGCCATGTGTGGCTGAATCTACGGTTTACTTGGCCTCTTTAATACAAAGTCCCGCCTCCTATTATAGACAGAACAGTCATCCAATGCCAACCCAGGAGATGGGACTTCCTATTACAGATGCCACCGAGTAAACAAGAGATTTTCCTGTATGTAATCTGACGACACTCGCCCCCTCCCTGTCCCCTCCAAGGCAGTGCTGATAAATATAGTATATATCTTTTGTGGTCCTGGGGGCCACAAAAGATATAATATAACCAAATTACCGGGGGGGGGGGCGCATTAAACTGGAACATGGGCTGCAATTGGCCTGCGGGCCGGACTTTGGACATGCCTACCTTAAGTAGTACATATTCAAATGTTCAGTATCAGGGCCGTCTTTAATATTGATTGGACCCTGTGCAAACATTTTCATGCAGCCCCCCCCCCCCATGCAATTTCACTCTCCACCTGCTCTGAGACATACATAAATAGCAGCTAGACTTAAAATCTGTTTACTGTATCAGATCAGGCAGCAATTGCGATTGATTGCCAACAGGTTACAGCATATCATTACTGCTTACTGACTGGTTGATAGAGGTTACAGCACACATTACGGCTCACTGATTAGTTGCTAGAGGTTACAGCTCCTCACTGCAGGGGAGCATGATACACATATCAATGCCGCCTGCCGCATCTATTTACATAGTATTGCCACCGCTATTTACATATGAATTCTGGCTATTTACATGTAAACACAGGTCTGCAGGTGAGTCATCTCTACACACAACAATAGGGCAGAGCTGGGCAGCATTAGTACCAGCACTTCACACTGAGATATCGGGACACATCACAGGACTAAAACTTCAAGGGACGAGGGAATTTAAACCTGGATAGTTGACAAGTATGAGGCAGCTGTTTTGGCCCCACAACAATGACAGGGCCAGGGCAGCTGCCCCTTTTGCCCTGCCTTAAAGACAGCCCTGTTCAGTATATATTCGACACAAAGTGTTACCTATCACCACCCACACAAACCCAAATGGACAGCTTTGATTGGAGACTGTTAATACTTTATAAAACATATAGCAATATTTTGCATAGTAAGCTATAACAACCATTAAAATATTGCATCTTTGCTAGACTAGAAGTATCCAGGCAGAAGGTCACCATCCACAGCTCTAAGCCCTTGTACACACGGTCGGAGATTTCGACAACCAAATCCGTTGGATTTTGGCCGTCGGATTTTGCCCGTCGGATCTTGTCCGAAACTGTTGCATACACACGGTCGGACTAAGTTGTCGAAAAATCCGATCATTCAGAGCGTGATGACGTAATTTCGTTACGATGGGACTACGTTCAGGCTAGTAGCCAATAACTTTGATGTAGGAATTTGATCTGAGCATGCGTGGCACTTGGTCCGATCAAATTCTCTACACATGATCGGAGTATGTCCGATCGAACCAGTTGGTCGGAAAAATTTTTCCCAACAAGTTGGAAAATTGGGTCCGGTGGATATTCCGACGGAATCAGTCCGATGCATACCACACACAGTCGGATTATCCGACAACGCGGTCCGATAGGACACATTCCGACGGATTCTCCGACCGTGTGTACAAGGGCTTAGCAGACAAAGTCCCTTCACAATTAAACTCAGCATTAGTTAGACTTGTATGTATAAATTGGGTTACAGTGTGGTCCTGACCGTACATTATACAAAATGTGAAGTTACGCACTTATGTTAACACAAGAATACATGGGATTACTTTACAACTGGAGCAAAGCTAGTGTAAAAGCAATGGTGTCATTTTTAAGATGAAGCAAGAAAACGGACTGGTCATTAGGGGGACAGCTTCAACTTTGTTTGTTCTGCCCCTTATATTTTTTTATATTATGATAGCAAGAGTCAAGATCAGAATTGTGCATCCATGTCTAAATCACTGATCCACACCAATTTTAATCTGCTGTAGTATTGTATTTATTCAAAGCTAGAAGCAGATAATGCAATTTTTTAACTCAAGGCAATTTCGAAAACTTCCTTTTACTGTTTTGCATTCGGGAACCCTAAAGATATCCCTCAGTAGTCTGTAAACTGCGTACCAACTGTGCAAAACAAGAGAAAACCGATTTCATTCTCTTTGTCAAAAATCAAATTAGTTTTCACAGGGAATGTTCTATTACATTAGATGCGGTTTTCTTGGCCACAAGCTCCAGTCAAGAGACTTCAGTCTGCAGCCTCAGAAAATAAATTGGTGTAGCCAATGCCAAAAAAAACTGCCTTGCTTTCTAGCCTGTGTCCTGCCTAGACAGTGTACAATATAGAACACACATAGTAAAGGTAATGCCAGTGGCATGCCTCCATTCAGCCCTGTCTCAGGTTGCTGTGCATACCCTGCGTGCCGTGCTGTAAA